>NC_083448.1:1869541-2197443 GCF_020745735.1 Hemiscyllium ocellatum | reverse complement strand
CACCCACACACCCTTTCTCTTTCTCCCCCTCTCCCAGTCTGAGGGGTGACCTTACAGAGGTTTACAAAATTATGAGGGGCATGGATAAAATAAATAGACAAAGTATTTTCCCTGGGGTCGGGGAATCCAGAACTAGAAGGCATAGGTTTAGGGTGAGAGGGGAAAGATATATAAGAGACCTAAGGGACAACTTTTTCACACTGAGGGTGATACGTGTATGGAATGAGCTGCCAGAGGAAGTGGAGGAGGCTGGTACAATGGAATTATTTAAGAGGCAATTGGATGGGTATATGGATAGGAAGGGTTTGGAGGGATATGGGCCGGGCGCTGGCAGGTGGGTCTCGATTGCGTTGGGATATCTGGTCGGCACAGACGGGTTGGACCGAAGGGTTTGTTTCCATGCTGTACATCTCTATGACAGGGATCAGAGGAGTGATTAGGAGTAATACGGATTTTGTTTCCTTTTCCCTCTCTTGCCTGGTGATCACAACACAGTAACCAGGAGCAGGATCTCGGGCTGATTTCCCCCCTCTCTCAAAATGAGTATCACAGGTTTGTCAGCATGAGCCCGAGCTGACTTCACCTCACTCCAACCCAGGGATCACCAGGGCAGTGATCAGGAGCCCGGGTTGATTTCCTCCCTCTTTCCGTCCAGGCACCAGAACAGTGATGAGGAGTAGCAATCCCAACTATTTTCCAATTTAGAACTTCAACTTTTACATCTGGTCTATCCTTTTCCATCACTATTTTAATCTAATAGAATTATGGTCACTGGCGCCAAAGTGCTCCCCCACTGACCTCAGTCACCTGCCCTGCCTTATTTCCCAAGAGTAGGTCAAGTTTTGCACCTTCTCTTGTAGGTACATCCACATACTGAATCAGAAAATTGTCTTGTACGCATTTAACAAATTCCTCTCCGTTTAAACCCTTTAAACTATGGCAGTCCCAGTCAATGTTTGGAAAGTTAAAATCCCCGACCATAACTACCCTATTATTCTTACAGATAGCGGAGATCTCCTTACAAATTTGTTTCTCAATTTCCCTAGGACTCTCTGAAGAGAAATCAGAATTATGATTAGATTAGATTCCCTCTTCAGCCCAACAAGTCCACACCGACCCTCCGAAGTGTAACCCACCCATTCCCCTACATTTACCCCTGACTAATGCACCTAACACTATGGGCAATTTAGCACGGCCAATCCACCCTAACTTGCACATCCCCTGAGCACTATGGGTAATTTAGCATGGCCAATCCACCCAAACCTGCACATCCTTGGACTGTGGGAGGAAACCGGAGCACCTGGAGGAAACCCAGGCAGACACGGGGACAATGTGCAAACTCCACACAATTGTCTGAGGTGGGAATTGATCCCAGATCTCTGGGGCTGTGAGGCAGCAGTGCTAACCACTGTGCCGCCATGCCGCCCTATCGTTTCGAGTCCGGTGATCCTTCCTGTTCTGGTGAGGAAAGGTCACCAAATGCAAAACATTAACTCGGATTTCTCCTCTCGGATGCTGCCAGAGCTTTTCCTACAATTTCTGTTTTTGTATCTGGATTGGTCTCCTGATCCAGTGAGGAGGAGCAGGCATCTTGGCTGACTTTCCCCTTCAGATGAGAACGGAAAAAAGACTTACGTTAAACAGAAAGTAGAAGATTGACTGGAAGATGATGACGTATTTGTAAGATGCTCCTTTTGGCAGTTTCTTCTGCTCCAGTACGTGGTCCTCTTTATAATTAGCATATTCATAATATTTCTGCGCCATTCTATCAGGGAAACAAATGGAGTGATTACTGAACAGAGAGAAAATATTTGACACCAGTTTTCAGAAGCTTCTGCACATTAGACTCATTCTGGCAAACACTGCCAGGCCAAGGGACAGCAAGGGTTTTGATACAGGATAACGCTCCCTCTAAATTGTTCCCATCAAACGTGCCGAGGACAGATCAAGGTAGGATTTTCATGGTGAATAGCAGGGCCTTAAGGTGGAACAGAGGGACCTTGGGCTTCAGGGACAGTCCTGAAAGCGGAGTCATAGGCAGACAGGAGGGCTGACGAAGGGTTTTTGCCCGAAACGTCAACTTTCCTGCTTCTCGGATACTGCCTGACCTGCTGTGCTTTTCCAGCACCACTCGAATCGAGACTCTGATCTCCAGCGTCTGCAGTCCTCACTTTTGCCTGGCGGGGGTGCTGTTAAGGCAGCTTTTGGCACATAGCCTTCCTTCAGGGCATTGAGTGTAGAAATTGGGAAGACATATTGTCGGGACAGGGACAGCATGGGGATAGGTACAGAGTAAGGACCCCTCTTCTCTTATCGGCTGAAAGGAATGTTTCCTTGAATTTGATGCCCTCAACCATTGCCAGCATGGGGACGGCATGGGGGTTAGACCTGACCTGCCCTTTCACCTCCCCACCACAACCTTCTCCCCTTCCTGATAAAAAATCCACCTCTCAGCCTTGAAACGACCTAGTTAAACGACCCATGCTCGACAGAGATCCAGAGCTGCGCAGATTCTCTCCCCTTGGAAGAAATTCCTCCGTATCTTTGACTTAAGAGGAGATTCGATTCGGTTCCCTACAGTGTGGAAACAGGCCCTTCGGCCCAACAAGTCCACACCGACCCGCCGAAGAGCAACCCACCCCTGCATTTACCCCTTCACCTAACACTACGGGCAATTTAGCATGGCCAGTTTACCCTGACCCGCACATCTTTGTGACTGTGGGAGGAAACCGGAGCACCCGGAGGAAACCCACACAGACACGGGAGAACGTGCAAACTCCACACAGACAGTTGCCCGAGGGAGGAATCGACCCAGGTCTCTGGCGCCATGAGACAGCAGTGTTAACCACTGTGCCACCGTGCCGCCCCCAAAGCATGTATTTTGTTATTCTGAGGTCATGCCCTTCGTCCTAGCCTCCCTTTTTCGTGGAATCAAATCTCACAGCATCAACTCTGTCAGGGCCTTGTGTTTCAATATGCTTGCCTCATTTTTCTGAACCCCAGCGACTACAAACCCAACTTATTCAGCCTCTTCTCACGAGAGGGTCTGCTTCTACCTGGGACCAGCCAAGTGAACCTTCTCTGGACTGCCTCCAATACTGGTCTATCTTTCCTAAGATCAGGCACCCAGATCTTAGTCTTGCAGCTCTGGTCCGACTAGTGCCTCGTACAGTTTCAGCAAAAGCGTCTTCCTTTTATATTCCATTCCCTTTGAAATAAAAGCCAACATCCATTTGCCTTCCACATTATGGGTTGAACTTGGATGCTGTGACTATGTTTTTTGAGATTTGTCGACAAGGACTCCCACATCCCACTTTTCGGCAGCTTTCTGATTAGATTCCCTACAGTGTGGAAACAGGCCCTTCGGCCCAACAAGTCCACACCGACCCTTCGAAGAGCAGCCCACCCAGACCAATTCTTCACCTAACACTACGGGAAATTTAGCGCGGCCAATTCACCGAAAACTAAGGGCAATTTAGCGCGGCCAATTCACCCTAACCTGCACATTTTTGGACGGTGGGAGGAAACTGGAGCACCCGGAGGAAACCCACGCAGACACGGGGCGAACATGCAAACTCCACACAGACACTTGCCTGAGGTGGGAATTGAACCCGCGGCCCTGGCGCTGTGAGGCAGCAGTGCTAACCACTGTGCCACCGTGCCGGAGGGTCGGTGTGGTCTGGTTGGGCCAAAGGGCCTGTTTCCACACTGTAGGGAATCTAATCCAATGCCTTTCTGTCGTCTTTTTCCATCGAAACCATATTCAGCTCCTGTATCCTTCCTGCTGAAAGGCATGACCTCACACAGAGAGTCATAGTTTCCTACAGCATGGGAACAGGCCCCTTTGGCCCATTCTGACCAAAATGTCCGTCTGCGCTAACCCCATTTCACTGCACTTGACTTAATCTTTTCTATTCCTTTTCCATCCATGTGTTTGTCCAAATGTCTTTTAAATGTTGGAAATGTACCTGCCCCAACCACTTGTGCTAGCAGCTCATTCCATCTTCCCTCTGTGTAAAAACACTTGTCCATAAGTTCCCTTTTATTCTTTCCCGTCCAACGTCAAACTGATGCCCTCGAGGCCTCGTTTCCCCAACCCTGGGAAAAAAACGACCAGAAGACATTGGAGTGGAAGTAAGACCTATCGAGTCCACTCCGCCATTTAATCATGGCTCATGGGCAGTTCATCTCCACAAAGACAGACTGCGTTCACCCTATCCATGCCTCTCATGATCTTATACAACTCTGTTAGGTCCTCCTCAGTCTCCAACACTTTTTAAAAACAAAAGGCCTAGCTTGTCCAGTCTCTCCCCAGGTTCAATTCCAGCCTCGGCGACTGTCTGTGTGGAGTTTGCACATTCTCCCCGTGTCTGCGTGGGTTTCCTCCAGGTGCTCCAGTTTCATCCCACAATCCCAAGATTTGCAGGTTAGGGTGGATTGGCCATGCTAAATTGCCCATAGGAATAGGTGCATTAGTCAGAAGGAAATGGGTCTGGGTGAGTTACTCTTCGGCGGGTCGGTGTAGACTGGTTGGGCTGAAGGGCCTGTTTCCACACTGTCGGGAACCTAATCTAACGGGAGACTGATTAGCAAGGTTAGATCTCATGGAATACAAGGAGAACTAGCCATTTGGACACACTGCTGGCTCAAACGTAGAAGATGGAAGGTGGCATTGCAGGGTTGTTTTTCAGACTGGAGACCTGTGACCAGTGGAGTGCCACAAGGATCAGTGCTGGGCATTCTACTTTTTGTCCTTTATATAAATGATTTGGATGCGAGCATAAGACGTAGTTTGCAGATCACACCAAATTTGGAGGTGTAGTGGACAGCGAAGAGGGTCACCTCAGATTACAACAGGATCTGGACCAGATGGGCCAATGGGCTGAGAAGTGGCAGATGGAGTTTAAATCAGATAAATACGAGGTGCTGCATTTTGGGAAAACAAATCTTAGCAGGACTTATACACTTAATGGTAAGGTCCTAGGGAGTGTTGATGAACAAAGAGACCTTGGAGTGCAGGTTCATAGCTCCTTGAAAGTGGAGTCGTGGGTAGATAGGATAGTGAAGAAGGCATTTGGTATGCTTTCCTTTATTGGTCAGAGTATTGAGTACAGGAGTTGGGAGGTCATGTTGCGGCTGTACAGGACATTGGTTAGGCCACTGTTGGAATATTGCGTGCAATTCTGGTCTCCTTCCTATCGGAAAGATGTTGTGAATCTTGAAAAGGTTCAGAAAAGATTGACAAGGATGTTGACAGGGTTGGAGGATTTGAGCTACAGGCTGGGGCTGTTTTCCCTGGAGTGTCGGAGGCTGAGGGGGTGACCTCAGAGTTTTACAAAATTATGAGGGGCACGGATAGGATAAATGGACAAAGTCTTTTCCCTGGGGTGGGGAAATCCAGAACTAGAGGGGCATAGCTTTAGGGTTAGAGGGGAACTTTTTCACACAGAGGGTGGTACGTGTATGGAAGGGGCTGCCAGAGGAAGTGGTGGAGGCTGGTACAATTGCAACATTAAAGAGGCATTTGGATGGGTATATGAATAGGAAGGGTTTGGAGGGATATGGGCCGGGTGCTGGCAGGTGGGACTAGATTGGGTTGGGATATCTGGTCGGTGTGGACAGGTTGGACCGAAGGGTCTGTTTCTGTGCTGTACATCTCTATGACTCTAACTCAGACTATTGAGTCCAGGAAACATCCTTGCAAATTTCTTCTGCACTTTTTCCAGTTTAATACCATCCTTCCTGTAACCAAAAGGAGAAGCTGGCCACTGCAGATACTGGAGATCAGAGTCAAAATTGTGTGGTGCTGGAAAAGCAGGAGAGTTGACATTTCGGGCATAAGCCCTTCATCATTTACCCGAACTGCCCAACTCTCCTGCTCCTCGAATGCTGCCTGACCTGCAGTGTTTTTTCTAGCACCACACATCCCTATAATAAAGGTAACCAAAACTGAACACAATACTCCAAGTGCAGTCTCACCAGTGTCGTGTATAACTGCAACATATCTTCCCAACTTCAGTACTCAAAGCACTGACTGATGAAGGGCAGTATGCCAAAAGCCTTCTTCACTGCCCAGTTTACCTGTCACTCCACTTACAGAGAACCGTGACATTCAAGAGGACTCTGTTCCACCACACTCCTGAAGTTCCTACCATTCACCATGAAACTCCTCCTTTGATTTGCTTTTCCAAAACGCAAGACCTCACACTTACCTATATTAAGTAAGGTATTTGCCATTTCTCAGCCCCCCCTACAATTTCTGACCACCTTCCTTTCTGACCACGATACTGCCCATTTTCGTGTCATCAGCAAACTTACTAAATGTGCCTTGTACGTTCTCATCCAAATCATTGATATAGATAACAAACATACTGAGGTAAGAACAGACTGCAGATGCTGGAAACCAGAGTAGAGATCAGAGTGGTGCTGGAAAAGCACAGCAGCTCAGGCAGCATCCGAGGAGCAGGAGAATCAACGTTTCGGGCAAAAGCCCTCCATCAGGAAACAAACATAATGAGACCAATGCAGAGTCCCCAGGTCCTCCACTAGGCACAGGTCTCCAGTCTGACAAGTGTCTTTCCACTATTACTCTCTGCCTCCTATATTTCCCTGCTTTACATTTCATCTGCCAAGTTTTTGACCGCTTGCTTTATCTGTCTTTACGGTATAAAGTAGAGAGTCCCAGGGCCTACACAGGAAGAGTTCAGAAACAGCAGGGCTCCCTCGGTATTGCCTTGTATCATGGAGCCACACAGGCTTGAAGTGGTGTCGGGGGATCAAGAATGAGTCACCATGGAGACAGACCTTGTGATGTAGTTCCCCACCGCTGCCCACAGTGGGACGATGGCTGCTCCAATGGCGACGGCTGATGGGACCAGGGTGTAATACCGCTCCCAGTAGTTGGTCGACACAAAGAGCGCGTAAATCCCGATGGCGAGAAACATCATCCACTTGGTCCCAAGGAACCTGGGAAGGTGCAGCATGAGATTAGTCGGATCTCCCTCTCCACCGAGACACTTCCATTTCCATGCCCTCCCGCTGACAACAAATCACCCCTCCCCCAGCCCACAACGACTGAATTGCCTTCACGACAGAGCAGGAATATGCCCCTCTCCCTTGCAAAATCACACCCGCACATTAAAGATCCCACGCTCCAAGGTCAGGGTGCAACCTTTCCTCCCCTCTCCAAACTTCAAAGCTGACCTGATCAAGACAGGCGTGTAGAGGAGGGCGACAATGGGAGTGACATTTATTCCCATCAGCATCTTCTTGTCGATGTCCTCAAGCCCCAGGTTTCCGTACTTGACCTCCCGGTAGGTCTCATCGTAATGAAGGATGAGCTGCATCTGCAGCAGGCCTGAGAGTGGGGTGTCCAGGTGACGGATGGACAAAGAAAGAGAGAGAAAGAAGGGGGAAAAAAAAGCAAGCAAGCATGTGTGAATGCAAGTACAAGGGGAGGCTGGGGATCTGAGGGGAGAGTACTGCCCTTCTGAAGGAAGAGGTCACAGCCTCAGTTCCCCACGACCCCAATCCCCGCTCCTCTCGCGTTTCTCTCTCGAGACCTCAATGAGCCGACAGGAGAGTGGGCGTTAACTGTAGGTAGCTTGAACATGCCCTTTGAAATGGCACGTGCACATTCCGTGCATGGGCTGCATGGTGGCTCAGTGGTTAGCACTGCTGCCTCACAGCGCCAGGGTCTCAGGTTCAATTCCAGCCTCGGGCGACTGCCTGTGGGGAGTTTGCGCATTCTCCTCGTGTCTGTGTGGGTTTCCTCGGAGTGCTTCAGTTTCCTCCCACTGTCCAAAGACTTGCAGGTTTTGGCCATGCTAAATTGCCCAAGTGTTAGGTGAAGGGGTAAAATGTAGGGGAATGGGTCAGGGTGGGTTACTCTTCGGAGGGTCGGTGAGGACCTGTTGAGCCAAAGGGCCTGTTTCCACACAGTAAGTAATCCTAGTTATTCCATCTCAACACTTTCCCTCTTTCTGCCCTGGTTTGGAGGTGGAGATGGAGGCAGCAGTGCTAACCACTGAGCCACCATGCAGCCCATGCACGGAATTTGCCCCATCCGAGGATTGAGGGGTACACAGAGATTAGATTATATTCCCGACGTGTGTGGAAAGAGGCCCTTCGACCCAACAAGTCCACACTGACCCTCCGAAGAGTAACCCACCCAGAACAATTTCACTCTGACTGATGCACCTAACACTATGGGTAATTTAGCATGGCCAATTCACCCTAACCTGCACATCACTGAGCACTATGGGTATTTTAGCATGGCCAATTCACCCTAACCTACATATCCCTGAGCACTATGGGTATCTTAGCACAGCTAATCCACCCGAACCTGCATATCCCTGAGCACTCTGGGTAATTTAGCATTGCCAATTCACCCTAACCTACATATCCCTGAGCACTATGGGTATCTTAGCACAGCTAATCCACCCGAACCTGCACATCCCTGAGTACTCTGGGTAATTTAGCATTGCCAATCCACCCTAACGTTTAGATGGTGGGAGGAAACTGGAGCACCCGGAGGAAATCCACACAGACACAAGCAGAATGTGCAAACCCCACACAGACAGTCGCACGAGGCGGGGATCGAACGCGGCTAACCACTGAGCCACCATGCTGCCCCTGCCTCTCACCAAAGACCGCAACTTACCCAAATAGACTCCATAGGTGAGAGAACTGCCAAGACTGGCAGATACCACGTTCTTCACCACAGCCAAACGTTTTCGGCGGAAATATTTCCGCTCCTCCTCCTCCTCATTGTAATCCTGGTTGGGGGCCATGAAGTCGTCAATCTGTCCCCAGTGCAAACAAAACAAAATCGCTAGTGTCGGGGGGAGAAGAGTGATGGGAAATCGGGCAGAAATTTGGGTTAAAATTTTGAAACCAGAAAGGGGGATGAGGCAGAGAGAGAGGGAAGGGAGCAGAAAGAACAAGAAATAACAAGCAAACACAGCAAGACAGACCCTAATGGGCGTCACGCTGGGCTCAGTGGTTAGCACTGCTGCCTCGCAGCACCAGGGTCCCAGATTCGATCCTAGTCTCGGGCGACTGTCTGTGTGGAGTCCGCACATTCTCCCCGTGTCTGTGTGGGTTTCCTCCCACAATCCAAAGATTTTCAGGATAGGGTGAATTGGCCATGCTAAATTACCCATAGTGCTCAGGGATGTGCAGGTTAGGATGAATTGGCCGTGCTAAATTGCCCATAGTGCTCAGGGATGTGCAGGTTAGGGTGAATTGGCTGTGCTAAATTACCCATAGTGCTCAGGGATGTGCAGGTTAGGGTGGATTGGCCGTGCTAAATTACCCATAGTGCTCAGGGATGTGCAGGTTAGGGTAAATTGGCCATGCTAAATTACCCATAGTGTTAGGTGCATTAGTCAGAGGGAAATGGGTCTGGATGGGTTACTCTTCGGAGAGTTGGTGTGGACTGGTTGGGCTGAAGGGCCTGTGTTCACACTGTAGGGAATCTAATCTAACAAACAGGCACATTGGGAGAGATAGTCTGGTCGAGTGATCACTGTGTTCAGTACGAGGTATGGATGGGTGGTAAATTCAAGATTCTTAGGGCACTTAACAAGGTAGCTTGCTCCTCCTCGTGGGAGAGTCTCAGATCAGAGCGTATAATCTCAGAAGAAGGGGTGGCACATTACAGACTAAAGGTGTGGAGGAATTTCTTTTTTTCTTTATTCATTTGATGAGGGCCTCTCTGGCTCGGCCAGTGTTTATTACCCATCCCCATACGTCCAGGTAGCAGTTAAGAGTCAATCACATTGCCTGGGGTCTGGAGTCACATGTAGGCCAGACCAGTTAAGATTGGCAGTTTACCTCCTGAAAGGGGATTTGTGAGCTAGTGGGCTTTTTGTGACACTGAACAACGTACATAGACTCTTAACAGCAGATATTTATTTACTCCAAATGTTGCCATCTACCAGGGCGACATTCGAAGCTGGGTCTCCAGAGTCATTCACCTCCACCTCTTTCAGTGGGGAGTGAGTCTGTGGAAGCCCCCCACCAGAGAGGGCTATTGAGGCTGGGTCGCATGGTATTTTGGCAAGGTTAAGAAAAAGAAAATACAGATTTTGAACAAGTGTGGGAATCGAGGGTCAGAAGGGAGAGAGAGAGAAAAAAAAGAGGGCAGGAAACTCAGTTGTGGGGTTATCAGATGGACACACTAGAGGTGTCCTGATGGCCTACTCCCGCTCCTCTAACTTCTCATTGAAAGACATATGAGACCGGTAAAGGCAGTGACTGAACCCTGTCCCCCGAATCTAAGCCATCCAACCCACTTGGCTGGAAGGCAACGTTTCAGGGGGTGAATAGATCCTGCCTGCCCCTTAACCCAGCAAGATGGGAGAGGGGGCACAGACATGGCACAGGGGCATCGCGCCATGAGACGAGGTCCCCAAGGCTACCTGAGCGTCAAAGTGGTCGTCCTGCTCGCCTGCCGCCATCCCATTCTGCTGGGCATCATGGTGATCGATTGTATCTGGCTCCATTACTCAGGCAACGCACGGCTGTTGGAGATTGGGGGAAAGAAAGAGAGAGAGAGCTAGAGAGAGAGAAAAATTAGGTCAGCAACAGTGGGACACCACACTGTCCGAGGGGCCCACTCTTTGAAAGGCATCGCCAAGGGGGGAGGGCACCATACTATCCGACGGGCATCAGCCCAGCAAGTGGCAGGCATCAACAAGGGGGCGCCAGGCTATCCGAGGGGCATCAGCCCACCGTCCAACAGGCATCGCCCGTGGGGCAGCCCACCGTCCAACAGGCATCGCCCGCAGGGCAGCCCACCGTCCTACAGGCATCGCTCGTGGGGCAGCCCACCGTCCTACAGGCATCGCTCGCGGGGCAGCCCAGCGTCCTACAGGCATCGCCCGCGGGGCAGCCCACCGTCCAACAGGCATCGCCCGCGGGGCAGCCCACCGTCCAACAGGCATCGCCCGCGGGGCAGCCCACCGTCCAACAGGCATCGCCCACGGGGCAGCCCACCGTCCAACAGGCATCGCCCACGGGGCAGCCCACCGTCCAACAGGCATCGCCCACGGGGCAGCCCACCGTCCAACAGGCATCGCCCACGGGGCAGCCCACCGTCCAACACGCATCGCCCACGGGGCAGCCCACCGTCCAACAGGCATCGCCCAAGGGACAGCCCACCATCCAACAGGCATCGCCCAATAATCTGACCGACATTGCCGAGGGGGCACCACTATTTAACAGACATCGCTGGGGGGGGTCACCCCACTGTCCGACAGGGCGGCCCACTGTTGGGAGGCGTAGATTTGCAGGAGAGCGCTACACCGAGGTGTTGTCTGCTCCTCCCCTGTGTGGGTAACCCACTGCTGCAAGCAGAAAGCCAGCAGAGATACTGTCAGTGCCTGGGCTGCTGGGGGAAGGCAGTGGTGAGTAGAAGAGGGTGGAAATCTTGCTCTGGAGGGCAACAGTGATCCAGGAGGCCATTGGTAGCGGTCAGGAACGGTTCAGCAGCAATTCACTGCATAGACTCTGTCTCTGGGAAGAGTTGAGAGCTTGTGCTCCAATGGTTTGCCCCCTGGTCTCTCAGTGAAGCCGGAGACAGCTTTCGAGTTGCAGATGAGCCTAAAACCCTGGCTGCAGTGTTTTTGAAGGAGCAGCGTGAGGGCAGACCCAAGAGTGGTTCACCCCAGAGCCTGGACAAACATTTCAAACCCGCTTAGTTATTACCTCCAAAAGGTCCTCCTGCTCCAAGATTTCAGGAGCAACTTCGCTCCCCACTTCCTCATTTCATGCTCTTCCCTCCCCCCTTCAGTTTCTGTCTCACCCTGAAAGTTACAACTTTTCTGTTTCTGTGTGCAACTGAAGCTTGAGCAGGGCTCACTTCCTCTTACAGTAACCACACCCACTACTGCAGCCAGGTCCGTCCCACTTAAAAGGGCAATGTGTGGTGCTTTTGATGTGAAAGTCGTGTCTTTCTTCAAACGGCAATGTCTGTTTTTTCCCCCTCCCTCCCACCCCCCCAAAAAAAGCGGTAATATATAGTTACAGGGTACAGTTCTTTTTAAAGTGACAATGTCTAATGTCTCCGGTTTCCTCCCACAGTCCAAAGATGTGCAGGTTAGGGTGGATTGGCCATGCTAAATTACCCATAGTGCTCAGGGATGTGCAGGTTAGGGTGGATTGGCCGTGCTAAATTACCCAGAGTGTTCAGGGATGTGCAAGTTAGGGTGAATTGGCCATGCTAAATTACCCATAGGGCTCAGGGATGTGCAAGTTAGGGTGAATTGGCCATGCTAAATTAACCGTAGTGTTCAGAGATGTGCAGGTTAGGGTGGATTTGCCATACTAAATTACCCATAATGTTCAGGGATGTGCAGGTTAGGGTGAATTGTCCACGTTAATTTACTCATAGTGCACAGGGATGTGCAGGTTATGGTGGATTGGCCATGCTAAATTACCCATAGTGCACAGGGAAGTCCAGGTTAGGGTGAATTGGCCACACTAAGTTTAGATTAGATTAGATTACTTACAGTGTGGAAACAGGCCCTTCGGCCCAACAAGTCCACACCAACCCGCCGAAGCGCAACCCACCCATACCCCTACATATACCCCTTACCTAACGCTACGGGCAATTTAGCATGGCCAATTCACCTGACCCGCACATCTTTGGACTGTGGGAGGAAACCGGAGCACCCGGAGGAAACCCACGCAGACACGGGGAGAACGTGCAAACTCCACACAGTCAGTCACCTGAGGCGGGAATTGAACCCAGGTCCCTGGCGCTGTGAGGCAGCAGTGCTAACCACTGTGCCACCGTGCCGCAAGTTGTCCTGTAGTGTTAGGTGAAAAGGTAAATGTAAGGGAATGGGTCGCCCTTCGGACGTTCGGTGTGGACTTGTTGGGCCGAAGGGCCTGTTTCCACACTGTAAGTAATCTAATCTAATCTAAAGTTACAGGTCCTTCTCAAAGCATGGCTGTTCCTTTTGTAAGGCTGTTCCTGATGAAGGGCATTTGCCCGAAACGTCGATTTTCCCTGCTCCTCGGATGCTGCCTGACCTGCAGAGCACCACTCTGATCCAGACTCTGGTTTCCAGCATCTGCTGTCCTTGTTTTTACCTGTTCCTTCTGTAAGGCGGGCAATTAATTTGAACAGATTGTCAGGTAAAGAGAGCAAACATTTATCTTCTACACAGCAAGATCTTGTTCCCTTCTTCCTCCAATAGCAACTATGGGAGCCCTACCATGCTAGTGAAAGGGCCTGGTTTTATCTTTTTAGATTAGATTAGATTCCCTACGGTGTGGAAACAGGCCCTTTGGGCCAACAATCCCACACCGACCCTGCGAAGACTACCCCATTTCCCTACATTCACCCCTGACTAATGCACCTAACACTACAGGCAATTTGGCATGGGTAATCCACCCTGACCTGCACATCCTTGGACTGTGGCAGGAAACCGGAGGGAACCCATGCAAACATGGGGAGAATGTGCAAACTCCACACAGACAGTCGCCCAAGGCTGGAATCGAACCTGGGACCCTGGTGCTGCAAGGCAGCAGTGCTAACCACTGAGCCCACTGTGCCATCCTTCTGCTGTAATTTTTGAGGTTCTTGTTTGGAAGAACAATTTTCGTTAGAAAGGGACAGAAAGTCTCAAAGCCACAATTCACAAAGAAACATTTGAGCTGCTGAGAAGGCTGCTAAAAATAATGTCCCAATTTATTTTCATGTATAAATAGAATAATACAGTTTAAAACAAGGAAGTGATACTAAACCACTAAGTCACTGCTTAGGTCTTGATGGGAGCAGGCTACTGGATTCTGGACAACATGACTTTTCCAATTCATTCAGTACCTCAGCCAAGCCCTCATCCTCCAAGAGGGATTGGATTGTGCTGCCCCGATCTGCTCTCAGCCTTTCATTACACCAATGTATCTTTGACTTTTGGTTCTCTTTTCTGGCAGCTGCTGGTCTAGTCTCACATCATCAGTTTCCCTCTGTCTCTCATAGTCTCTGTGTGCCCTTTCTTCCCCTATTTCTTCATGTTTCTCTCCTCTCGCTCCCTCTCTTCCTTTCACAATGTAGGTTTGTCTGATCTGAGAGTATGATAAAAGGCCGGTACCATATCGAGGGCCGAAGGCCTTGTACTGTGCTGCTGTATATTCTCTGACTACCAGTTTCTCTCTATGTATGTCTCTCTGTCTCACACTGTCTGCCTTTCTCTCCTCTTTGTTCTCACTCTCCCTTCACTCCCTCTGTCTCGCTCCTGTGTTTCTTTCTCTGATTCTCTCTCATCCCTCTTTTTTACTCTCTCCATCTCTGCCTGTCTCTTTCTTCATCTCTGTGTCTGTCTATCCTGTTGGTCTTGCTCTCACTTGTCTTTTCTCAATTTTTACTCTGCAAATCTCTCTCTCTCTTTCTGTCCCTTTCTATATCTATCTCTGTCACCTGTGTTACTCTGTCCTTCTCTTCCATCCGTCTTTCTTTTGTCTCTGTCAGTGTTCTTCACTGTCTTTTATTTTATCCCTCTCTCCCTATCTCTCGTTCTCTTTGTCCCCTGGCTTTCTCTCTCTCCCCTGTCTCTTGCTCTCCTGTTTGTCTGTATCTCTTTTCTTTCAGACCCAAGCATATTACGTCCTGGAGCACATATCTTGCGTGGTCTTTAGGATATTGTCAGGGGCCCATAGGCCACTTGCAGAGCCTCAATGCCATTTGGCAGAAGACTGTCATCTGTAATGCTGGGAACCACAGAAGGAGGCTGTGATAGATCGCTTACTCAACACTTCTGATCAAGAGTCGTCTCGACTTGAACCGTTAGCTTGCTCTCTCTCCACCCGCTGAGATCCTCACATTTGTTGTTTTCACTTAGAATCATAGATTCATAGCATGGAAACAGACCCTTCGGTCCAACCCGTCCATGCCAACCAGATATCCCAAAACAATCTAGTCCCACCTGCCAGTGCCCAGCCAATATCCCTCCAAACCCTTCCTATTCATATACCCATCCAGATTCCTCTTAACTGTTGCAATTGTACCAGCCTCCACCACATCCTCTGGCAGCTCATTCCATAAATGTACCACCCTCTGTGTGAAAAAATTGCTCCTTAGGTCTCTTTTATATCTTTTCCCTCTCACCCTAAATCCTATGCCTCTAGTTCTGACTCCCCGACCCCAGGAAAAAGACTTTGTCTATTTATCCTGTCCATGCCATACGGACTTCAGTAAGGCGTTCGACAAGGTACCCCATGGGAGACTGTTTAGCAAGATTAGATCTCATGGAATACAGGGAGAACTAGCCATTTGGAAAGAGAACTAGCTCAAAGGTAGAAGACAGAGGGTGGTGGTGGAGGGTTGTTTTTCAGACTGGAGGCCTGTGACCAGTGGAGTGCCACAAGGATCGGTGCTGGGCCCTCTACCTTTTGTCATTTACATAAATGATTTGGATGTGAGCATAGGAGTTAGTAAGTTTGCAGATGACACCATTGGACATTGGAGGTGTAGTGGGCAGCGAAGAGGGTTACCTCAGATTACAACAGGATCTGGACCAGATGGGCCAATGGGCTGAGAAGTGGCAGATGGAGTTTAATTCAGATAAATGCTAGGTGTTGCATTTTGGGAAAGCAAATCTTAGCAGGACTTATACACTTAATGGTAAGGCCCGAGGGAGTGTTGGTGAACAAAGAGACCTTGGAGTGCAGGTTCATAGCTCCTTGAAAGTGGAGTCACAGGTAATGAAGAAGGCCTTTGGTGTGCTTTCCTTTATTGGTCAGAGTATTGAGTACAGGAGTTGGGAGGTCATGTTGCGGCTGCACAGGACATTGGTTAGGCCCCTGTTGGAATATTGCAGACAATTCTGGTCTCCTTCCTATTGGAAAGTTGTTGTGAAACTTGAAAGGGTTCAGAAAACCGTGGGTGGCATGGTGGCACAGTGGTTAGCACTGCTGCCTCACAGTGCTAGAGACCTGGGTTCAATTCCCACCTCAGGCGACTCTCTATGTGGAGTTTGCACGTTCTCCCTGAGTCTGCGTGGGTTTCCTCCGGGTGCTCCGGTTTCCTCCCACAATCCAAAAATGTGCAGGTTAGGTGAATTGGCCATGCTAAATTCCTCGTAGTGTGAGGTGTAGGGGAAGGGTCTGGGTGGGTTGCACTTCGGCGGGTTGGTGTGGATTTGTTGGGCCGAACGGCCTGTTTCCACGCTGTAAGTAATCTAATCTAAAAAGATTTAGAAGGATGTTGCCAGGGTTGGAGGATCTGAGCTACAGAGAGAGCCTGAACAGGCTGGGGCTGTTTTCCCTGGAGCGTTGGAGGCTGAGGGGTGACCTGACGGAAGATTGCTGCGAATGCTTGAGACCTTTCCCCAGGGCAGGACTGACTGGTACGAGGAGTCATAGTTTGAAGATATTAGGAAGAAGGTATAAAGGAGATGTGAGAGGTAGGGTCTTTACGCAGAGAGTTGTGAGTGCATTGAATGTGTTTCAGGTAAATCTGGTGCTGCTTCTGTATTCTCAATTGAACCATCGCCTGGTTTGATGGTAGTGCCTGTGATGATGTTGTGGCTTTCAACATGTTATGTAGTCTTTATTTTTGGAAGAGAGATTGCAAGGCAGAGGTTTGGAGCTACTGAATTCAGTAAACAGCTTGTGAGACCTTGGGGTTTTTTTTTTAGAAATTGGAACAAGAGAAGCAGGCTGGGTGTGTCAGCTGTCAGAGACCGGGCGTTCTAGTTATGGGAATCACAGAATCATAGATTCATAGAGATGTACAGCACAGAAACCGATTCAACTCGTCCATGCCAACCAGATGTCCGAACCCAATCTTGTCCCATTTGCCAGCACGTAGCCCATATCCCTCCAAACCTTTCCTATTCATATACCCATCCAGATGCCTTTTAAATGTTGCAATTGTACAGTCTCCACCACTTCCTCTGGCAGCTCATTTCACACACACACATCATCCTCTGCGTGAAAAAGTTGTATGTTAGGTCACTTTTAAAATTTTCCCCACTCAGCCTAAACCCGTGCCGTCTAGTTCTGAACTCCCCAATCCAAGTGAAAAGACCCTGTCTATTGACCCAATCCACGCCCCTCATGGTTTCATAAATCAACCTCCGACGCTCCAGGAAAAGCAACCCAGCCTGTTCAGCCTCTCCCTGTAGCTTAAATCCTCCAAACCTTGCAAAATCCTTGTAAATCCTTTCCGAATCCTTTCAAGTCTTTCCGATAGGAAGGAGACCAGAGTTGCACACAATATTCCAAAAGTGTCCTTACCAATGTCCTGTACAGCAGCAACATGACTTCCCAACTCCTGTACTCAATACTCTGACCAATAAAGGAAAGCATACCAAGTGCCTTCTTCATTATCCTATTTACCTGTAACTCCACTTTCAATGAGCTATGAACCTGCACTTCAAAGTCTCTTTCTTCAGCAACACTCCCCATCCCCAGGACCTGACCATTAAGTATATAAGTTCTACTCTGATCAGAGTGGTGGCTGGAACCAAACAGTTCCCCTGAGGTTCCCACACTCAACATACTACCAGCTATGAGCGACTACAGGGACAATAGCCCTGCCCACTGGAGATCTGGGAGGTACCACCTGGACAAATTTAAAGGGTGGTTTTACCCGGCCTACAACCTTTCCCATGAGTCTCCAGCCCTGACCATTGCTGACACCAGCACACACGGGTCACCTGCAGGATCTGTCTGTTTAAAAAGCACAGTCATCCATCCAGGTGGGAAGCTGGTTGAAGCTGGCGCACTGACCCCCTGCTCCTAACTCCCACAGCACGCCGATCTACTAGAGAAGGCAGTATATTAAACCTACAGGTCCCCAATCTCCCAGAATACCACCTCCCTCGCCATCTGGATCAGGACCCAGACCCACCATCTCCAGACCTACAATAGCACTGATTTTATCTGTGGTCACAAAGCTGACCCCTGGTTGCTGTTGTCCAGGGTGGTACCATTCATCTCTCACACCCAGTCCTCCCCCTCCGCAAAGCCCATGACCCACAGCCCTTGATGTAGCTCTCTACCTGATGGCACATGTGCCCTCATTTCAGTCCTGCATGAGGAGAACTCCCACTGGGAGCTATGAGACTGGGCAGCCTCCCGGCTGGGCTCATGGGGCACGGCCCTGCTACAGGGACTGATGGCCTTCATTGTTATCATTGCCGGGATTGTGGTGCTGGCCGCGGCTATCGGACTGTGCTGTACACGCCAGTGAGAAATACTACTGCCCTCTGTCCCACTCACCACTCAGCTAGTACAGATCCTTCAGAGGGTCGCTGTGGACATGTTGGGCCGAAGGGCCTGTTTCCACACTGTAGGGAACCTAACCTTTAAGGTGGCTCAGTGGTTAGCACTGCTGCCTCACAGCACCAGGGTCCTGAGTTCGATTCCCGCCTGTCTGTGTGGAGTTTGCACATTCTCCCCGGGTCTGCGTGGGCCCCCCTCTGGGCACTCTGGTTTCCTCCCACAATCCAAAGATGTGCAGGTTAGGGTGAATTGACCATGCTAAATTGCCTGTAGTGTTAGGTGTAGGAGTACATGTAGAGGAATGGGTCAGGGTGGGTTGATCTTTGGAGGGTCGGTGTGGACTTGTTGGGCCGAAGGGCCTGTTTCCACACTGTAAGTAATCTAATCTAATCACTGGGGGAGCAGCTCTGCCCCTGAGACAACCTCTGCTCAGTCTGACTCAGACACAGAGGATTAACACGGCCACACAGAACACAGGAAGAAACCATACAAGAAACACCCAGAATGCCTCAGCAATGAACAAACAGGGGCTACCAGGCATGACCATAGCACTCGCAGACCAAGGAATACACTTTCCAAGACAAACTGCCAATAAGTTTCATGTATCCGATAAACACAGCCCTAAGGGCAGTCTCATACCCCAGTGATGCCAACGCCGTACAAAGGACAGAGGTCAGACGGAGAGGCACTAGAATACCTCGCTCGCAGAAGAGAAACAATAGAAACATCTTACTGCCAAGGAAAGGGACATTCTCGCCTACCCGGGAAAAGAGCTGGAATCTCCTAATCCCATTAAAGACTGACTGATGCTGCCAGACGCTACATTATGTTCACATTCAGGACATTCTTCTGATAACTACTTTGTGATTATCACCATGGTAACTGGATTACTTGATTATTGTATTTTCCCGATTTCCGATTAGCACCATTGCACAATACCCCTATAAAACCTGGCTAGATTCTCTGCTCAGGGAAGAGAGCTTCAGCTACCTGAACAGAGGGTCTGTACTGTTTCAGCTCAGTCAAACCTGTGCTGTGCCGGGCAGGAAGATCGCTGAGAGTCTCGCACTCCTCAGGGATACGATCGCCTACGTGCAGGACAGAGGGTTGGATACCTGCCTGATCAGCCTGGACCAGGAGAAAGCCTTTGACAGGATATCACACAGGTATATGAGAGATGTTCTCTCCAAAATGGGCTTTAGGGAGGGAATCTGCAATTGGATCAGACTGCTCTACACCAACATTGTCAGTGCAGTCTTGTTAAATGGGTGGGAATCAGATAGCTTCCCAGTCAGATCTGGAGTCAGGCAGGGCTGCCCTGTCTCTCCTGCCTTGTTTGTGTCCTGCTTAGGGCCATTTGCCAAGTCCATCAGGAAGAATGCGAGCCTGAGAGGGGTGACTATTCCTGGCAGCGGGGGCCTACAGGTTAAGGCCTCCCTGTACATGGATGACGTCACCATTTTCTGCTCGGATTCGCTGTCTGTGCGCAGACTCATGTGCATATGTGATCAGTTCTTACGGGCCTTGGGGGCCAAGGTAAACTGAGGCAAGAGGGAGGCCATGCTCTTCGGGAACTGGGCCAACCAATCCTCGATCCCCTTCACCGTCAGGACCGACCACCTGAAGGTGGTGGGTATTTGGTTCGGGGGGGCTGGGGCATGCGCAAAGTCTTGGGAGGCGCGTATCAGCAAAGTGAGGCAGAAACTGGGCAGATGGAAGCTACGGTCGCTCTCCATCGCGGGAAAAAACCTGGTCATCAGGTGTGAGGCACTGTCATTGCTGTATATACGTGGCACTGGTCTGGCCTACTCCCAGAACCTGTGCCGCTGCAGTCACCCGGGCCATCTTCCAATTTATATGGAGGTCAAAGATGGACCAGGTCCGAAGGGACTCGATGTATAAAGATCTGGGCAACAGGGGAGAAAATACGCCCAATGCCACCCTCAACCTGATGGCCACCTTTGTGTGTAGCTGCATCAAGCTGAGCGTGGATCCCTAGTACGCAAACACCAAGTGTCGCTAAGTACTGAGGTAATACCTATCCCCGGTGTTGCGAAGGATGGGCCTGGCCTCGCTGCCGCAGAACACTCCGAGTAGTTGGACCATTCCGTATCACCTGTCCTTCCTGGAGACGTTTATGAAGAAAAACACCTTTGACCACAAGTCCATCAGGAAGTGGGCAGCACATAGGGTCCTTGAGACCCTTCGGGAAAAGGAGAGGGCGGATCCTATCGAGCGGTTCCCTGAGCAGACTGTCAAAGTCACTTGGCAGAATGCCTCATCACCAGAACTTTCCAACAAGCACCAAGACATGGCTTGGCTGGTGGTGAGAAGGGCTCTGCCTGTGAGATCCTTTATGCACGCCCGGACTCTCAGCTACACTGCACGCTGCACTCGAAGCGGCTGCGGGGGGGATGAGACTGTCACACACCTCCTTCTGAAATGTGCCTACGCAGAAGAAGTCTGGAGAGGAATGCAGTGGTGTTTGTCGAGGTTCGTCCCAAGCAGCGCCGTGACGTTGAACTCCGTGCTCTACGGTCTGTTCCCCGGGATGCACACTGAGACGAACATCAACTGCGCCTGGAGGATCATCAATTCGGTGAAGGGTGCTCTCTGGGCGGTCCGAAACCTGTTGATCTTCCAGCTGAAGGAGTTGATCCTGACTGAGTGTTGCAGACTGGCACCTTCCAAGGTCCAGGACTATGTGTTGAGGGATGCGCTGAAGCTTGGGGCAGCTGTCGCCAAGGTGCGGTGTGGAAAGACCACCATGTAACATCTGCCTGCCTAAGAAGAACAGGGGGCCCATGCAGTCATTTGGGTTCTGCTGATGCCTCAGCTAAATCTCTGGGCATATGATTGATAAATGTACAGACCTGTAAACACAAATGATAAATTGTGATCTCTGTATGCAAATGTTTATATGTATGGCATGACCAACTGCACAGACCATCAAATTATTTTATGAATAAAGTATATTTTAGAAATAAAAAAAGTTTCAGCTTAGTCGATTTCTCTTCCACGATATCGCTGTGTTTGTTCATTTCGCTATGTATATATGTGACAAAATATGTATATACAAAATACACGTGACAATACATGAGTCAAATCAAACGTGAGGTTCTCCTCTTTGGTAGACAAAACGGATGTGCATAATATTTCATAAATGGAGAAAAAGTGATTATATACAAAGGGAAGTGGGTGCTCTTGCAATGTATCACTGAAGGCTAGCATGCAGGGACAACAAGCTATTAGGAAGGCTAATGAGATCTAATTTTTATGACAAGTATAGGAATAACAAAGTTGTGCTTTAATTGACGTGAAGCTTGACTTGACCACACATGGAGTAATAAACACAGTTTTGTCTCCTTATCTGAGGAAGGATATTAAGGCAACACAATGCATACATGTTCTTGAATGGTGGGATTGTCCGAGGAAGAGATATTGGACAAACTATGGGAAGGTATGTGGAGGCACTGGAACTGGTGCAAAGGAGGTTTACCAGGATGTTGCCTGGTATGGTATGAAGATCGTAGGAGGAAAGGCTGAGGCACTTGGGGCTGTTTTCATTGGAGAAAAGAAGGTTTAGGGGTGACTTGATAGAGCTGTACAAGATGATAAGGTTGACCATGCGAACCTTTTTCCACGTATGGAGTCAGGTATTACGAGGGGGCATAGCTTTAAATTAAGGGGTGGTAGGTATAGGACAGATGTTAGGGGTAGATTCTTTACTCAGCGAGTCGTGAGTTCATGGAATGCCCTGCCAGTAGCAGTGGTGGACTCTCCCTCTTTATGGGCATTTAAACGGGCATTGGATAGGCATATGGAGGATAGTGGGCTAGTGTAGTTTAGGTGGGCTTGGATCAGCGCAACATCGAGGGCTGAATGGCCTGTACTGCGCTGTATTTTTCTATGTTCTATGTTCTAAACCCGGCCTGTATTCTCCACACGCTTGAAGAATATGATGATCTCTTTGAAACTTGGAAAATACTTAAAGGGCAGATGCACGTCAGGCGCACTGCGCTTAATTGAAGCTCTGCCTTTAAGGGCAGCACGGTGGCTCAGTGGTTAGCACTGCTGCCTCAAAGCATCAGGGTCCCAGGTTTAATTCCAGCCTCCCCATTCTCCCCGTGTCTGCGTGGGTTTCCTCCCACAGTCCAAAGATGTGCAGATTCGGGTGAATTGGCCATGCTAAATTACCCATAGTGCTCAGGGATGTGCAGGTTAGGGTGAATTGGCCATGCTGAATTGCCTGTAGCATTAGGTGCACTAGTCCCTCTTGGGAAATAAGGCAGGGCAGGTGAATGAGGTGTCGGGGGGAAGCACTTTGGAGCCAGTGACCCTAATTCTATTCATTTTAAAATAGTGATGGAAAAGGATGGACCAGATCTAAAAGTTGAAGTTCTAAATTGTAGAAAGGCCAATTTTGACGGTATTAGGCAAGAACTTTCGAAAACTGATGGGAGGCAGATGTAATGGGAAGCCTTCAGAAATGAGATAACAAGAATCCAGAGAAAGTATATTCCTGTCAGGGTGATAGTGAAGGCTGGTAGGTAAAGGGAATGCTGGGTGACTAAAGAAATTGAGGGTTTCGTTAAGAAAAAGAAGGAAGCATATGTTAGGTACAGACAGGATAGATGCTGGCAGGTGGGACTAGATTGGGTTGGGATATCTGGTCGGCATGGGCGGGTTGGACCGAAGGGTCTGTTTCCGTGCTGTACATTTCTATGACTCTATGACTAGTCAGAGGTAAATGTAGGGGAATGGGTCTGAATGGGTTGCCCTTCGGAGGGTCAGTGTGGACTTGTTGGGCCGAAGGGTCTGTTTCCACACTGTACGTAATCTAACCTAATGCAGATATTTCCTCGCCTTGGGGAGTCTTGAAATAGGGTATGTCATTTCAAAATAAAGAAATACCACTTCGGGATAAGAAGAGGAGAAGTTTGTTTACATGAAGGGTTTTGAATCTTTGGAATGCTGTACCGCAGATGGTTATGAAATCTCAGTCTTTGAATATGTTTGAAGATTAATAGATTTCTGATTGTCGTTAGCATAAATTGGGCAGCACGATGGCTCAGTGCTGCCTCACAGCACCAGGGCCCCAGGTTCGATTCCAGCCTCGGGCGACTGTCTGTGGGGAGTTTGCACATTCTCCCCATGTCTGCGTGGGTTTCCTCCCACAGTCCAAAGAATGTGCAGGTTAGAGTGAATTGGCCATATCACATTGCCTGTGGTTAGAGGTTCATTAGTCAGAGGGGAAATGGGTCTGGGTGGGTCAGTGTGAATTGGTTGGGCTGAAGGGCGTGTTTCCACACAGTAGGGAATCTAATCTAATCTAATCATAAAGGGTTATGGAATAGTGTGGATAAAGGCAATGAAGTGCTCGATCAGCAATGATTGTATTAAACGGTGGAGCAGGCTTGAATGGAGTACCTATGAGGATATTTACCGCTCTTCTACTAGTGTAAACACACATATAAACTGTCCCCTATTCCTGATGAAGGGCTTTTGCCCGAGATGTCAATGTTCCTGCTCCTCAGATGCTGCCTGACCTGCTGTGCTTTTCCAGCACCACTCTGATCATGTCCCAATAAACGTCATCGCGGGAAAGAATGGAAGCTGTCTTGACATCTTATTGGTTATTGACAGATGATTGACAAACATGGCGACGAGTTAACAGGCTGGGGGGGGGAAGGGCCAGAAGTCACGTGACTCGACCGTCCCCACCCCGTGTGGCTCGGTGTGATGTTGTCCCCACTTTGAGCTTAGATTAGATTACTTACCGAGTGGAAACAGGCCCTTCAGCCCAACAAGTCCACACCGACCCGCCGAAGCACAACCCACCCATACCCCTACATTTACCCCTTATCTAACAGCAGACACGGGGAGAATGTGCAAACTCCACACAGTCAGTCGCCTGAGGTGGGAATTGAACCGGGTCTCTGGCGCTATGAGGTAGAGTGCTAACCACTGTGCCACCATGCCACCCACTGACGGTGAGGAAGCCATTTCAATGTTTATTGTTAAGCCGGGCCACGTGCAACATTCACCGGGTTATTACCGGAAGTGGAATGTTGTTTTTGCCCTCATATTGTTAAACGTTCCTGAAGGTAAGCTGTACTTTTGAAGGAGGAGCGCATTTCCGCTTCAGCACAAAAACGCGGCAGCACTGGGAGTGAAGCAGGGAGCCCAGCAGCCCCCACAGCTCCAGCAGCCCCATAGCCCCAACAACTCCCACAGCCCCAGCAACTCCCACAGTCCCAGCAACTCCCGCAGTCTCAGCAGCCCTCACAGACCCAGCAGCCCCCACAGACCCAGCAGCCCCCACAGCTCCAGCAGCCCCATAGCCCCAGCAACTCCCACAGCCCCAGCAACTCCCACAATCCCAGCAACTCCCACAGTCTCAGCAGCCCCCACAGCTCCAGCAGCCCCATAGCCCCAGCAACTCCCATAGCCCCAGCAACTCCCACAATCCAAGCAACTCCCACTGCCCCAGCAACTCCTTCAGTCCCAGCAACTCCCACAGTCTCAGCAGCCCCCACAGACCCAACAGCCCCCACAGCTCCAGCAGCCCCATAGCCCCAACAACCCCCACAGCCCCAGCAGCCCCAGCAACCCCCGTAGGCCCCAGCAACCCCCACAGCCCCAGCAGCCCCAGCAACCCCCGCAAGCCCCAGCAACCCCCATAGCCCCAGCAACCCAAGCAGCCCCTCCAACTGGAAGGATGTGGAAGCTTTGGAAAGGTTTTCAAGGCGGTTGGGGAGGGAAGGTCCTATGGGGAAAGGCTGAGGGACTTGAGACTGTTTTCATTGGAGTAGAAGGTTGAGGTGACTTAAAAAAGACATACAAGATGATCAGAGGATTAGGTAGAATGAACAGTGAGAGTTTTTTTTCTTCTGGTAGTAATGAGGGGTTATAGCTTTAAATTGAGGGGTAACAGATGTCAGAGGTAGTTTCTTTGCTTGGACAGCCCCTCCAGCCAGCACAATGATAATTGATCAGTCCCAATGGTCAACTTCACTCTCATGCCAGCTGAGCTTCCTGGTACAAATCTCTTTTCCTGTGATCTACAGGATTAGTGCCAGAAGAAGGCATACGGTGGGTTAGCTTTCATGCACAGAAGGATTGAGTTCCAGAGCTGCAATATTATGCTGCAACTGTACAAAAAGCTGGTGCGTACAGTTCTGGTCCCCACATTTCGGGAAGGATGTGGAAGCTTTGGAAAAAGTGCGGAGGAGATTTACCAGGATGTTGCCTGGTCTAGAGGGAAGGTCTAATAAGGAAACGCTGAGGGACTTGCGTCTGTTCTCATTGGAAAGAAGAAGGCTAAGAGACAATTTGATAGAGACATATAAGATGATCAGAGGATTAGAGATAGGGTAGACAGTGAAAGACTTTTCCCTAGGATGATGACGCCAGCTTGTACGAGGGGGCATAACTACAAATTGAGGGGTGATATATTCAAGACAGATGTCAGAGGCAGGTCCTTTACGCAGAGAGTGGTAAGGGTGTGGAATGCCCTACCTGCTAATATAGTCAACTCAGCCACGTCAGGGAGATTTAAACAATCCTTGGAGAAGCACATGGATGATATTGGGATAGTGTAAGGGGATGAGCTAAGAATAGTTCACAGGTTGGCGCAACATCGAGGGCTGAAGGGCTGTATTGTTCCATGTTCAATTTGCTGGAGGATAGGAAATGGCCCCTTGAAGGGGAGTAGAGACAACGCTGGTAATTTATAGACCTGTGAGCCTTACTTCGGTTGTGGATAAAGTGTTGGAAAGAGAAAGGAATAATTCTGATCAGAGATAGTCAACACGGTTTTGTGAAGGGTGGGTTGTGCCTCACAAACTTGATTGAGTTCTTTAAGTAGGTGACCAAACAGGTGAATATAGGTAAAACCGTTGATATGGCGTATATGGATTTCAGTAAGGCAGCTGATAAGGTTCCCCACGGTGGACTATTGCAAAAAATGTGGAAGCATGGGATTGAGGTGGTTTAGATCAGAAATTGGTGAGTTGAAAAAAAGATAGAGGGTGGTGGTTGATGGCAGATGTTCATCCTGGATACTAGTGGTATACCGCAAGGATTTGTTTTGGGGCCACTGCTGTTGATGATTTTTATAAATGACCTGGATGAGGGTGTTGAAGGATGGGTTAGTAAATTTTACAGGTGACACGAAGGTCGGTGGAGTTGTGGACAGTGCCAAAGGATGTTGCAGGTTACAGAGGGGCATAGATAAGCTGCAGAGCAGGTCTGAGAGGTGGCAAATGGAATTTAATGTGGAAAAGTGTGTGATGATTCACTTTGGAAGGAGTAACAGAAGCCAAGAGTACTAGGCTAATGGTAGTGTGGGCGAGCAGAAAGATCTCGGTATCCATGTACGCAGGTCCCTGAAAGTTGCCACCCAGGTTGATAATGTTGTTAAGAAGGCACACTGTGTTAGCTTTTATTGGTAGAGGGATCGAGTTTCGGAGCCATGAGGTCATTTGCAGCTGTACAAAACACTGGTGTGGTGCACTTGGAGTATTGCATACAATTCTGGTCACTGCATTATAGGAAGGATGTGGAAGCTTTGGAAAGGGTTTCGAGGCGGTTTACTAGGTATTGCCTGGTATGGAGGGAAGGTCCTATGGGGAAAGGCTGAGGGACCTGAGGCTGTTTTCATTGGAGAGTAGAAGGTTGTGAGGTGACTTAAATGAGACATACAAGATGATCAGAGGATTAGGTAGAATGAACAGTGAGAGCTTTTTTTTCTCTTCTGGTAGTAATGGGGGGCATAGCTTTAAATTGAGGGGTAACAGATATAGGCCAGATGTCAGAGGTAGTTTCTTTACTTGGACAGTACTAAGGGTGTGGAATTCTCTGCCAGCAACAGTCATAGGCTCGCATTTAAGGGCATTTAAATGGTCATTGGATAAACATATGGATGAAAATGTAGGCTTCAGATTATTACACCAACCTGTGAAACCATAGAGGGCCGAAGGGCCTGTACTGCGCTGTAATGTTCTTGTGTTATACAAATTCACAAATTAGAAATAATGGGGCCTACGAGAGGGGAGAAAACAAAAACATCGGTAAAAATCAAACGATTTAGCCCAACACAAACCATAGCATGGTCTAAGTAAATGTTAAAATCATATATTTTTATGATATAATACAAAACTTTTAACACTTTCTGAAGTTTGCTGAGTTACAGTACTTTACTAAGACAGGGCCTGAGGGTCATTGTCAGCATCACCACTACTTTCAAGTGCAGAGTTATGGCAAGAAAATATTTAGTACAGAAGTAGGTGGCTGTGGTTCATTGTCCTCAGACTATTTCTGGGGAGTTGGCAGAAAAAAAGGCATCTAATGTTTGCTGCTTTGCCACATCTCAGTCGTAGAGATACACAACACGGAAACAGACTGCTCAGTGCAACTCTCCCATGCTGACTAGATATCCTGAATAAGTCTAGTCCCATTTGCCAGAATTTGGCACATATCCCTCTCCACCCGTCCTATTCAAATACCCATCTACCTGCCTCTTAAATGTTGTAATCATACCGGCCTCCACCGGTTCCTCTGGCAGCTCAATCCCTACATGTACCATGCTCTGCATGAAAAAGTTGCTTCTTAGATCCCTTTTAAATCTTAAATCACCATAAACTGATATCCTCGAGTTTTGGACTTCCCACACTAGGTCAAAGACCTTGTCTATTGACCCTATCCATGCCCCTCTTGATTTTATAACCTCTATAATGTCACCCCATAGCCTCCGAAGCGCCAGGGAAAATAGCCCCAGGCTGTCCAGCCTCTCCCTTCAGCACAAATCCTCCTACCCTGGCAGCATCCTTTGTTAATATTTTCTGAACCCTTTCAAGTTTCGCAACATCCTTCCGATAGGATGGAGACCAGAGTTACACACAGTATTCCGAATGTGGCCTAACCAAAGTCTGACAGCACAGAGACAGGATCATTGGTCCAAACTGGTCCATGCAGACCAAAATGTCTGTCCACGCTAACCCCTTTTAGCTGCACTTGACCCATATCCTTCTATTTCTTTTCTGTCCATGTATTTGTCCAAATACCTTTTAAATATTCGTGTACCTGCCTCAACAATATCCGCTGGCAGCTCATTCCATACGTGCACCTTTCTATGCATAAAAAAAAGTTGCCCCTCACAGTTCCAAATAATTTTTCCCCTCTAACTTTAAAATGATACCCTCTAGTCTTCGATTTCCCAAACTGGAAAAAAGACGAAGTGCATTGACCCTATCCATACCTCTCGTGATCTTATAAACCTGTATCAGGGCCCTCAATCTCCTTCATTCTAAAGAAAAAGGTTCTAGCTTTTCTAGTCTCTCCGTATAAATCAGGCAATTGAGTTCACGCAACATCCTTGTAAATTGCCTCTCTGCTTAACATCCTTCCGATAACAAGATGATCAAAACTGAACACACTGCTCCAAGTGAGGCCTCGCCAATATCCTGCATAACTGCGACATAACTCACTGCCCTGACTGATGAAGGCCAGAGGGCCAAAGGACTACTCGTGACTCCACTCTGTGATAATACTCAATCCCTGAACTGTCACTTATCCGTGTAAAATTCCATTTACCATTTCACAGTCTATTTATGGGCAGCACAGTGGTTAGCACTGCTGCCTCACAGCGCCAGGGACCCGGGTTCAATTCCCGCCTGAGGCAACTGTGTGTGGAGTTTGCACATTCTCCCTGTGTCTGCGTGGGTTTCCTCCGGGTGCACCAGTTTCCTTCCACAGTCCAAAGATGTGCAGGATAGGGTGAATTGGCCATGCTAAGTTGCCTGTAGTGTTAGGTGAAGGGGTAAATGTAGGGGAATGGGTCTGGGTGGGTTGCTCTTCAGAGGGCTGGTGTGGACTTGTTGGGCAGAAGGGCCTGTTTCCACACTGCAAGTAATCTAATCTAATCATTTCCCTGCTGCAACTTCTGATAACCTTCCTCGCTGCCTTTTTGTGTCATCAGCAAACTTGCTAATCATGCTTTGTACATTGTCAGCCAAATCATTGATATAGATACCAAACGGTAACGGATCCAGCGCCGACCCCTGGGGCACGGCACTAGTCACAGGCCTCCAATTTGAAATGTATCCTTCCACTATTGCCCTCTGCTTCCAACCATCAAGCCAATTTTGTATCCAATTTGCCAGTTCATCCTGGGTGGGACGGTGGCCCAGTGGTTAGCACTGCTGCCTCACAGCACTAGAGACCCTGGTTCAATTCCCGCCTTAGGCAACTGGCTGTGTGGAGGTTTGCACATTCTCCCCGTGTCTGCGTGGGTCTCCTCCCACAGTCCAAAACTGTACAGGTTAGGGTGGATTGGCTGTGCTAATTGGCCGTAGTGTTAGGTGTCGGGGTAAATGTAGGGGAGTGGGTCTGAGTGGGTTGCGCTTTGGAGGGTCGGTGTGGATTTGTTGGGCCGAAGGGCCTGTTTCCACACTGCAAGTAATCTAATATAATCTAATCAATGCGATCTAACCTTCCAAAGCAGCCGACCATATCAAAGGCCTTAATGAAGTCCATATAGACTGCCCTACCTTCCTGCTTTTTATTTGCAGCCTTTCTTGAATGACGGCACAACATTCACTACCCTACAGTCTTCTGGGACCTCATCCACGGCCAACGATTCAAAATCTCCGCCAGAGCCCCTGCAATTTCTTCTCTAGCCTCTTGCAGTGTTCTTGGATATATCTGGTCAGGACCAGGAGATTTATCCACATTTTAATACATCCTAATACATCTAATACTGTCCTCAAAATATCACAGTGAACATCCCAAGTCATCCTGTCTTTTTCCATGGTAAACACAGAGGAATATTAATTCAGAGTCTTGTCCTGTGGTTCCAGACCTACATGTCTATTTTGGTACCGGAGAGGTGCTATTCTTTTGCTAGTTCTTCTTTTTCCTTTTAATAGACTTTAAAGTACCTTTTCGGATTCACCCTAATCTTCTCAGCCCAGAACGTCTCATGCCCCCTTTTTGCCCTCCTGTTTCCTTCTTCCATAAACGCATGTATTCCCTGGATACCTCTGGGGATTCCCTTCATCCCAGTTGCTGATATCTGAGCCATAACTCCTTTTTTTTTGACTGGTCAAACCTTCAATATCTCTAGTTATCCAGGTTTCCTATTCCTGCCAACCTTGCTCCTCAGCCTCCCAGGAACATATAGACCTCTAACTCTAGCGATCTCACGTCTAAAGACCTCCCCTTGCCAGAGATCCCTTTGCCTGCCAGAGCTGGAAATGTGTTGCTGGAATAGCGCAGCAGGTTAGGCAGCATCCGAGGAATAGGAATGCGCGAAACATCGAATTTTCTGTTCCTTGGATGCTGCCTGACCTGCTGCGCTTTTCCAGCAACACATTTTCAGCTATGATCTCCAGCATCTGCAGACCTCACTTTCTCCAACAATATACTCCAGTCAACCCTTACCATCTCCTGTCTAATTCTATCAGAATTCGCCTTGTCCCAATTTAGGGCTTAAAACTGTGGACCAGTTTTGTCTCTCTCCATAACTATTTTAAAATCAATAGAATTATGATTGCTGGTCCCATCCTATTTTCTAATGGTGTGTTGAATTTTGCCCTTCCCGAGTTGGACCCTTGTTATACTGCTTGAGGAAACTTTCCTGAACACACTTAACAAATTCCACCCCATTTGACAGTCTCAGGCTATGTTAGGAAAATTAAAATCCCAACTCTGATGACCAACTGGGGAGAGTTGCTAGAGCAAATCTCCCTGCATATTTGTTCTCTAATTCCTAATGACTACTTGGGGGACGTATAGTACAACCCCAATAACATCACCACCCCCTCCTTATTTCTTAGCTCCACCCACAAAGCCTCAGTGGATGATCCTTCAGTTATTTCATCTCTGACTACTGCTGTGACACTCGCCTTAATCAAAAATGCAACTTATCCTTCCCTATGTCCACCACCTCTGCCCAACCTAAAGCACCTTTCCCCTGCCATATTAAGCTCCCAGTCCTGTCCCTTCCTTAGCTGTGTTTCTGTAATAGCAATAATATCCCAGTTAGAACAGAGAACAATACAGCACAGAACAGGCCCTTCGGCCCTCGATGTTGCACCGACCTGTGAACTATTCTCGGCTCGTCCCCCTACACAATCCCAAAATCACCCATGCACCTATCCACACCCTGAGTTCATTGGCTTTTCCTGTCAGTCCTCTTACATTTAAAATAAATGCAATTTAATTAAGCAGGAATTCCTAGCTCCCTGTCGTATTCCAGCCTGACCTGGCTTGTCAACTTGCTATTTCTGGTGACTGTATCTCCTTCGAGCACTTGACTCCCTGCTGTTGAGGATCCCCCCCTAACAACCCCTCCCAATCTACTTAAATCTATCAATTTAAATCCTCCCTTTTCTTCTTTCATGAAAAAGCTGTTCGCAGGCTCCCAGATAAGACTTTATTCTATGGTCTGCTCTCATGCTGGGTTGAGCATTGTAGCTATTGTCTTCAAGAGCTGCAACAGCTTCTCAATTTCCCTCAGGGCAAAAGATCAAAGAGAATTGTGACGTTCTCCTGCTGTTGCATCCTGGACTTTATTTGCATCGTGAGCTTCATTTCCACCTGCAGCACCGAGTTGTTGTTGATCTGTCTCCTCCTCTTTCAATCCAACTTGCTTTGCAAGAGCAGCACCATGTTCTTTGATTGCTGGACTTATGCCCTTGTACATGGTGAACAGGCTTTAGGGAATCATCGAGACTTACAGCACTGAGACATGCCCGCTGGCCTAGACTGGTCTATTTCAACCAAAGTATTCATCAGTGCTAAAGTACAAGACAGAAGCAGTCAGGAGGTGAGTTATTTGCAACAGTATGTGTAGGCTCTGACCTGCTCTTCTATCCTCTGTATTTATGTGGCTAGTTCAATTTCAGGTCAATGCTAACCTGCAGCATGTTGGCTGATTAAGTGACAGTGATACCAATGCATTATCAATGGGCAGTGTTTAGATCCTCTCTTGTTTGAATTGGTCATTTTCTGGCACTTGTGATGTATGAGTGTTACTTACCACATGTCCAGGTCTTAGACATGCGTTGCCACAGTTTTGTTTAGGATTCTTGAAACTGAAATGATTGACTCCCAACAATTTCAACCATCTTCCAACCTGTGGAGAGTTTTCACCTGATTCCCATTGACTCCATTATCTTAGGATTCTCTGGGAAGCTATGGAGGAGATTGCAGCTCCTTTAGCTTTGAACTTTTATGTTGTCATTGTCACCAGGAATAGCTCGAGGAAGAAGAGACAACCCTGGTAACTACAGATCAGTGAGCCTTACTTTGGTTGTGGGTGAAGTCTTGGAAAAGGTGGCAAGAGATAGGAATTATAATCATTTAGAGAGAAATATGTTGATTGAGGATAGTTAACACGGTTTTATGAGGGGTAGGTCATGCATCGTAAAACTTACTGAGTTCTTTGAGAGTGTGACCAACAGGTGGACGAAGATAAAATGGTTGATGTGGTGTAGAACAGTCCATCTTCCGAACTTACACCAGCACCACTCCCCACCTCTTCCTCCGCTACATTGATGACTGCATTGGCGCCACCTCGTGCTCCTGCAAGGAGGTTGAGCAGTTCATCAACTTCACCAACACATTCCACCCTGACCTTAAATATATCTGGACCATCTCTGACACCTCCCTCCCCTTCCTGGACCTTCCCATCTCCATTAATGACGACCAACTTGACACTGACCTTTTTTTTACAATCCCACCGACTCCCCCAGCTACATTGATTACACCAAAAATGCCATCCCGTATTCCTAATTCCTCCGCCTCCACCATATCTGCTCCCAGGAGGACCAGTTCCACCACAGAATACACCAGATGGCCTCCTTCTTTAAAGACCGCAATTTCCCTTCCCATGTGGTTGAAGATGCTCTCCAACTCATCTCAGCCACATCCCGCACCTCCGCCCTCAGACCCCACCCCTCCAACTGTAATATGGACAGAACGCCCCTGGTGCTCACCTTCCACCCTACCAACCTTCGCATTAACCGTACCATCCGCCAACATTTCTGCCACCTCCAAACGGGACCCCACCGCCAGGGATATATTTCCCTCCCCACCCTTTCCACTTTCCACAAAGACCATTCCCTCCATGACTACCTGGTAAGGTCCATGCCCCCAACAAACCACCCTCCCATCCTGCCACCGCAGGAATTGCAAAACCTGCGCCCACACCTCCTCCCTCACCTCCATTCAAGGCCTCATAGAAGCTTTCTCATCCATCGAAGTTTTACCTGCACATCCACCAATATTATTTATTGTATCCATTGCTCCCGATGCGATCTCCTCTACATTGGGGAGACTGGGCACCTCCAAGCAGAGCACTTTAGGGAACATCTCCGGGATACCTGCACCAATCAACCACACCGCCCCGTGGCCCAACATTTCAACTCCCCCTCCCACTCTGCCGAGGACTTTCAGGTCCTGGGCCTCATCCACCACCGCTCCCTCACCACCCGATGCCTGGTGAAAGAACGCCTCATCTTCTGCCTCAGAACACTTCAACCCCATGGTGTCAATGTGGACTTCACCAGTGTCCTCATTTTCCCTCTCCCCACCTCACCCCAGCTCCAACCTTCCAGCTCAGCTCTGTCCCCATGACCTGTCCTACTTGCCAATCTCCCTTCTCACCTATCCACTCCACCCTCTCCTCTGGCCAATCCACTTCATCCCCACTCTCATTCACCCATTGTACTCTTTGCTACCTTCCCTCCCCCCCGACTCCTCTCTGACCTATCACCTCCATCCTCACCCCCATTCACCTACTATACTCTTAGCTGCCTTCTCCCAGCCCCACCCCACCCCATTTATCTCTCAGCCTGAAGGCTCCCTGCCTCCAATCCTGATGAAGGGATTTTGCCCAAAATGTCGATTTTCCTGCTTCTCGGATGCTGCCTGACCTGCTGTGATTTTCCAGCACCACTCTCATGGGATTTAGGGTCATTTGGCACTTTGGATCAGAGATTGGCTAGCTGAAAGAAGATTGATGGGAGATGTTCATCCTGGAGTGGTGTACCGCAGGGATCTGTTTTGGTGCCACTGCTGTTGGTCATTTTTATAAATGATCTGAATATGGAAGGATAGGTTCATAAGTTCACTAAGGTCGGTGGAGTTGTGGATAGTACCGAAGGCTGTAACAGTTACAGAGGGACATAGCTAAGCTGCAGAGCTGGACTGAGAGGTGACAAATGGGATTTAATGTGGATAAGTGTGAGGTCATTCAGTCTAGAAAGAATACTGGAAAGAATACAGAGTAATGGACTAATGGTAAGATTCTTGGTGGTGTAGATTCTATACAAATGCTACAGGAAGGATAGAAAGGGAGGCAAAAGAGGAGGAGGAGTAGCGTTTTTGATAAGGGATAGCATTACAGCTGTGCTGAGGGGGGATATTCCCGGAAATGCATCCAGGGAAGTTATTTGGGGGGAACTGAGAAATAAGAAAGGGATGATCGCCTTATTGGGATTGTATTATAGACTCCCCAATTGAGAAACAAACTTGTAAGGAGATCTCAGCTATCTGTAAGAATAATAGGGTAGTTATGGTAGGGGATTTTAACTTTCCAAACATCGACTGGGACTGCCATAGTTTTAAGGGTTTAAATGGAGAGGAATTTGTTAAGTGTGTACAAGACAATTTTCTGATTCAGTATGTGGATGTACCTACAAGTGAAGGTGCAAAACTTGACCTACTCTTGGGAAATAAGGCAGAGCAGGTGACTGAGGTGTCAGTGGGGGACCACTTTGGGACCAGCGGCCATAATTCTATTAGATTTAAAATAGTGATGGAAAAGGGTCTAAAAATTGAAGTTCTAAACTGGGGAAAGGCCAGCTTTGATGGTTTAGGCAAGAACTTTTGAAAGCTGATTGGGGGCAGATGTTTGCAGGTAAAGGGCCGGCTTTAAAATGGGAAGCCTTCAGAAATGAGATAACGAGAAACCAGAGAAAGTATATTCCTGTCAGGGTGAAAGGGAAGGCTTGTAGGTATAGGGAATGCTGGATGTCCAAGAAATTGAAGGTTTGGTTAAGAAAAAGAAGGAAGCATATATCAGCTATAGACAGGATAGATCGATGGAATCCTCAGAAGAGTATAAAGGCAGGAGGAGTATATGTAAGAGGGAAATCAGGAGGGCAAAAACGGGACATGTTATAGCTTTGGCAAATAGAATCAAGGAGAATTCAAAGGGCTTTTACAAATACATTAAGGACAAAAGGGTAACTAGGGAGAGAATAGGGCCCCTCAAAGATCAGCAAGGCGGCCTTTGTGTGAAGCCACAGAAAATGGGGGAGATACTAAATGAGTATTTTGCATCAGTATTTACTGTGGAAAAGGATATGGAAGATATAGACTGTAAGGAAATAGATGTGACATCTTGTAAAATGTCCAGATTACAGTGCTGGATGTCTTAAACGCATAAAAGTGGATAAATCCCCAGGACCTGATCAGGTGTACCCTAGAACTCTGTGGGAAGCTAGAGAAGTGATCACTGGGCCTCTTGCTGAGATATTTGCATCATCGATAGTCACAGGTGAGGTGCCGGAAGACTGGAGGTTGGCAAACATGGTGCCACTGTTTAAGAAGGGCGGTAAAGACAAGCCAGGGAACTATAGACTGGTGTGCCTGATGTCGGTGGTGGGCAAGTTGTTGGAGGGAATCCTGAGACGCAGCATTTACCTGTATTTGGAAAAGTACGGACTGATTACGGATAGTCAACATAGCTTTGTGCGTGTGAAATCATGTCACACAAACATGATTGAGTTTTTTGATGAAGAAACAAAGAAGATTGATGAGGGCAGAGCAGTAGATGTGATCTATATGGACTTCAGTAAGGCGTTCAACAAGGTTCCCCATGGGAGACTGATTAGCAAGGTTAGATCTCATGGAATACAGGGAGAACTAGCCATTTGGATACAGAACTGGCTCAAAGGTGGGTGGTGGTGGAGGGTTATTTTTCAGACTGGAGGCCTGTGACCAGTGGAGTGCCCCAAGGATTGGTGCTGGGGCCTCTAGTTTTTGTCATTTATATAAGTGATCTGGATGTGAGCATAAGAGCTACAGTTAGTAAGTTTGCAGAAGACACCAAAATTGGAAGTGTAGTGGACAGCAAAGAAGGTTATCTCAAATTAAAACAGGATCTAGCTAAATGCGAGGTGCTGCATTTTGGGAAAGCAAATCTTTGTAGGACTTTTCCACTTAATGGTAAGGTCCTAGGGAGTATTGGTGAACAAAGAGACCTTGGAGTGCAGGTTCATAGCTCCTTGAAAGTGGAGTCGCAGGTAGATAGGATAGTGAAGAAGGCGTTTGGTATGCTTTCCTTTATTGGTCAGAGTATTGAGTACAGGAGTTGGGAGGTCATGTTGCAGCTGTACAGGACATTGGTTAGACCACTGTTGGAATATTGTGTGCAATTCTGGTTTTCTTCCTATCGGAAAGATGTTGTGAAATCTGAAAGGATTCCGAAAAGATTTAGAAGGATGTTGCCAGGCTTGGAGGATCTGAGCTACAGGGAGAGGCTGAACAGGCTGGGGCTGTTTTCTCTCGAGCATCAGAGGCTGAGGGGTGATCTTATAGAGGTTTATAAAATCATGAGGGGCATGGATAGGATAAATAGACAAAGTCTTTTCCGTGGGGGTGGGGAGTCCAGAACTAGAGGGCATAGGTTTAGGGTGAGAGATATAAAAGGGACCAAAGGGGCAATGTTTTCACTCAGAGGCTGGTACGTGTATGGAATGAGCTGCCAGAGGATGTGGTGGAGGCTGGTCCAATTGCAACATTTAAGAGGCATCTGGATGGGTATATGAATAGGAAGGGTTTTGAGGGATATGGGCCGGGTGCTGGCAGGTGGGACTAGATTGGGTTGGCGTATCTGGTCAGCGTGGACAGGTTGGATCGAAGGGTCTGTTTCTATGCTGTACATCTCTATGACTGTATGAGCAGAGGGATCTTGGTGTCCGTGTGCATAGATCCCTGAAAGTTGCCACCCAGGTTGATCGGGTTGTTAAGAAGGCATATTGTGTATTGGTTTTTATTGGTAGAGGGATTGAGGGTCAGAGCCATGTGGTCACGTTACAGCTGTATCAAACTCTGATGTGGCTGCATTTGGAGTATTGCTTATAGTTCCGGTCCCCACATGTTAGGAAGGATGTGGAGGCTTTGGAAAGGGTGCAGAGGAGATTTACCAGGATGCTGCCTGGTATGGAAGGAAGGTCTGAGGAGGAAAGGCTGAGGGACTTGAGGCTGTTTTCATTGGAAAGTAGAAGGTTGAGAGGTGACTTAATTGAGACATACAAGATAATCAGAGGGTTAGATAGGGTGGACAGTGAGAGCCTTTTCCTTGGATGGTGATGGCCAGCATAAGGGGGCATAGCTTAAAATTGAGGGGTGATAGATATAGGACAGATTTCAGACGTAGTTTCTTTACTCGTAGGGGTGTTGAATACCCTGCCTGCAACAGTAGTAGACTCGCCAACTTTAAGGGCGTTTAAACGGTCATTGGATAAACAAATCAGGTATGATGGGCTTCAGATTGGTTTCACAGGCCGGTGCAACATCGAGGACCGAAGGGTCAGTAATGCACTGTAATGTTTTCTGTTCCACTTCTGTTAGGGCTTCAGTCAAATGTAACCTTGATATCCCGGACTCTGTCCTCATCACTGGAATTCATCTCTTTTGCGTCTGCTTATAGGAAGTTTGTAATGAGATCAGAAATCAAAGGACCCTGGCAGAACTCAAACTGAGTATCTGGAGCATGTTATTAATAAGCAACTGCTGCTGTGGAAAATATCACTGCTCCTCTAGTGTTGCTAAATCAAAATTCAGGTACCCTTTCCTTAATGCTGTTTGGTGTGGCACAGTGGTTAGTGCTGCTGCATCTCCATACGAGGGGCACAGGTTCAATTCCAGCTTTGCACATTCTCCCATCTCTGTGTAGGCTTCCTCTGGGTGCTCCACTTCCCTCCGACAGTCCAAAGCTATGCAGGTAAGATGGGTTGGCCTTATTGCCTGTGGTATGTAGGGATGTGCAGATTAGCCATGGGGTAAAACTCCAATGCACAGTTACAGGGATAGGGTAGATGAGGGCATTGATTCGAGGCTGCTTCATAATTAAGCAATGAGAGTGGTCATCAGGTGTGTCCTGATGGAGTGTGAATTGGTAGGATTAGATCAGTCCTGTTTTTGTGAACAGGAAATACCTGAGTGGTGTTCCACGTCGTTGGGAATTTGCCAGTGTTGTGGCTGTAGCTGAGCTGGAGTCATGGCAAGTTCTGGAGCACAAGTCTCCAACAGTATTGTTGGCATGTCATTGGAGTGCATAACCTTTGCAGTGTCCAATATGTTCAGTCATTACAAGCTCCTGCAGGGTACGGAAGGTAAGGGGTCACCACTAGTGTCCCCGTGGACTTCATCTGCACCCAATTCCAGCTCCCTGGAAACTGCATTAGGGAACTGGAGCAGGATTTGGATCGTTCGGGAGGCTGAGAGGGTAATAGAGGTGAATTACAGATAGGTAGTCAGGTGCAGGAAAAAGGTAGATGGGTTATAGTCTAGGGATGGAAAGAAGGGGATGGAAAGGATCGATCTGGGGAAAGCCATAGTGGCCAAGTCTGACACTGAGCCTGTAGGAGACTTGATCGGGAAAGGAATGGACAGGAGATTGTATGGTCACGAGCGAGACTCCTGAAGGTATATCTCTGATCAAGTCGGCAAGATTTCTGATGGAGAAGGGTGAGAGTTCAGGAGTCGTGGTGCATTATTGGCATCAATGACATAACTCAGAAAAGGGATGAGGATCTGAAAAGTGATTTCAGGGAATTAGGTTGGAAGCTAAAAAGCAGGACGAGCAGAGTAGTAATCTCAGGATTACTATCAGTGTCATGTGCTGGTGAGGTGAGGAACAGGGAGTGAGTGCAGCTAAACACATGGCTAAAGGGTTAGTGCAGGAGGGAGGGCTTCAGATAGGTAAATCATTCGGGTATATTCTGGGGAAGGTGGGACCTGTACATGAAGGACGGATTTCACTTAAACTGGAGGGGTACCAATGTCCTAGGTGGAAGATTTGTTCGAGCACTTTGGGACAAGTTTGGCATGGGGATGGAAACCAGACCTACAGGTCAGAGGAGAGAGGAGTTGTTGAATGGGCAGAAATAGAATGTAGCGAGTCTTTCAGGCAGGATACACAGTTGGTCAGGCAAAGGGACGTTTCGATGCGAGGAGTACCAAGAGTAAGAGAAATGAACTTAGAGCACGGATCAGTATTGGAATTACGATTTTGTGGCCATATTGGAGACACAGGATTTCACAGGAGCAGGAACGTTCTGGAGTTTGGATCTTTTAAAAAGAACAGGGAGGGGATTAGAAAGGTAGCATTGTTATCTAGAGAGTGCATCACAGCTGCAGAAGAGGAGGTTGTTCAGCTACTGAGTCTGGATGACTTCAGCTTCCCCAGTATTAATTGGAACCTCCTTAGTGCAGATGGTCTGTATCGAGCCGGTTTTTGTCTGCTGTGTCCAGGAAGGATTCCTGACTCGATTTGTTCGCAAGCCGACTAGGGGGAAGGCCATTTTGAATTTGGTTCTAGACAACGAACCAGGTCAGGTGCCAGATCTCTCGGTGGCAAAGCAGTTTGGTGACAGTGACCACAGCCCTTACCATGGCCATGGTGGGAGATAGGAACTGACAGTGTGGGAAGGTATTTAATTGAGGGAGGGGAAACTATACTGCTATTAGATAGGAGCTGTGGAGTATAAATTGGGAACAATTGTTCTATGAGAAATGCACAACAGAAATGTTGGAGGTTGCTTGGGGAGCATTTATTGCGAATGTTGGAAAACTTTGTCCCACTGAGACAGGCAAGGAATGGTAAAGTGAAGGAGCCTTGGATGACGAGCAGAGGAGCTTATCCTCAAGAGGAAGAACAAAACTTGTGCAAGGTTGAGGAAGCAAGATCTGGCACACCTTTTAAGGATTAATGGGTAGCGAGGAAAGAACTCAAAAATTGACTGTGGGGGGCGGGGGAAGGGGGGGTGGGTTGCAAAAAAAGCCTTGGCAGGAAGGATTAGCGCAAACCCAAATGTGTTAGAACATAGAACATAGAAAAAAAAGCGCAGTACAGGCCCTTCGGCCCTCGGTGTTGCTCCGATCCAAGCCCACCTAACCTACACTAGCCCACTATCCTCCATGTGCCTATCCAATGCCCGTTTAAATGCCCATAAAGATTCTACACTTAATGTGAGGAATAAGAGAACAATCAGAGGGAGGGTAGGGCTGATCTGACATAGTGGAGAGAATTTGTCCCTGGAGTCTGAAGAGGCAGGGCAAGCCCGAAATGAGTTTTATGCTTCAGTATTAACTGGAGAGAGCAACTTTGTTGAGAGTGAGAACACCATGGACGGGGTTCGTAGTCTTGAAAAATTGATATTCAGAAAGTGAATGTGCTGGAATTTTTTAAGGAAGCATCAAGACAGAAGTCGTTGAAAATGTGTTGCTGGTTAAAGCACAGCAGGTTAGGCAGCATCCAGGGAACAGCAAATTCGACGTTTCGGGCCAGAGCCCTTCATTCCTGATGAAGGGCTGTGGCCCGAAACGTCGAATTTCCTGTTCCTTGGATGCTGCCTAACCTGCTGTGCTTTAACCAGCAACACATTTTCAACTCTGATCTCCAGCATCTGCAGACCTCACTTTTTACTCAAGACAGAAGTTCCCAAGGCCGGATCAGATATATCCAAGGTCATTACAGGATGTGAGGAATGTGATTGCTACACCTCTGGTGATTATCTTTGCCTCCTCACTCTCCACAGGAGTAGTACCGGATGGTTTGGTGGCAGGAGAATGCTGTTCCTCTGTTCAAGTGAAAGAATAGAGAAATCGCTAGGAATTACAGACCAGTCAGGCTTTGGCAAGCAAGGTACTGGAAAGTATTCCGAGAGAGGGGATTTATGACTAATTGGAGAGACAGTTTGATCAAAAGATAGTCAGCGTGGCTTTGTGAAGGGCAGGTCATGTCTTACAAGCCTTACTAAGTTGTTTTGAGGAATGCGAAGTGACGATTTGATGAAGGTCGAGCAGCGGATGGCATGTATGTGGATTTCATTGAGATATTAGGTAAGTTTTCTCACCATTGTCTCATTCAGATAGTTAAGAGGTATGGGATACGGGAAATTTGGCTGTCTGAGTATAGAATTGGCTCACCGAAAGAAGACAGCGAGGGGTAGTGGGTGGACAGTATTCTACCTGAAGGTTGGTGACCAGTGGCGTCCCAAACGTGTCTGTTCTTGGGCCTCTGTGTCATCACGTTCTGCCCTCCCCCCATTCCCTCAGTCGAAGTAAAATGCTCACACAGTACGGTTTTACATCCTTCATCTTTATTCTGGGTCCTAGAGGAAGACAGAATGATTGCCTATGTGCAGAGGGACGTGCGTTCTTGTTCTTTTCTCTTGAACAGCAGTTTCTTAATGAATGTACGATGGCACAATGGTTAGCATTGCTGCCCCACAGCACCAGGGGCCTGGGTTCAATTCCTGCCTCAGGAAATTGTGTGTGTAGAGTTTGCACATTCTCCCCGTGTCTGTGTGGGTTTCCTCCCACAGTCCAATAATATGCAGATTAGGGTGGATTGGCCATGCTAAATTGTCTGTAGTGTTAGGTGCATTAGTCAGGGGTAAATGTAGGGAAATAGGTCTGGGTGGGTTACTCTTTGGAGGGTCGGTGTGGACTGCTTCCAATGTATTTGTATTCTTCCCTTTGCAATAAATAAGAAACATTATTAGCTGCAAATTAACCTTGTGGTGACTTATGCACAAGGATACAGAGATCCCTCTGCAATCTCTCAACATTTAGATAAGCTTGTTTTCCCTTCCAAGACAGCCAATTTTACATTTTTTTCGCAATACACTCCATTTGCCTAATTGTTGTGCACTCACTTCACCAAGTAGCCTCCTAATATCCTCTTCAGAACATGTAATTCTTACCTAACTTTGTTGGATCAGCACATTTGGCAACCATGTGGGTCCCTTCATCCAATTATTCATGTGAAAGGTAAAAGTTGCCTTAGCAGTAATACCGGTGGTATACTGTTTGTTATGATGTCAACCAATAATCTGCAGTGGCATTATTTCTACATTGCTATTTTTGCTTTCTTAAAATTATTCAGACCCTGTACCTGTTTCAATATTAATTCTTGGAAATATTTGGTCTGCTGTTCTCTTTTCTACTGTAAATACTAATACAAAGTCAGGACTCCATTTCCTAAACTCTCACAGTGATAGTGTTGAAAATTTCACACCATCCTGACTGTACGCTTTTCCCTAATGAAGTTATACAACTGTCACAGTTGATTTAACATCCTTCGCAAGTTTATGTTTGTACTCACTTCACAAAATTGTTTAATCACCCTTTGGGCTGGCTTCCTGCTCCCTATTGTCACCTTGTTCCTTAGGAAGACTCTGGCCTATGTAACCATTTCTATTGGCTTACAGTCCCCAATATCAGATTTCTATTGGACTGTTCCACAGTTGAGGGGTTCTCAGTCTGTGACTGTAAAGGCCCTCGAAATCATTGCTCCCTTGCCCCTTGGTTCTGTTCCCTCTTCTGTCAGAGCTCAGGTTCTTGCTCAGGACAGGGACCTTTATTTCAGAATGGAACTTCACTTTTAAAAGAGATTTTGCTCACTTATCTGCATCTGTTTTATTCCTTTTTAAATGGGTCTTCTACCCCATTTGAACATTTAGCCATGTCATTTACAAGTTGCCCCGGATTTTGGTATTGTAAAGAATGAAATGATTAATGAGAGGGTTAGATGCAAACATTACAATTCATAACAGTACATTAACAAATTCAAACAAACAATGAGGTGATAGCACATAATTAACTTGTGGGAAATGCTTCGGTATTTTCCTGTCTCATAACAGCCATGGTGTGACAGCCATGAGCCATCTCGACCTCCTACAGATGTTCCCAGTTGGCAGTCTTCAGCCAATTCAATTCACTCCACATGATATTAAGAAACAGAACATAGAACAGTACAGCACAGTACAGGCTCTTCAGCCCACAATGTGGTGCCCAGTATTTGGGATGAAGCTAACTTACACACCTCTCAATTTACTGCTGTCCATGTGCTTGTCTAACAATTGTTTAAATCTCCCGAATGTCACTGACTCTACTAACATTGCTGGCAGTGTATTCCATGCATCTACCTCTGACATCTTCTCTATACCTTCCTCCAATCATCTTAAAATTATGACCCCTTGTGACAGCCATTTCTCCCTTGGGGAAAACTCTGGCTATCTATCCTATGCTTCTCATTGACTTATACATCTCTATCAAGTCACTTCTCTTTCTTTCTTCTGTCCTTCTCTCCAAGCTCTCTCCATCTCTCAGAGTTATAGAGTCATAGAGATGTACAGCACGGCAACAGACCTTTCGGTCCAACCCGTCCATGCCAACCAGATATCCCAACCCAATCTAATCCCACCTGCCAGCACCCGGCCCATATCCCTCCAAACCCTGCCTATTCATATACCCATCCAAATGCATCTTAAATGTTGCAATTGTACCAGCCTCCACCACTTCCTCTGGCAGCTCATTCCATACATGTACCACCCTCTGTGTGAAAAAGTTGCCCATAGGTCTCTTTTATATCTTTCCCCTCTCACCCTAAACCTATGTCCCTCTAGTTCTGGACTCTCCGACCCCAGGGAAAAGATGTTGTCTATTTATTCTATCCATGCCCCTCATAATTTTGTAAACCTCTATAAGGCCACCCCTCAGCCTCCGATGCCCCAGCCTGTTCAGCCTCTCCCTGTAGCTCAGATCCTCCAAGCCTGGCAACATCCTTCTAAATCTTTTCTGAACCCTTTCAAGTTTCACAACATCTTTCCAATAGGAAGGGGACCAGAATTGCACGCAATATTCCAACAGTGGTCTAACCAATGTCCTGTACAGCCGCAACATGACCTCCCAACTCCTGTACTCAATTCTCTGACCAATAAAGGAAAGCATACCAAACGCTGCCTTCATTATCCTATCTAGCTGCAATTCCACTTTCAAGGAGCTATGAACCTGCACTCCAAAGTCTCTTTGTTCAGCAACATTCCTTAGGACCTTACCATTAAGTGTATAAGTCCTGCTAAGATTTATTTCCCAAAATACAGCACCTGGCATTTATCGGAATTAAACTCCATCTGCCACTTCTCGGCCCATTGGCCCATCTGGTCCAGATCCTGTTGTAATCATAAGAAAGCCCCTCCAATCCAGGCAGCCTCATGGGAAATGTCCTCTGCACCCTCTCTAAAGCATCCACATCCTTCCAGAGGTGACCACAATTGCACAAGTGTGATCCAACCAGGGTTTTTATCGGCCTGCAGCAAGACCTCACAGTTCTCACTCTCAATCCCCCGTTAACGAAAGTCAAAACATCATACACCTTCTCAACAACCCAGGCAACTTAGGGATCTATGTATGTGAACCCCCAAGATCTCACTGTCCCTCCCACTGCCAGCGATCCTGTCTTTAATCCTGTATTCAGCATTCAAATGCAACTCTCCATAATGAATCACTGTCCATTTATCCAGGCCAGATCAGATTCTCAGCCCAGATCTGCATCCTGTCAATGTCTTGTTGTAGCTTGAAATAGCCCTTGACACTATCTACAATAACATCGAATTTTGTGTCATCGGCAAGCGCATTAACCTGTCCTTCCACTTCTTCATCCAAGTTATTTATAAAAACTTCAAAATGCAGATGAGAATGTGTATAGGGTATCAGCAGGTAGGGAAAGAGTTAAATTCTGAGTATTGTGAAACCAGAGGTTCAGCTGAGCATGACCCAGATCAGACATGAACTTGCAGTTGACAATGTGGTGCTGGAGGCAAGGTCAAAGGTTAACAAGGTGGAAAGGAAATCATTATATACAGCCATTTAATATACTGAATGCTTCCAATGTGGTAATGTCAGTTTAACAAGGTTCAGGGTGTATAAGATGCTGAAAGGGGAGTGCGAACAGCCAGAAATCATGTTGCATATTGGCACCAATGATATAGCAAGGAAAAGGTTCGTGGACATAAAAAGTGATTTCAGGGAGTTAGGGTGGAAGCTGCAGAGCAGGATGAACTGAGTAGTGTTCTCAGGTTTACTACCAGTGCCGTGAGATAGCGAGACGAGGAACAGGGAGCTGGTGTAGGAGGGTGGGCTTCAGATATGTAGATAATTGGGATGTCTTCTGGGGAAGGTGGGACCTGTACATGAAGGATGTGTTGCATCTGAACTGGAAGGGGACCAATGTCCTGGGTAGAAGGTTTGCTCGAGTGGTCCAGGAGGGTTTAAACTAGTACGGCAGGGGGGGTGGGAACCTGAGCTATATAACCGGAGGTGAAAGTTGGTGGAGATGAGGCAAAAGGTAGTGCAGCCAGTGGGAAGGAATTTCCTCGGAAAGAACCAAGGGATCGGTTAAAGTGTGTTTGCTTTAATGCAAGGAGTATCAGGAGTAAAAGTGATGAACTTAGAGCATGGATCAGTTCCAGGTGCTATGATGTTGTGGCCATAAAAGAGACGTGGGTTTCTCAGGAGCAGGAATGGTTGCTGGATATTCCAGGGTTTAGAATATTTAAAAAGAATAGGCAGCAGGAAAAAGAGGAGGGGGTGGAGCACTGCTAATCAGAGAGGGTATCACAGCTACAGAAATTACCATTGTCGAGGAGGGTCTATCTACTGAGTCAGTATGGGTGGAAATTAGGAACAGTAAGGGAACAGTCACCTCATTATGGGTTTACTACGGGCCCTCCAATAGCAGCAGGGAGATTGAAGAAAGCATAGGTCAGCAGATTTTGGAAAAGTGTGAATGTAGTAGGATTGTTGTAATGGGTGACTTTAACTTTCCCAATATTGATTGGAACCTCCTTCGAGCAGATGGTTTGGAAGGAGCTGTTTTTGTAAGGTGTGTTCAGGAGGGTTTCCTAACTCAGGCCATTTTGAATTTGGTGCTCGGCAATGAGTCGGGATAGGCGTAAGATCTTGCAATGAGAGAGCATTTTGGGGATAGTGACCACAACTGCCTCACATTCTACATAGCTATGTAGAAGGAGAGAAGCAGGCACAATGCAAGGATCTTTAAATGGGGAAAAGGAAACTATGATACTATCAGACATGAGTTGGGAAGCATGGACTGGGAGCAATTGTTCCATGGAATGGGTACTATAGACATGCGGAGACTGTTTAGGGAACAGTTGTTGTGAGTGATGCATAAATGTGTTCTTCTGAGACAGGCAAGAAGGGGTAAGATAAAGGAGCCTTGGATGTCGAGAGCAGAGGAGCTTCTCATCAAAAGAAAGAAGGCAGCTTACGTAAGGTGGAGGAAGCAAGGGTCTTGCTCAGCTCTTGAGGATTACAGGCAGGCAGGGAAGGAGCTCAAAAATGGTCTGAGAAGAACCAGGATGGGGCACACAAAAGGCTTGGCAGGAAGGATTAGGGAGAATCCAAAGGCATTTTACACATATGTGAGGAGTAAGAGAATGATCAAAGAAAGAGTAGGGCCGATCAGGGATGAAGGGGTTTTGCCCGAAACGTCGAATTTCCTGTTCCTTGGATGCTGCCTGACCTGCTGCGCTTTAACCAGCAACACATTTTCAGCTCTGATCTCCAGCATCTGCAGACCTCACTTTTTACCCGATCAGGGATAGCATAGGGAGCTTATGGATAGAATCTGAGGAGGTAGGGGAAGCCCTAACTGAGTTTTTTGTCTTTACTAAAGAAAAGAACCTTGTAGTGAATGAAACCATTGAGGAGCGGGTGTGCATGCTGGAACGGACAGAGATTGAGGAAGCTGATGTGCTGAAAATGTTGACAAACATTAAGATTGACAAGTCGCCAGGCCCGGACCAGCTTTGTCCTCGGCTGCTTTGGGAAATGAGAAATGCGATTGCTTCGCCGCTTGCGAAGATCTTTGCATCCTCGCTGTACACCAGAGTCGTACCTGAGGACTGGAGGGAGGCAAATGTAATTCCTCTCCAAGAAAGGAAATAGGGAAATCCCTGGCAATTACAGACCAGTCAGTCTCACGTCTGTCGTCTGCAAAGTGTTAGAAAGGATTCGGAAGGATAGGATTTATGACCATCTGGAAAAACATGGCTTGATTAAAGGCAGTCAGCATGGCTCTGTGAGGGGCAGGTCATGCCTCACAAATCTTATTGAGTTCTTTGAGGATGTTACTAGACAAGTTGATGAGGGTCGAGCAGTGGATATTGTGTATATGGACTTCAGTAAGGCATTTGATAAAGTTCCCCGTGGTAGGCTCATTCAAAAGGTCGGGAGGAATGGAATACAGGGAAATTTAGCTGTCTGGATACAGAATTGACTGGTCGACAGAAGACAGCGAGTGGTAATGGAAGGAAAATATTCTAACTGGAAGTCAGTGGTGAGTGTTGTTCCATATGGCTCTATTCTTGGGCCTCTACTGTTTGTAATTTTTATTAATGACTTGGATGGGGAGATTGAAGAATGGGTTAGCAAGTTTGCAGATGACATAAAGGTTGGAGGTGTCATTGACCGTATAGAGGACTGCTGTGTGACATTGACAGGATGCAGAGATGGGCTGAGAGGTGGCAGATGGAGTTCAACCTGGATAAATGCGAGGTGATGCATTTTGGAAGGTCGAACTTAAAAGTTGAGTACAGGATTAAAGACAGGATTCTTGGCAGTGTGGAGGAACAGCAGGATCTTGGTGTGCAGGTGCATAGATCCCTTAAAATTGCCACCCAGGTGGACAGGGTTGTTAAGAAAGCATATGGTGTTTTGGCTTTCATTAACAGGGGGATTGAGTTTAAGAGCCGTGAGATATTGTTGCAGCTCTATAAAACTTCGGTTAGACCGCACTTGGAATACTGCGTCCAGTTCTGGTCGCCCTATTATAGGAAAGATGTGGATGCTTTGGATAGAGTTCAGAGGTGGTTTACCAGGATGCTGCCAGGACTGGAGGGCTTATCTTACGAAGAGAGGTTGACTGAGCTCGGACTTTTTCATTGGAAAAAAAAAGGAAGAGAGGGGACCTAATTGAGGTATACAAGATAATGAGAGGCATAGATAGATTTGATAGCCAGAGACTATTTCCCAGGGCAGAAATTGTTAACACGAGGGGTCATAGTTTTAAGCTGTTTGGAGGAAAGTATAGAGGGGATGTCAGAGGCGGGTCCTTTGCGCAGAGTTGTGAGAGCATGGAATCGTTGCCAGCAGCAGTTGTGGAAGCGAGGTCATTGGGGATATTTAAGAGACTGCTGGACATGCTTGAGCTCACAGAAATTCGAGAGTTCGTACATTAGGTTTACCTCGCATGAGGATCAATGGTCAGCACAACATCGTGGGCTGAAGGGCCTGTTCTGTGCTGTACTGTTCTATGTTGTATGAAAAGCATTCATGATGTCAAGCCAGTTAAAGTTAAGAATATTTATTGTGTAACAGCAGATGGCTTAATCTTTACTACTGACCCTCACTGATTGTAACGATCACCCAATGAATATGCTTACTCCTCCCTGTAAACTGACAATATAATTAGATTAGATTCCCTACGATGTGGAAACAGGTCCTTCAGCCCAACAAGTCCACACTGACCCTCCGAAGAGCAACCCACCCAGACCCATTCCCCTTCATAAATGACAAAAATTAGTAGACCTAACACTGATCCTTGTAACACTCTACGGATCACAGGCCTCCAGTTTGCAAAACAACCCTCCTTCACCACGACCACCACTACCTTCCTTTTGTACCAGTTCTGATCCAAATGGCTCGTTCTCCCTGTATTACATGAGATCTAACCTTGTAAACCAGTCTCCTATGGAGAACCTTGTTGAATGCCTTATTGAGGTCCATATAGATCACATCCACCATTCTGCCCTCAACAATCCTCTTTGTTACTTCTTCAGAAAACTCAATCAGGTTTGAGAGGCATGATTTCCCACGCACAAAGCCAGGTTGACTCTCCCTAATCAGTCCTTGTCTTTCCAAATAAGTGTACATCCTGTCCTTCAGGATTCCTTCCAACGACTTGTCCACCACCGATGTCAGGCTCACTGATTTATAATTCCCTGGCTCGTCCTTAAACAGTGGCATCACATTAGCCAACCTCCAGTCTTCCGACAGTTCAATGGTGAGTGTCAGTGATAGAAATACCTCTCCAAGGAGCCCTCCGGTTACTTCCCGAGTTCCCACAGAATTCTAGGGTACACCTGATCAGCTCCTGGGGATTTATTCACTTGCACATGTTTCAAGACATCCAGCACTTCCTCCTCTGAAATAAGGGCGTTTTTGGAGATGTCACCATCTATTTCCCTACATTATATATCTTCCGTATCATTTTCCACAGTAAACACTGATGCAAAATATTTGTTTAGTACCTTCCCCCACCTTCTGTGGCTCCACACAAAGGCCGCCTTGCTGATCTTTGAGGGGCCCTATTCTCTCCCTAGTTAGTCTTTTGTCCTTAATATATTTGTAAAAACCCTTTGGATTCTCCTTAACTCTATTTGCCAAAGCTATCTCATGTCCCCTTTTTGCTGTCCTGATTTCTCTCTTAAGGATACTCCTACTGCCTTTTACTCTAAGGATTCATTCAATCTATCTTGTCGACCTGACATATACTTCTTTTTTCTTAACCCTAACCTCAATTTCCTTAGTCATCCAACATTCCCTATCCCTACCAGCCTTTCCTTTCACCCAAACAGGAATCTACTCTCTCTGGACTCTCGGTATCTCATTTCTGAAGCCTTCCCATTTTCCAGCCGTCCCTTTACCTGCGAACATGTGCCCCCAATCAGCTTTTGAAAGTTCTTGCCTAATACTGTTAAAATTCTTCTAATTTAGAACTTGAATTTTGAAATCTGGTCTATCCTTTTCCATCACTATTTTAAATCTAATAGAATTATGGTCACTGGCCCCAAAGTGCTCCCCCATTGACACCTCAGTCACCTGCCCTGCCTTATTTCCCTAGAGTAAGTCAGGTTTTGCAACTTCTGTAGTAGGTGCATCCACATATTGAAATGGAAAATTTTCTTAACAAATCCCTCTCCATCTAAACCCTTAACACTATGGCAGTCCCAGTCTATGTTTGGAAAGGTAAAATCCCCTGGCATAACCATGCTATTATTTTTCTAGATAACTGAGATCTCCTTACAAATCTGTTTCTCAACTTCCCTCTAACTATTAGGGGGTTTACAATACATGCCCAATAAGGTGATCAAACCTTTCTTATTTCTCTGTTCAACCCAAATAGCTTCCCTGGATGTATTTCCGGAAATATCCTCCCTCCGTACAGCTGTAGTGCTATCCCTTATCAAAAATGTCACTGTCCCATTTCTTTTGCCTCCCTTTGTACACTCACTGTAGCATTTATAGAGTCATAGAGATGTACAGCATGAAAATAGACTCCTCGGTCCAACCCGTCCATGCCGACCAGATATCTCAACGCAATTTAGCCCCACCTGCCTGCACTCGGCCCATAGTACTCCAAACCCTTCCTATTCATATACCCATCCAAATGCCTCTTAAATGTTGCAATTGTACCAGCTTCCATCATATCCTCTGGCAGCTCATTTCCATACACATACTACTCTCTGCATGAAAAAGTTGCCCGTTAGGTCTCTTTTATATCTTTCTCCTCTCACCCTAAACCTATGCCCTCTAGTTCTGGACTCCCCCACCCCAGGGAAAAAAAAACTTGGTCCATTTATCCTATACATGCCCCGCATAATTTTGTAAACCTCTATAAGGTCACCCCTCAGCCTCCGATGCTCCAGGGAAAACAGCCCCAGTCTGTTCAGCCTCTCCCTGTAGCTCAAATCCTCCAAACCTGGCAACATCCTCGTAACTTTTTTCTGAATCCTTTCAAGATTCACAACATCTTTCCAGAATTGCATGCGATATTCCAACAGTGGCCTAACCAATGTCCTGTACAGCCGCAACATGACCTCCCAACTCCTGTACTCAATACTCTGACCAATAAAGGAAAGCATATCAAACGCCTTATTCACTATCCTATCTGCCTGTGACTCCACTTTCAAGGAGCTATGAACCTGTACTTCAAGGTCCCTTTGTTCAGCAACACTCCCTAGGACCTTACCATTAAGTGTATAAGTCCTGCACAGATTTACTTTCCCAACATGCAGCACCTCGCATTTATCTGAATTAAACTCCATCTGCCACTTCTCATCTCATGGGCCGTTAGCCCATCTGATCAAAATCCTGTTGTAATCTGAGGTAATCTTCTTCACTGTCCACTGCACCTCCAATTTTAGTGCTATCTGAAAACTTACTAACTGTACATCTTATTGTTGCATCCAAATCATTTAAGTAAGTGACAAAAAGTAGAGGACCCAGCATCGATCCTTGTGGCACTCCACTGGTCACAGGCCTTCAGTCTGAGAAGCACCCTCCACCACCACCCTTTGGCTATTTCTCCCTGGATTCCATGAGATTGTATCCTGGAACATTAAGTTGCCAGTCCTGTCCATCCCTGATCTACGTTTCTGTAATTGCTATGATACCACAGACCCATCTTCCTAAATATGCCCTGAGTTCATCTGCTTTACCTGCTAGGCCTCTTGCATTGGAATAAATGCAGCTTAATTTATCGGTCCTACCTTGTTTTCTGTTTTGTCCCTGCTGGCCCTGACTCTTTGACTCGCTTCTTTTCTCAACACTACCAGTCTCAAATTGATCGCTTTCCTCACTCTCTCCCTGGGTCCTACCCACCCACCCGTAATAATTTAAATCCCCCGGAGCAGCTCTAGCAAATCTCTGTATTACTATATTAGTCTCCTTCCAATTCAGGTGCAATCCATCATTCTTGTACAGGTCACTTCTACTCCAGAAGAAATTCCACTGATCCAAAAATGTGAATCCTTCTCCCATACACCAGCTCCTCAGCCATGCATTCATCTGTTCTATCCTCCTATTCCTGCCCTCACTAGCTCGCAGCACTGGGAGTAATCCAGATATTACTACTCTTGAGGATCTTTTTAAATTTTTGCCTAACTCTCTATAGTCTCCCTTCAGAATCTCATCCTTTTCCCTTGCTATGTCATTGGTTCCAATGTGTACAATGACCTCCTGCTGGTCTCTCTTCCCCCTTGAACATTTTGCACCCTCTCTGAGACTTTATTGATCCTGACACCATTCTGATTTTTCACTGCTGGCCACAGAAATGTCTGTCTGTACCTCGATGTAGAAAGTCCCCTTACACAATTGATCTCTTGGAACCCGACGTACCCCTCATTGCATATGTAGGGAGATCACAGATAACTATAAGAGTCACAGGGTTATCTAAGGTAAGGGGATTTTAACTTTCCAAAGATAGGTTGGGACTGTCATCATGTTACAATTCAATGGGGAGGAATTTAAGAGTATTCAAGAATGTTTTCTCAATCCATATATTTCCTGCCCATCTGAACAGCTCATCTACTGTTTCCATTGCTCTCGATGTGGTCTCCTTTACATTGGGAGGCAGGACACCAATTTGCAAAATGTTTCAGAGAACATCTCTAGGACTCACGCACCAAACACCCCACCGCCTGTGAGTGACAACTTCAATTCCCCCTCCCTCTTCGCCAAAGACATATAGGTTTGTATTCCACATACCAAATGGGGTCTCGACATCTTAGCGTCTGGTGCCTCTGGGAAGGTGAACTGAAAATGCTGCAGGTCCACATGCAGTCAGAAAGATTGCTTTTCATCTGTCTCAATGTCATTTGCCTGGAAAAATCACATTCTTTCCAAGTACTGGGTCCAGTCTTTGACAGCAAGATCAAATGTGTGAACCTTCCCAAATAGAGGCACAATGCCAGAAATTCTTACCCCAACTCCAAGATGACAGTTGCGTGCCAATTTCTTCAGGTTCGTCTGTGTTTTTTTTCTCTTTGGTACAGAGGCCACGTCCCATCACTAAGTTACCCTTTATTTACTCATGCACAAGAGTTGGTCCACAAATAAGGAGGTTATAACCTCTTCGTTCTATTGGTCAGCCAAGGCTTTCCTGCTTGGATTGTTAACCTGGACCAATCAAAGTCCAAATGACTGTGTCACTTAGGTGTGGCAACCACTGGGGCAGTGGTTAAGACAGCTTTAAGGAAGTGCAATGTTTTTTGGCTGTCTTCTATCCACTAAACTGTTTTGTACATCAATAAGTCAATGAGTGCAGCAACCACGCTGCTAAAATTGGGTATGAACTTCACATAAACATCAGACACGAAGAGAACAATCCAATGTTTCCTATTATCAATCCCCAATAACCGATGTTTTTCACATCCCGTGGGGCCATCTGTTCATGTGCAATAACATGGTCTAGGAACATGACTTGGGCTTTTGTGAACTCACTGTTCGCCAAGCCTGCCTTCCAAAGTTGATCAAACAATTCTGAAAAATGCTGTAAGTGTGCCTTTCACATGTGACTCAAAGTTACCAGGTCATTGATGTCCACCACACAACTGGGTAATCTACAAATAATTTTATTTGTTAGTCTTTGGAATGTGGCTGGTGCAGTGAGAGTCCTTTTAGGCAGTAATTAGCATAGCCTCACAATATATAACTCACTCTGAGATATTGTAAATGTGGAATGGTTTTTGTAGACTGAAGGTCATTTTAGAATTTTAAACCTAGCTAGGCTTAAAAAGTGATTACAAAGAGAAATCTACAACTAACGTTTTGACAATTATGTCACTGACTGACCTGATGTTGCATAGAAAGAAAGTGTCATTGAAATTACCAATAATTATCTCCATTATGTATCCCTGCAACAATGTATTGGGAAGCTGACTCTATGCATTGCAAGTTATTGAACCATTATAAACACGTATCCAGTTTTTACTCTGAGGATAAAGAAGGCTTACTAAAGAATTAGGGTCCATTCCTGCTTCATCCCTGTTGTGTTTCCTCATTTTACCGTGCCTTTGTTGATTTAAAAGTTTCACCATGATACCAAAGTATTTTCTGTATAATTAATGAAATATATTTTATCTATGGAATGCCGTTAGATCAGTAATGAAAGTACAGCGTGTTCACAAACCTTAAACAATGACTCTTTGAGATACATTTTGGCTAGACTTCCAGCCTGAAAATGTGTTGCCGGAAAAGCGCAACAGGTCAGGCAGCATCCAAGGAACAGGAGATTCGACGTTTCGGGCATAAGCCCTTCTTCAGGACTTCCAGCCTATCCATTGAAAGTCCAAGTAGGCCATCTAGTGACTATTTTATCTTATTATGTTCATTCTTGGAAAGGTGTAAAGACTATGTAAAGACTTAAATTTTAGTGTATTGCAACTATTTGCTTTCAAATGCTTCTGTGATATATCATGAGTAAAGTTGGTCAATACTGAAGGTCTATTTCTGAAGTTTTCTTCAACAGATTTGGCATAGTTTTGGCAGGATCCCTTGTTTACGGGACTTCATACAAATTTAATTTTCTAAAATTATATAATCTGTTTTTAAAATTATAGAATTGGCTTTGATTCATTATATGGTTTTTTTGAACTGGCTGTCTGCATGATCTAAACTGAGCCAAAGTAATGGTCCCAGATCGGTAAAATTGGGAAAAAAATCAAAGTAGTTTGGAAAGAATGTTGTTGGTATATATTTAAAATTATAGCAGACCTTGAGAATTTGACTACAGTGCTGGTGTTTTTGTATGGCCGGCTCTTGTTTTGTCTGTTTTAGTTTAGTCTGTACTTTGTCTTTTGCCTGTTTGTATTGTTTGTTTATTCATTTATTTACAGGTCTGTGGGATCAATGAAGTCCAACCATGCCAGTGAAGGGCTGCCCCGAGGGAAAAGCGAACCTTGTCCTGCTGAGGAGGGTAGTCTGGGTTTGTTTGCTTTTTTGAAAACACAAACACCATGGTAAATATGTTCAAATCAAAAGTAAGATCGAGCATATCCCGGTCCCAACCAGGTCACCGGCTGATATTGTTTGAGAAATGATGTGCACTTCTTGTCACATGTGGGAGGTTAAAGAGAGTTTAAGGGTTACTGTGGATTATATCTGCCATAAATGCTGCTGGCTGCGAATTTTATCAGATCGAATGGATCGGTTGAAGAGACAGTTAGAAGCAATGAGGAATTTACAACAGCAACAGTATGTGATGGATGGCAGTTATAGGAAGGGGGGATGTCTCAGACACAGTTAACTCCAGGAAATGTAAGAGAGGTCGGCACCTAATGCCGTAGTCTTTTGTGGATATATCCATTTCAAACAATATGCTGGTTTGGAAAATGTAGGGGGTGATGGATTCTCAGGGGAAGGTAGCACGAACAGCCAAGTTTCTGGTATTGAGACGGGCTCTAATGCAACGAGGAGTACATCGGGTTCCAAGAGAACAATTGTGTTAGGGGATTCTCTAGTTCGAGGTACAGACAGACGTTTTGGTGGCCAGCAGTGAGAAAGCAGAATGGTGTGTTTCTTCCCTGGTGCCAGGATCAAGAATGTCTCAGAGAAGGTGCAGAATGTTCTCACAGTGGGAGAGGGGCCAGCAGGAAGTCATTGTCCACATTGGAACCAAAAGCATAGGAAGGGAAAAGGTTGAGATTCTGAAGGGAGGTTACAGAGAGTTAGGCAGATACTTAAAAAGGAGGTCCTCAAGAGTAATAATATCTGGATTACTCCCCGTGCTACGAGCTAGTGAGGGCAGGAATAGGAGGATAGAGCAGATGAATGCATGGCTGAGGAGCTGGGGTGTATGGGGGAAGGATTCATATTTTTGGATCAATGGAATCTCTTTTGGGGTCGAAGTGACGGGTACAAGAAGGACTGATTGCACCTAAATTGGAAGGGGGCTAGTGTAGAGGAAGGCAGATTTGCTAGAGCTGCTCAGGAGGACTTAAACTATAAGGAGTGGCAGTGGGACCCAGGGAGATAGTAAGGAAAGAGATCAATCTGAGACTGGTACAATTGAGAACAGAAGTGAGTCAAACAGTCAGATCAGGCAAGGATAAGATAGGACAAATAAATTAAACTTCATTTATTTCAATGCAAGGGGCCTAACAGGGAAGGCAGATGAACTCAGGGCATGGTTAGGAACATGGGACTGGGATATCATAGCAATTACAGAAACATGGCTCAGGGATGAGCAGATCTGGCAGCTTAATGTTGCAGGATACAAATGCTACAGAAAGGATAGAAAAAGTGGCAAGAGAGGAGGGGGAATGTCTTTTTTGATAAGGGATAGCATTACAGCTGTGCTGAGGGAGGATATTCCTGGAAATACATCCAGGGAAGTTATTTGGGTGGAAGTGAGAAATAAGAAAGCGATGATCACCTTATTTGGATTGTATTATTCACCCCCCAATTGAGAAACAAACTTGTAAGGAGATCTCAGCTATCTGTAAGAATAATAAGACCATAAGACCATAAGACATAGGAGTGGAAGTAAGGCCATTCGGCCCATCGAGTCCACTCCACCATTCAATTATGGCTGATGGGCATTTCAACTCCACTTACCAACATTCTCCCCGTAGCCCTTAATTCCTTGTAACATCAAGAATCTATCAATCTCTGCCTTAAAGACATCAGGCGTCCTGGCCTCCACTGCACTCTGCGGCAATGCCACCACTCTGTGGCTGAAGAAATGTCTCTGAATTACTGTTCTGAATTGACCCCCTCTAACTTTAAGGCTGTATCCACGGGTCCTAGTCTCCTCGCCTAACGGGAAGAATTTCCATGGGTCCAGCCTTTCCAAGCCATAATAGGGTAGTTGTGGTATGGGATTTTAACTTTCCAGGACACTGTTGCTGATGTGAATATGGAATCACAAATAATTAGAATGGATGCCCTGGAAATATGCAGGGAAGAGGTTTTGGGAATATTGGAAAGGATGAATATAGATAAGTCTCCTGGGCCTGATGGCATTTACCCCAGGATCCTATGGGAAGCTAGGGAGGAGATAGCAGAGCCATTGGCCTGGATTTTTATGTCGTCGTTGTCAACAGGAATAGTACCAGAGGACTGGAGGATAGCGAATGTGGTCCCATTGTTCAAGAAAGGGAGTAGGGATAGCCCTAGCAACTATAGGCCAGTGAGTCTGACTTCAGTGGTGGGCAAAGTCTTAGAGAGAATGGTAAGGGATAAGATTTATGAACATCTGGGTAGGAATAACGTGATCAGGGATAGCCAGCATGGTTTTGTGAAGGGCAGGTCGTGCCTCACAAACCTTATTGAGTTCTTTGAGAAGGTGACCAAGGAAGTGGATGAGGGTAAAGCAGTAGATGTTGTGTATATGGATTTTAGTAAGGCGTTCGATAAGGTTCCCCATGGTAGGCTAATGCTAAAACTTCGGAGGTATGGCATTGAGGATACATTAGAGGTTTGGATTAGGAATTGGCTGGCTGGAAGGAGACAGAGGGTAGTAGTTGATGGATTATGTTCATCTTGGAGCGCAGTTACTAGCGGTGTACCACAAGGATCTGTTTTGGGACCATTGCTTTTTGTTATCTTTATAAATGATCTAGAGGAAGGACTTGAAAGCTGGGTAAGCAAGTTTGCGGATGACACAAAAGTCGGTGGAGTTGTGGATAGTGAGGAAGGAAGTGGTAGGTTACAGCGGGATATAGATAAGTTGCAGAGCTGGGCGGAAATGTGGCAAATGGAATTCAATGTAGCTAAGTGTGAAGTCGTTCACTTTGGTAGGAATAACAAGATGATGGATTACTGGGCTAATGGTAGGCTACTTGGTAGTGTGGATGAGCAGAGGGATCTTGGTGTCCATGTACACAGATCTCTGAAAGTTGCCACCCAGGTAAATAGTGCTGTGAGGAAGGCATATGGTGTACTGGGCTTTATTGGCAGAGGAATTGAGTTCCGGAGTCCTGAGGTCATGTTGCAGTTGTATAAGACTCTGGTGCGGCCTCATCTGGAGTATTGTGTGCAGTTTTGGTCGCCATACTATAGGAAGGATGTGGAAGCTTTAGAACGAGTGCAGAGGAGGTTTACCAGGATGTTGCCTGGAATGGTAGGAAAATCTTATGAGGAAAGGCTGAGGCACTTGGGGCTGTTCTCATTGGAGAAGAGAAGGTTTAGGGGAGATCTGATAGAAGTGTATAAGATGATTAGGGGTTTAGATAGGGTAGATACTAAGAACCTTTTACCGCTAATGGAGTCAGGTGTTACTAGGGGACATAGCTTTAAATTAAGGGGTGGTAGGTATAGGACAGATGTTAGGGGTAGATTCTTCACACAGCGGGTTGTGAGTTCATGGAATGCCCTGCCCGTATCAGTGGTGAACTCTCCTTCTTTATGGTCATTTAAGCGGGCATTGGATAGGCATTTGGAAGTTATTGGGCTAGTATAGGTTAGGTAGGATTCGGTCGGCGCAACATCGAGGGCCGAAGGGCCTGTACTGCGCTGTATCCTTCTATGTTCTATGTTCTATGTTCTATGTTCAACTGGGACTGCGATAGTATTAAAGGGTTTAGATGGAGAGGAATTTAAGAGTGTGCAAGACAATTTTCTGATTCAGTATGTGGATGTATCTTCTAGAGAAGATGTAAAACTTGACCTACTCTTGGGAAATAAGGCAGGGCAGGTGACTGAGGTATCAGTGGGGGACCACTTTGGGACCAGCGACCATAATTCTATTATATTTAAAATAGTAATGGAAAAGGAACTAAAAGTTGAAGTTCTAAATTGGGGAAAGGCCAACTTTGACTGTTTAGGCAAGAACTGAGGTAGTTTGGGCTGAGCTTAGAAATAGGAAAGGTGAGGTCACCCTGTTAGGAGTTTTCTACAGGCCTCCTAATAGTCCTAGAGACGTAGAAAAAAGGATTGCGAGGATGATTCAGGAGAAGAGTGAAAGTAATAGGGTGGTTGTTATGGGGTCTTTAACTTTCCAGATATTGACTGGGAAAGCTATAGCTCGAGTACATTCGATGGGTCGGTGTTTGTCCAATGTGTGCAGGAGGGTTTCCTGACACAATATGTAGACAGGCCAACAAGAGGTGAGGCCATACTGGATTTGGTTCTGGGTAATGAACCAGGCCAGGTGTTAGAATTGGGGGTAGGTGAGCACTTTGGGAACAGTGACCACAATTCGGTGACTTTTACTCTAGTGATGGAGAGGGATAAGTGTGCACTACAGGGCAAGAGTTATAGCTGGGGGCAGGGAAATTATGATGCGGTGAGGCAGGACTTAGGATGCGTGGCTTGGAAAAGTAGGCTTCAAGGGAAGGGTAAAATCGATATGTGGAGCTTGTTCAAGGAGCAACTATTGAGTAACCTTGATAAGTATGTACCTGTCAGGCAGGGAGGAAAGGGTCGTGTGAGGGAGCCCTGGTTTAATAAGGAATTGGAATCCCTTGTTAAAGGGAAGAGGGCGGCCTACGTAAAGATGAGGCGTGAAGGTTCAATTGGGGCGATTGAGAGTTATAAGGTAGCCAGGAAGGATCTAAAGAGAGAGCTAAGAGCAGCAAGGAGGGGACATGAAAAGTCCTTGGTTGGTAGGATTAGGGAAAACCCATAGGTATGTCAAGAATAAAAGAATGACTAGGGTAGGAATAGGTCCAGTCAAGGATAGTAGTGGGAAGTTGCGTGTGGAGGCTGAAGAAATTGGGGAGACACTGAATGAATACTTTTTGTCAGTATTCACTCAGGAACAGGACATTGTTGCCGATGTGAATATTAAGTCACAATTAATTAGAATGGATGGCTTTGAGGTATGTAGGGAAGAGGTGTTGGAAATTCTGGAAAGGGTGAAAATAATTAAGTCCCCTGGGCCTGATGGCATTTATCCTAGGATTCTCTGGGAAGCAAGGGAGGAGATTGCAGAGCCATTGGCCTTGATTTTTATGTCCTCGTTGTCTACAGGAATAGTGCCAGAAGACTGAAGGATAGTAAATATGGTTTTCTTATTCAAGAAGGGGAGTAGGGATAGCCCTAGTAACTATAGGCCAGTGAGTCTCACTTCTGTTGTGGGCAAAGTGGGCGGCACGGTGGCACAGTGGTTAACACTGCTGTCTCACAGCGCCTGAGACCTGGGTTCAATTCCTGACTCAGGCGACTGACTGTGTGGAGTTTGCACGTTCTCCCCGTGTCTGCGTGGGTTTCCTCCGGGTGCTCCGGTTTCCTCCCACAGTCCAAAGATGTGCGGGTCAGGTGAACTGGCCATGCTAAATTGCCCGTAGTGTTAGGTAAGGGGTAAATGTAGTGGTATGGATGGGTTGTGCTTCGGCGGGTCAGTGTGGACTTGTTGGGCTGAATGGCCTGTTTGCACACTGTAAGTAATCTAATCTAATCAAAGTCTTAGACAGAATTGTAAGGGATAGGATTTATGAACATCTGGATAGGAATAATGTGATCAAGGATAGTCAGCATGGTTTTGTGAAGGGCAGGTCGTGCCTCACAAACCTAATTGAATTCTTTGAGAAGGTGACTAAGGAGGCGGACGAGGGTAAAGCAGTAGATGTGGTGTATATGGATTTTAGTAAGGCGTTTGATAAGGTTCCCCATGGTAGGCTACTGCAAAAAATACGGAGGTATGGCATTGAGGGGGAGTTGGAGGTTTGGATTAGGAATTGGCTGGCTGGAAGAAGACAGAGGGTAGTAGTTGATAGTAAAGGTTCATCTTGGAGTGCAGTTACCAGCGGTGTTCCACAAGTATCTGTTTTGGGACCATTGCTGTTTGTCATTTTTATAAATGACCTAGAGGAGAGGCTAGAAGGCTGGGTGAGCAAGTTTGCGGATGATACGAAAGTCGGTGGAGTTGTGGACAGCGAAGAAGGATGTGGCAGGTTACAGCGGGATATAGATAAGCTGCGGAGCTGGGCAGCAAGGTGGCGAATGGAGTTCAATGTAGCTAAGTAGGAAGTGATTCACTTTGGTAAGAGTAACAAGAAGATGGAGTACTGGGCTAATGGTCGGATACATGGTAGTGTGGATGAGCCCATGTACACAGATCTCTGAAAGTTGCCACCCAGGTAAATAGTGCTGTGAAGAAGGCATATGACGTACTGGCTTTTATTGGCAGAGGAATTGAGTTCCGGAGTCCTGAGGTCATGTTGCAGTTGTATAAGACTCTGGTGTGGCCGCATCTGGAGTATTGTGTGCAGTTTTGGTCACCATACGATAGGAAGGATGTGGAGGCATTGGAACGGGTGCGGAGGAGGTTTACCAGGCTGTTGCCTGGTATGGTAGGAAGATCGTATGAGGAAAGGCTGAGGGATTTGGGGCTGTTTTCATTGGAGAAAAGAAGGTTTAGGGGTGACTTGATAGAGGTGTACAAGATGATTTGGGGTTTAGATAAGGTTGACCATGAGAACCTTTTTCCACATATGGAGTCAGCTATTACGAGGTGGCATAGCTTTAAATTAAGGGTGGTAGGTATAGGACTGATGTTAGGGGTAGATCCTTTACTCAGCGAGTCGTGAGTTCATGGAATGCCCTGCCAGTAGCAGTGGTGGACTCTCCTTCTTTATGGGCATTTAAACGGGCATTGGATAGGCATATGGAGGATAGTGGGCTAGTGTAGTTTAGGTGGGCTTGGATCAGCGCAACATCGAGGGCCGAAGGGCCTGTACTGCGCTGTATTTTTCTATGTTCTTTGTTCTATAACTTTCGAAAGCTGATTGGGGGCAGATGTTTGCAGGTAAATGGTTGACTAGAAAATGGGAAGCCTTCAGAAATGAGATAACCAGAATCCAGAGAGCGTAGATTCCTGTTCGGGTAAATGGAAAGGCTGGTAGGTATAGGGAATGCTGGATGAGTAAAGAAATTGAAGGTTTGGTTAAGAAAAAGAAGGAAGCATATGTCAGCTATAGACAGGATAGATTGATGGAATCCTCAGAAGAGTATAAAGGCAGGAGGAGTATATGTAAGAGGGAAATCAGGAGGGCAAAAACGGGACATGTTATAGCTTTGGCAAATAGAATCAAGGAGAATTCAAAGGGCTTTTACAAATATATTAAGGACAAAAGGGTAACTAGGAAGAGAATAGGGCCCCTCAAAAATCAGTATTGAACCACAGAAAATGGGGGAGATACTAAATGAGTATTTTGCATCAGTATTTACTGTGGAAAAGGATATGGAAGATATAGACTGTAGGGAAATAGATGGTGACATCTTGCAAAATGTCCAGATTACAGAGGAGGAAGTGCTGGATGTCTTAAACGCATTAAAGTGGATAAATCCCCAGGACCTGATCAGGTGTACCCGAGAACTCTGTGGGAAGCTAGAGAAGTGATTGCTGGGCCTCTTGCTGAGAAGTTTGTGTCATTGATAGTCACAGGTGAAGTGCTGGAAGACTGGAGGTTGGCAAACGTGGTGCCACTGTTTAAGAATGGTGTAAGGACAAGCCAGGGAACTATAGGCCAGTGAGCCTGATATCAGTGTTGGAGGGAATCCTGAGGGACAGGATGTACATGTATTTGGAAAGGTAAGGACTGTTTAGGGAATAGTCAACATGGTTTTGTGCTTGCGAAATCATATCTCACAAACTTGAGGAAGTTTGTTGATTAAGTTTTTTGAGGGAGGAACAAAGAGAAAGTAACAAACAGGCCCTTCAGCCCAACAAGTCTACACCGACCTGCCGAAAAGCAACCCACCCAGACCCATTTCCCTACATTTACCCCTTCACCTAATACTACAGGCAATTTAACATGGCCAATTCACCCTAACCTGCACATTGTTTGGACTGTGGGAGGAAACCAGAGTGCCCAGAGGAAACCCATGCAGACACTGGGAGAATGTGCAAACTCCACACAGACAGTCGTCTGAAGCAGGACTTGAACCCGGGTCTCTGGTGCTGTTGAGGCAGCAGTGCTAACCACAGAGCCACCATGCCGCCAACCCAATTGAGGGAAATGGACCAAGGGCAGGTATTAATTTGACAACATATTCAGCACAACATTGACAGTTGAAGACCCCATTCCTGTACTGTACTGTTCTACGTTCTAAGTTCCCTTCTCCAATGTGCAGTATGAACAAAGTTGCATTGATAGTGATTAATGATGAACATATATAATGAGTCTTGAAGACCGACAGTTGCAACAGCGGATACAAAATCTCTCCCTTGTAAAATTGTTAGTTTCATTGTTTCTGATGAACATGGATGACTTGTGCAGAGCTGTAAGGCTGACTGGTGCTTTGCTGTGGGATTGGGAAGGAATCTATATGTCCATGTTTCAAATCTTCACAGTCAAACAGGTCAAATCAATGCAACATTTGCAGTCATTGAGCAAGTAAGTTCGAATTTTTTTTGCATCAAACATATTAGATGAGATACAAAGTTAAGATTGTTTTCAGAAAATTAAATAAAAAAAAACCCATAAATGTTTAACGTCTGGTTGAAGATTTGTAGCTCGGGTGTCCGTTGTTGTGGTTCTGTTCGCCGAGCTGGAAGTTTTTGCTGCAAACGTTTCGTTCCCTGGCTAGGGAACATCATCAGTGCTATTGGAGCCACCTGTGAAGCGCTGCTTTGATGTTTCTTCCGGTATTTATAGTGGTTTGTTCTTGCCGCTTCCGGGTGTCAGTTTCAGCTGTAGTAGTTTGTATGTGGGGTCCAGGTCGATGTGTCTGTTGATGGATGTTCTTGCCGCTTCCGGGTGTCAGTTTCAGCTGTAGTGGTTTGTATATGGGGTCCAGGTCCATGTGTCTGTTAATGGAGTTTGTGGATGAATGCCATGCCTCTAGGAATTCCCTGGCTGTTCTCTGTCTGGCTTGTCCTATGATGGTAGTCTTTTCCCAGTCAAATTCATGTTCCTGGTTGTCTGAGTGTATGGCTACTAGGGATAGCTGGTCGTGTCGTTTTGTGGCTAGCTGATGTTCATGGATGCGGATTGTTAGCTGTCTTCCTGTTTGTCCTATATAGTGTTTTGTGCAGTCCTTGCATGGTATTTTGTAAACTACGTTAGTTTGGCTCATGCTGGCTATTGGGTCCTTTGTTCTAGTGAGTGTGGAAGTTGGCTTGTGTGCTGTTATAAGTCCTAAGGGTCGCAGTAGTCTGGCTGTCAGTTCTGAGACGCTCCTGACGTATGGTAGTGTGGCTAGTCCTTTTGGTTGTGGCATGTCCTCGTTCCGTGGTCTATCTCTTAGGCATCTGGTGATAAAGTTGCGTGGGTATCCGTTTTTGGATATAATTAAAATACCATGCAAGGACTGCACAAAACACTATATAGGACAAACAGGAAGACAGCTAACAATCCGCATCCATGAACATCAGGTAGCCACAAAACGACACGACCAGCTATCCCTACTAGCCATACACTCAGACAACCAGGAACATGAATTTGACTGGGAAAAGACTACCATCATAGGACAAGCCAGACAGAGAACAGCCAGGGAATTCCTAGAGGCATGGCATTCATCCACAAACTCCATTAACAGACACATGGACCTGGACCCCATACACAAACCACTACAGCTGAATCTGACACCCGGAAGCGGCAAGAACATCCATCAACAGACACATCGACCTGGACCCCACATACAAACTACTACAGCTGAAACTGACACCCGGAAGCGGCAAGAACAAACCACTATAAATACCGGAAGAAACATCAAAGCAGCGCTTCACAGGAGGCTCCAATAGCACTGATGATGTTCCCTAGCCAGGGAACGAAACGTTTGCAGCAAAAACTTCCAGCTCGGCGAACAGAACCACAACAAACCCATAAATGTTAAACCAACATGTCCTAAGCGAATGTTAGCCAGAAGTGTCCAACCTACTCCAGCCTACAGTTTTCAGAGATATCAGCTTTCTTCAAATCCTAGCATTTTGAACACCTCAAATTTTAGCTCTAATGTCAGTGATAATTGTGCTTGCCATATTCTCCTCATAATTGCCATACATCTGTAGTCATCTAACTCCACAAGTGTTTAGTTACCATGGAACCGAATTTATTCTTTTGGATAAAATTATGTGCATCATTATCATTTTAGGATCCATCATCCCATCCATTATGTAAGAACGTAAAAACTATGACCATTCAAAAAGGTCATGGCTGATCTTATCGTGGCCTCAGTGCCACTTATCCGCCCTGCCACCATGCTCTTAGTCCTTTACTGTTCAATTCAAAAAGATGATCTTTTTCATTTTAAAAACATTTACTGAGGAAGTCTCAACCACTTTGGTGTGCAGGAAATTCCATAGATTAAAAATCCTCTGAATAAAGATGTTCTGTCTCTAATCAGTTCTAAATCTACTTCCCCTTGTTTTGAGGCTATATTTTCTTGTCTTAGTTTCATTCCCTCTACTTCTCTCTTATCTATTCCCTTCATAATTTTATATTTTCAATGAGATTGTCTTTTATTCTTCAAAATGCTACTGAAGATAATCCCAGTCTCTCCTCATAAGGCAGTCCCCGCTGGGTTCAACTTAGTGAACCTCCTATGCACCCCTTCTAGTGCCAGTACATAGTACTTCAAGTAAGAAGACGAAAACTGCACACATTCTCTGTTTAAAATGCAGTTGTGCCCCCAATTCATGGCATTTCAAAGCCTTCCAATTGAAGCCACTGTCGCGTTTTAATTTCTCTGATGAAATTAGCATTTCTTACTGCTGAAAATCTAATATTATTGCCATGTTGAAGATTTTCAAACGTAGAAGTCATCTCATGCTTCCCAACAACATTGAATCAATTGCTGCTGCTTCATTGACTTTCAGTGAGAGACTTCTAAAGTCTGCAACAAAAACAAACTCTGCTCGGTAGAAGAGGCCAGAAGGGTCACTAATTCTGAAATGCTGATTTTTCTTTCTCTCCACAGATGCTGCCAGAGCTACTGAGTTGTTTTTAATCCAACAAATTACTTGTTTCTGATATCTAACATCCCCAGGTCACTGAGTTTTCTTTTGGTTTGTGACCATCTGTGTTGGGGCGGCATGGTGGCTCAGTGGTTAGCGCCGCTGCCTCACTGCAGCAGGGTCCCAGGTTCGATTACAGTCTCAGGGGACTGTCTGTGTAGAGTTTGCACATTCTCCCCGTGCCTGCATGGGTTTCCTCCTGGTGCTCCGGTTTTCTCCCACAGTCCAAAGAGGTGCAGGTCAGGTGAATTGGCCATTCCAAATTACCCCATAGTGCTCAGGGATGTGCAGGTTAGGGTGAATTGGCCATGCTAAATTACTCATAGTGTTCAGGGATGTGCAGGTTAGGGTGAATTGGCCATGCTAAATTACTCATAGTGTTCAGGGATGTGCAGGTTAGGATGAATTGGCTGTGCTAAATTGCCCATGGTGCTCAGAGATGTGCAGGTTAGGGTCAATTGGCCGTGCTAAATTACCCATCGTGCTCAGGGATGTTCAGGTTCGGGTGAATTGGCCATGCTAAATTGCCCATAGTGCTCAGGGATGTGCAGGTTAGGGTGAATTGGCCGTGCTAAGTTGCCCATAGTGCTCAGGGATGTTCAGGTTAGGGTGGATTGGCCATGCTAAATTACCCATAGTGTTAGGTGCATTGATTTGAGGGAAATGGGTTACTCTTCGGAGGGTCTGTGGACTGTTTGGGCCGAAGGGCCTGTTTCCACATTGTAGGGAATCTAATCTAAACTAATTGGCCATTTTCCACATTATTCTATTGGTCACCATGTCTTGTTCTGTGTTTAAATTTTTTGGTTTTAAATTTTTCCATCTGCTCATAGCCAATTATATTTCTAAGAATTTCTGGAGATTCCCTTCTCTCAACCACTCAGCTCACCATGTTTACTTCCTCTTTCAATAAAAGATCATGCCATTTCATATCTCATCAGCTGATCAGCATATTTCTTCAACGTATTGTTCTTTTGACTTACTTCGCACGTGCACTTAAGCCACACAATTCTTTCATTTCCAGTTAATTATCTCAGTTTCAGTGAACTGGATCTTCATTCTTGATTTTTATCGAATTCAGAATCCACTTAATGCGAGAACTTCACCTGATTATTTGTGATGTCAATTGTCACTTTGCCATCATTTTCCCTGAAGTGAGGAACTTTAAAAAGCAGGATAAATCTGTGATGTTTATTCAAATACTGATGATGAGTCGTCAATGGTAGTTAATAAGCCAAACAAAAAGCTGGGCAGCATCGTTCATCATTTGTTAAATGATGCTGACGTTTCCCAATTAACTTTGGATTTTGAGTGTTCAGCCAGAATGTGAATTGAGTGATATTGGAAAAATTAGTAACAACGTGTCTTCTACTTTACTAACAAAATCGTTCATCATCCCAGATTCAACCTAAATGTATCTGAAAACCTCGCTCATTCAATTGCAAACAAGTTTCCATTTCTTGCTTTCCATTTTAAATGTTGGCTGCTCCAGCAAGGCGTTCTAACATCAGTAGTGAAGACAGAGCCACATATTTATTGCTTAGATTTGCTTTTTTTTGGCTTATTAACTACCATTAGCGACTCATCATCAGTATTTGAATATCCAGTACAGATTTATCCTGCTTTTTAAAGTTCCTAACTTCAGGGAAAATGATGGCAAAGTGACAACTGACATCACAAATAATCAGATGAAGTTCTTGCATTGAGTGGAATCTGAATTTGATAAAAATCAAGAATGACGATCCAGTTCACAGTGGTTTTCTAGTCATTATGAACACTGGAAAAACATTAAGTTCACTGTCAGCATTTCAGGGAAGGAAATCGGTGTCTTTAACGTGTCCAACCTATCTGAGACTCAAGCCCACAACAACATGGTTGAACGAGCGATAGGCTGGTTTAGATCAGTATGACAAGAAGTTGCAGTAATGGAAGAAAACTGCCAGGCCTCCGATACTTGAAATGGTCATGGCAATCTCAGTCATGTCTATGTGCAAACTACTGAATAAATCTTAAGAGCTGGTTTCAATACTGAGATTCACCAAGCAATAACGCAGCCCAGTCATACAGATGAAATAATGCTTACAGAATAAATCTAATACAACCATTACCACCCACCTCCACATCCCCCTCCAATCTTTGTGTGATATCCTGTGCCAAGGTGCAACTTTGGTTATCTTTCTTGCTCTGCTCCAGTGAATTACCCGATGAAATGGCATTTACCTAATGTATTAGCTTTCTTCGAAGATTCCGTTTATGCTGTACATAAAGTGAAGAGAGCAAATGCACTGTATGTAACTTGCACAATGAAATTTGATCGGCTGCTATATCAAACATTATTATGAAAAATAATGGCTAGCCGACTGGCTGGCTCACAGGACATAGACAGTGGGAACATGATTGTCTTTTTCAGTTTCGCAGGATGTTGTGATGTCGATATTTGGAAAGTTAAAGACCCCAGTGACAACTACCCAGTTACTATCACTCCTATTCAGAATTTCTGGAACTATTTGGAGGCCGATAGGACTTGGGGGGATGGGGGGGGGGGGGTGTGGCGATATCGCCTCAAGATTAGAAAGAGTAGATTTAGGACAGATTCAAGGAGGAATGGCCTTTCCCAGAGAGTAGTGAACCCATGTAATTCTCTACCCTAAGAAGGCTGGGAGAGCGCAGAAAGCCAAGCAGCATAAAAAGTGGAGAAGTCGAAGTTTGGATGCAGCCCATCTTCCGGAGTGGGTGTGGATGAGAGGTGTGCTGCAAGTAAAGCAGGAGGCAGGGGCAGGGTAGTGAAGTAGAAATAGGGGAAGGGTTTGGTCAATGGGAGCAATGAATCCAGTTGGTGCCAGGGAGCAGTTGAAGTGATGGGAAGTGGCTGGAAAAGGAGTCGACTGATGGGAAGGGAGGTTATATGAAACTGGGGGACTCAATGCTGACTCCTCTGGGCTGCAGGCTTCCAAGCGGCAGCAGAAGTATTATTCTAACAACTTACGGTGTAGTTCATTGTGGCAATGGCAGAGGCGACAGATGGTCATGTTGGGAGTGGTTAGGGGAATTGAAATGCACGGTAACAGCGTAGTCCAGGGTGGCCCCTGAATGCCTGGCCAAGCTGCTCGAATTAACCATTTCTTTGTTTATGTTTGGTCTCCCTGATGTTGCAAAGACAACTTCCGGAGCACCTGATGCAGCACCACCTTCCAAACCTGCAATCTTCTTCCTAACCTTTCTGCCCCCACCCCCAAGGTGGCCTATCACCCTCACTTCATCACCCTCACCTTGACCTCCTTCCACCTATCGCATTTCCAATGCCCGTCCCCCAAGTCCCTCCTCCCTACCTTTAATCTTAGCCTGCTTGGCACACTCTCCTCATTCCTGAAGAAGGGCGCTTGCCTGAAACATCGATTCTCCTGCTCCTTGGATACTGCCTGACCTGCTGCGCTTTTCCAGCAACACATTTTCATCTCTGATCTCCAGCATCTGCAGTCCTCACCCTCTCCTAAAGAAATTGAGGGTTTGGTTAAGAAAAAGAAGGAAGCATATGTCTGGTATAGACAGGATAGATGAAGTGAATCCTTAGAAGAGTATAAAGAAAGTAGGAGTATACTTAAGAGGGAAATCAGGAGGGCAAAAAAGGGACATGAGATAGGTTTGGCAAATAGAATTAAGGAGAATCCAAAGGGCTTTTACAAATACATTAAGGACAAAAGGGTAACTGGGGAGAGAATAGGGCGCCTCAAAGATCAGCAAGGCGGCCCTTGTGTGGAGCCACAGAAAATGGGGGAGATACTAACTGAATATTTTGCATCAGTATTTATTGTGGAAAAGGATATGGAAGATATAGACTGTAGGGAAATAGATGTGACATCTTGCAAAATGTCCAGATTACAGAGGAGGACGTGCTGGATGTCTTGAAATGCATAAAAGTGGATAAATCCCCAGGACCTGATCAGGTGTACCCTAGAACTCTGTGGGAAGCTAGGGAACTGATCGCTGGGCCTCTTGCTGAGATGTTTATATCATCGATAGTCACAGGTGAGGTGCCGAAAGACTGGAGGTTGGCAAACGTGGTGCCACTGTTTAAGAACTGTGGTAAGGACAAGCCAGGGAACGATAGACTGGTGAGCCTGACCTCGGTGGTGGGCAAGTTGTTGGAGGGAATCCTGAGGGACAGGATGTACATGTATTTGGAAAGACAAGGACTGATTACGGATAGTCAACATGGCTTTGTGCATGGAAAATCATATCTCACAAACATGATTGAGTTTTTTGATGAAGAAACAAAGAAGATTGATGAGTGCAGAGCAGTAGATGTGATCTATATGGACTTCAGTAAGGCGTTCAACAAGGTTCCCCATGGGAGACTGATTAGCAAGGTTAGATCTCATGGAATACAGGGAGAACTAGCCATTTGGATACAGAACTGGCTCAAAGGTAGAAGACAGAGGGTGGTGGTGGAGGGTTGTTTTCAGACTGGAGGCCTGTGACCAGTGGAGTGTCACAAGGATCGGTGCTGGGTCCTCTACTTTTTGTCATTTATGTAAATGATTTGGATGCGAGCATAAGAGCTACAGTTAGTAAGTCTGCAGATGACATCAAAATTGGAAGTGTAGTGGACATCAAAGAGGATTACCACAGATTACAACAGGATCTTGACCAGATGGGCTAATGGACCGAGAAGTGGCAGATGGAGTTTAATTCCAATAAATGCAAGGTGCTGCATTTTGGGAAAGCAAATCTTAGCAGGACTTATACACTTAATGGTAAAGTCCCCTAGGGAGTGTTGCTGAACAAAGAGACCTTGGAGTGCAGGTTCATAGTTCCTTGAAAGTGGAGTCGCAGGTAGATAGGATCATGAAGGCGGAGTTTGGTATGCTTTCCTTTATTGGTCAGAGTATTGAGTACAGGAGTTGGGAGGTCATGTTGCAGCTGTACAGGATATCGGTTAGGACACTGTTGGAATATTGCGTGCAATTCTGGTCTCCTTCCTATCGGAAAGATGTTGTGAAACTTGAAAGAGTTCAGAAAAGATTTACAAGGATGTTGCCAGGGTTGGAGGATCTGAGCTACAAGGAGAAGCTGAACAGGCTGGGGTTGTTTTCCCTGGAACGTCGGAGGCTGAGAGGTGACCTTATAGAGGTTTACAAAATTATGAGGGGCATGGATGGGGTAAATTGGCAAAGTCTTTTCCCTGGGGTCGGTGAGTCCAGAACTAGAGGGCATAGGTTTAGGGTGAGAGGGGAAAGACATAAGAGAGACCTAAGGGGCAACTTTTTCACGCAAAGGGTGGTACATGTATGGAATGAGCTGCCAGAGAATGTGGTGGAGGCTGGTGCAATTGCAACATTTAAAAGGCATTTGGATGGGTATATGAATAGGAAGGGTTTGGAGGGATATGGGCTGGGTGCTGGCAGGTGGGACTAGATTGGGTTGGGATATCTGGTCGCCATGGATGGGTTGGACTGAAGGGTCTGTTTCCATGCTGCACATCTCCATGACTATGACTCTAAGTGTTTAAGGAAGATGCATTGGATGTAGGAGACTGGTGGGGTGGTAGGTTAGGACAAGGGGGAGCTCTGTCCTTATTGTATTGGGGGGTTTAGAGCAATGGAATGGGGAATTGAGGTGGTATGGATGACAGAGGGTGGAAAAGCACATTGTTCAAAATAGGTGCTCATCTCTTCAGCAAGATTAGATTGATTAGATTAGATTAGATTACCTACAGTGTGGAAACAGGCCCTTCGGCCCAACAAGTCCACACCGACCTGCCGAAGCGCAACCCACCCATACCCCTACACTTACCCCTTCACCTAACACTACGGGCAATTTAGCATGGCCAATTCACCTGACCCACACATTTTTGGACTGTGGGAGGAAACGGAGCACCCGGAGGAAACCCACGCAGACACGGGGAGAATGTGCAAACTCCACACAGTCAGTCACCTGAGGCAGGAATTGAACCCAGGTCTCTGGTACTGTGAGGGCAGCAGTGCTAACCACTGTGCCACCGTGCCGCCCTCTTCCATTTTCCCAGCTTTGGGGTAGATTCCCTCCAGTGTGGAAACAGGCCCTTCAGCCCCACCTGTCCACGCCAACCCTCCAACGAGTAACCCACCCAGACCCACTTACCTCTGACTACTGCACCTAACACTATGGGCAATTTAGCATGGCCAATCCACCCTAACCTGCACATCTTTGTGACTGTGGCAGGAAACTGGAGCATCCAGAGGAAACCCACGCAGACACAGAGAGAATGTGCAAACGCCACACAGACAATTGCCCGAGGCTGGAATCGAACCTGGGACCATGTTGTGTGAGCCAGCAGTGCTAACCAATGAGCTAACGTGCTGCCCGCTTCCAGAGCTTTATTTTCAGTGCAGACCTACAGTCCTTGTACGCATCCATACCCCACAGGGATTGCCTCCAGGCCTTCCACTTCTTCCTCTCCAACAGACCCATACAACCCCAATCCACTAATAACCTCCTCTGCCTCGTCAATCTGGTCCTCATCCTCAAAAACTTTTCCTTCCACTATTCCCATTTCCACCAAATCAAAGTGCATGGTCACCTGAATGGCCCCAGCTATGACTGCAACTTTGTTGCCTATATCAAACAGTTCCTCTTCAGTGCGTACACAGAAAAAATGCCCTAACTCTTCTGTTGATGACCGCATTGTTGCAGCATTCTGCACCCAGGCTGAACCGAAGCGATTAATCAACTTCCACGCTGCTGTTAAATTCACTTGTTGCAATTCGGAAGCCTCCCTCCCCTTTTTTGATTGCTTCATTTCCATCTCCGGTGATAGTCTCCCTACAGACATTTCCTACAAACCCACAGACTCCCATAACTTGCTGTATTACACCTGCTGCCACCAGGTATCCTGCAGGACGTCCATTCCATTCTCCGAATTCCTTTGCCTCCTATGTATCTGCTCTGATGAGGAGCCATTCCACTCGCAAGTATCCCAGATATCCAACTATTTGAGCAATGTGATTTTCCTCCATCTGTCATACAATCCGCGGCACACCTTCATTCTCATTTCCACTGCTCCCCAATGTAAAAGCGACAGTCCCCCTTCCGCCCCTCCAGACTCTGCATCCAGTGCATCTTCTACTACTTCTCCAACGCGACCCCACTACCAAAAACATCTTCCACTCCCCACCCCTCTCTGCCTTCTGCAATGACTGTTCCGTTCAACAGTTCCTGGTGTGCACCACTCTTCCCAGCAATCCCTCCAACCCCCCAGGGTGCCTTCCCGTGAAACTGGAAAAAATGCAAAACCTGCCAGTACAGCACCCCTCTCATCCAGGGCCCGGAACCGTCCTTCCAACCTTATGTGCTCCCAATGAGATCTTCCCCTATATTGGAGAGTCCTGATGTAAACTTAGGGAACAGTCTGTCGAGCATCACAGTCAGGTCTGCAGAAGCCGACAGGAACTCCCAATTACCACACATTTCAATGCCCCCAACTACTCCCTTTCTAATATGACTATCCTTGGCCTTCTCCATTACCAAAACGAACCACTTGCAAATTTGAAGAACAAGACATCATCTTCCGCATGGGCAGCCTACAACCAAGAGCACTGAGTTCATACAACCCAAGTTTCCATCCCGTGACTTTCTTCCCGGTTCTCCCTATTCCTTCCACTGCTCCTTGGCACCAACCAGATTCATTTCTCCCATTGCCAAACCAAGTCATACTCTCTATCTGTCTTCACCTATCCCCAATTCATCGCGCCATCTCTCCCACCCCTTATCTGAAGCTCCCCCTCCGCCTACCCCCAATCCTGAAGAAGGCTTGCACACAAAGGGTCCACTTTTGAACCTCCAGATGCTGATTGGCTTGCTGTGTTCTGTCAGCCTTCTACCTGTCTAGTTTGGATTTTGTTTTGTTTCCAAAGAAGTGGCAGAGGGAGCATCAGTAAATATGTTCAAGAGAGAGTTGGATGGGTTTTGGCATGGTCAGGGAATTAATGTTTATGGGAATAATGCAGGTTATAGGAACTAAGGCGTTAGGTAAGTTATCCATGATATTAATAAACGAGCGAGCAGGCTGGATGGCCAAATACCCTGCTCCTGTGATAGATACTGTGAAGCTATAATAAATCTTCAAGCACAGACTCAAAAGTGACAGACTGTACGAAATGGGTTATGCTGCAGCTGTACAAAACTCTGGTGCGGCCACACTTGGAATATTGTCTACAACTCTGGTGACCACATGATAAGTAGGACGTGGAAGCTTTGGAAAGGGTGCAGAGGAGATTTACTAGGATGTTGCTTGGTATGGAGGGAAGGTCTTACGAGGAAAGGTTGAGGGACATGAGGCTGTTTTCATTGGAGAGAAGAAGGTAAAGAGGTGACTTAATAGAGACATATAAGATAATCAGAAGGTTAGATAGGGTGGACAGGGACAGCCTTTTTCCAAGTATGGTGACAGCGAGCACAAGGGGGCATAGCTTTAAATTGAGGGGTGATAGATATAGGACAGTGCTCAGAGAGTAGTACTTTGCCTGCAGCGGTAGTAGATTTGCAAACTTTAAGTACATTTAAGTCGTCATTGGACAAGCATATGGACGTACATGGAATAGTGTAGGTTAGATGGGCTTCAGATTGGCAAGACAGGTCGGCGCAACATCGAGGGCCGAATGGCCTGTACTGCACTGAAATGTTCTATATTCTATATAAAACTTGAAGCACACTGGACAAACGAATGGTAATGAGAAGGGGGACAATTCTTACACGCACAAGGTAAATGAGCTTATGGCGCAGTTCAAAATTGACAGGTGTGACGTGCTAGGCATGATCGATACGAGGCTGCAAGGGGAAATCAGGATTGGGAACTGATTACTGAGGATATACATCTTATCATAAAGGGAGTGAGGTGGGCAGAGGGGAATGAGGTTGCCTTATCACTGAGGAATGAAATTCATGCAATAGTAAGAAATGAAGTAAGGTCAGATGGTGCAGAAGATGTGTGGGTGAAATTGAGGAATCGCAAAGGTTAAAAGAAAAGTTGGAGTTACGTATGGGCTTTGAAACAGTACTCGGCAGCTGAACAGCAAGACACACCAGGAAATAGAAAAGATGTTAGGAAAGGCAGAGTTGCAAATGATCATGGGGAATTTCAATATGCAGGTGGACCGGGGATATCAGGATGGTCGCGGATTCGAAGGAAAGAAATGGCTTTTTGCAGCAGCTTGTGGTAGAGCGCATGAGGGAAAAGGCAAAAATGGGTTTTGTGTTGTGAAATGAGGCAGACTTGTTCAGGGGACTTAAGTAAGCGGAGCACTTATCATAATATGATTAGATTAGATTAGATTCCCTCCAGTATGGAAACAGGCCTTTCGGCCCAACCAGTCCACACCAACCCTCCGAAGAGTAACCCACCCAGACCCATTTCCCTCCGACTAATGAACCTAACATCATGGGGCAATTTAACATGGCCCATCCACCCTAACCTGCATATCTTTGCACTAATGGGAGGAAACCGGAAACCCACGCAGACACGGTGGAGAATGTGCAACCTCCACACAGACCGGACTGTGAGGCAGCAGTGGTAACTGCTGAGCCACCGTGCTGCCCCATTGCAGCATGTACTCTGCAATTTGAAAGGGAGAATATAGAATCAGAGGTAAAGGTATTGCACCAGAATAAAACCAACTATGCATGCATGTGGAAGGAACTGGATAGAATTAAATTGTCGAGGAGACGAGGCAGGCAAGGTGGTTGAGCAGCAATGGCAGTAGTTTCTGGGAGTACTCTAGGAGACAAAGCAGAGATTTATACAAAGTAAAAAGTAACATGATGTAGGGAGGATGAGCACCCAAGGCTGTGCAGTGAAGTTATGGATTCAAAAAAACGAACAATTTCGAACTGCGCCACAAGCTCATTTACCTTGTTCATTGCATTGTTTGCATTCAGGAAAAGCACCTTCAGTTGTATAAGAATTGTTCCCCTTCTCATTATCATTCGTTTGTCCATCTGCATTTCAAAAACAAAGCATGCCACATATCTTGTGGTGAAGGGCCAAAGGACACCAGAGAATGGGAAGCTTACAATGATCAACAGAGAGCAACGGAAAAAAAGAGAGAAGATTAATTATGAGGGCAAGCCAGTGAGTTACGTAAGGGAAGGCTGTGAGCGTTTCTTTGATGTACAAAGAGCAAAAGAGTAGCAATCGTGGACATTGCGTCGCTGGAAAATGATTTTGGAGAGGTAGAAGTGAGGTACAAGGAAATGGCTGAGAAACTGAATAATTACTTTGTATCAGTCTTCACGGTGGAAGACATGCTGAGCATTCAAAAAAGTGAGGGAGGACAAAGCTGATTATCCACAGGAGAATGTGATAAAGAAAATGAATGGTTTGAATTTGGATAAATCATCTGGACTAGAGGGACTACAACTCAGAGTTCCAAAGGAGCGACCTGAAGAGATTGTGGAGGCATTAGTCATGATCTTTCAGGAGTCACTAGAATCAGGGAAGGCCCTGGAGGACTGAAAAATCGTTAGTGTGAAAAGATTGTTTTTAAAAAAAAGGAGTAAGGGAAATGATAGAAAATTACAAACAAAGCACTTACTGCCGGTTATTGGTCCTGGAATCCATTGTGAAGTATCAAATTTCTGAAACCTTGGAAGTGTATGGTAAAATAAGGCAAAGTCAACAGGGTTTCATCAAGTGGAGGACATGCCTGACAAATCGTAATGCCCTCAAACTGTCTTCGTAGCTAGCGCTCTCCATTCCACTGAACATCCTGAAGAAGTCCTCTGCACCCTCTCCAAAGTGTCCACATCCTTGTGATAGTGTGGCGACAAGATCTGTATGCAAAATTTCAAAATTCTTATTCAAGTGTAACATGATCTGCTAACACTCGTACTCAATACACTGCTCAATGAAGGAAAGCCTGCCCTGTACCTTCTTGCCCACTGTATCGAGGTGCGTTGTCACTTGTAGAGTACAATGTATCTGAACACCCAGATATCTCTGTACATCAATTTCCCCAGCGCTTTTACTTTTCACTCTTGTATTGGATCTTCCAACATGCATCACCTCGCAACTACCCGGACTGAACTCCACCTGCCATTTCTCTGCCCAGCTCTCCAATCCTTTATGTTCTACTGTATTCTCTGACAGTCTCCTTCATCATCTGCTACTCAGTCAATCGCAGTGTCCTCTGCAAACTTGATAATCAGACCACATAATCAGACCTCCTGAAGAAAGGCTCATGCCCGAAACATCGACTCTCCTACTCCTTGGATGCTGCCTGACCAGCTGCGCTTTTCCAGCAACACATTTTCAGTTTCGAATCAGACCACATACACCTTCCTGAAGATAATTCATGTATCTCACAAGCAACCGTAGTTTCAACATAGATTTCTGAGGAACACCCATTGCTCAGAGTTGTCCATTTTGAGAAAATCACTTCTACTACTTCTGCTGTTGCCCAGTCAGTAATCTATCCATCTAGCTAGGATACCTTGGACTCCATGCGACTTTACTTTCTTCGTCATCCTCCTATGGGGAACCTGAAAAAAATACTTTTTGATCTTTGCTGCAGCTAATTCAATTTGAAGGTTGTGCATATGGCAGACAAGAAAACGTGATTGCAGATGCATTGTCAACACTTGAATAAGAAACAAAGTGATACAAAATGTGGTCATGCATGTTTGCATGATTATTGTCAATGCAATGTGTGAGGGTCTTGTGGTGTACCAGCAACTTAAGACTAAAGGGTTTTAAAATGAAGCCATCTTTGGATATTAATAGTTCATCATTTGGGGTAGCACGGTGGCACAGTGGTTAGCACTGCTGCCTCACAGCACCAGGGACCTGGGTTCAATTCCCGCCTCAGGCGACTGACTGTGTGGAGTTTGCACGTTCTCCCCGTGTCTGCGTGGGTTTCCTCCGGGTGCTCCGGTTTCCTCCCACAGACCAAAGATGTGCGGGTCAGGTGAATTGGCCAAGCTAAATTGCCCGTAGTGTTAGGTAAGGGGTAAATGTAGGGGTATGGGTGGGTTGCGCTTTGGCGGGTCGGTGTGGACTTGTTGGGCCGAAGGGCCTGTTTCCACACTGTAAATCTAATCTAATCTTTTTAAGGGAGGTAGGGAGGTGTGATGATATTCCACCTTGAACAAAATTGCTCTACTCTTAGCTTTTTTGTGAAATGTGGGAGGGACTACGTGAAGAGAGGGGCTTGTGAATGAGAGAGGATCCATGTGTTGTGTGAATGTGTAAGAGTGAGTGTGTGTCTGTGTATGTGTGTGTGTGTGTATGTGTGTGTGTGTGTTTGTATGTGTGCATGTGTGTGTGCATTTGTGTGTGTCTGCGCCAATGTGCGTCTGTGTGTGTGAGAGAGAGAAAGAGAGAGAATATAGTACAGTGGAGTCACCTGTAGTGTGATTATGAAGCCAATGTTCCCGTTGAGGACATCCTCATGGGTGCTGAACCTCGCTATCAGCCTCTGTTCGGCCACTTTGTGTTATTGCCGATCTCCTCAACAAAACGATAAGACAATGAGAAATAGGAGATTAAGAGCAGAACAGAATAAGAACATAGGATAATGAGATCAGAACCGAATAAGTGCATGAGAGGATAACATATTAAGAACAGAAGTGACGAAGAACATTAGAGCATGCAAACTTAAGAACACAAGTGACTATGAACAAAAACACTGAAGGGAATCAGAACATTACTGATATTCGAATAAGATCAAAAGAGTACGATGATAAGAATGGGGGAGAATAACAAGAAAAGAGCATCAGAATATACGAGAATAAGAGAATTAGAGCACAGGAGCATTTGTGAATATGAAAGTATGAATATAAGACATTAAAAACACAAGAATTAATGAGAAAGAAACAACATAAATGAATAAGAACATAAAAGAGGAGGAACATAGGAACATTGAAAAATAAGAAGACGAGATTAAAGCATGACATAAGAAAATTTGACAACAAAACAAGAATAACATATGTCAATAAAACAAGGCAAATACAGGCATAAGGAAATAAGAGAAAGATTAGATTAGATTAGATTCCCTACAGTGTGGAAGCAGACCCTTTGGCCCAACCAGTCCACACTGACCCTCTGAAGAGTAACCCACCCAGACACACTTCCCTCTGACTAATGCACCTATCCCTATGGGCAGTTTGGCATGGCCGATTCACCCTAATCTGCACATCTTTGGACTGTGGGAGGAAACCAGCGCACCCAGAGGAAACTCACGCAGATACGGGGAGAACGTGCAAACTCCACACAGAAAATTCCCTGAGGCTGGAATCGAACCTGGGATCCTGATGCTGTGAGCCAGCAGTGCTCACCATTGAGCCACCAAGTGTAAGAGAATAAGATTAATAAAAAGTCCATAAGAAATTTTAAATAAACGAAGACAGTGACAGACTAAGAAAAAGAGAATGAGAACCTAAGTTAATAAGAACTAAAGAGAATTCTAGCGGAAGAGAACAAGAGAATAAAAAACATGAGAAATTAAGATCAAAAGAATAAAACAATATAATAATATATAACTTGAATCAGAGAATAAGTGTTCATGAGAACGCAACATAAGTCAATAAGATCGAAATAAAACAAGAACATCCAAGAATAAGTGAATTAAGGTTAAAGACAAAAGTTTGTGTGCAGACCCTGTGGCGATTGGAGAGGTGCTAAACGAATTTTCTCATCTATTTGCACTCACAAAGAGGAGAATACTGTAGAGGGGAAGACTGAGATATGGGCTATTATACTTGAAATGATAGAGGGGTTATCAATTCTCGAAGGTGTGAAAGAAAAGTCCTTTTAGCCGGATGGATTTTTTCCGAGAATTCTCTAGGAAGCGAGGATAAAGATGGCCAAGTCTCTAGCCTTGATCTTTGAGTCATCATTGTCTACAGGTTTAGTACTAGAGCACTGGAGGATTGCAAATGTTGTGCCCTAGGTCAAGAAGGGTGGTAGAATTAACCCAGGTAATGAAAGGCTGGTGAGCCTTACATTTGTTGCAGAAAATGGTTTGGAGAGGTTTATAATCATCTAGCAAGCAACAATTTGATTGGAAATAGGCAACATGGATTCCACAAGAGCAGGTCATGTATCACAAAGTTCATTGAGTTTTTTTGAGAAGGTGACCAATCATCTGGATGAGGGTAGGAAACTATTTAGCCTGGATAGTCCGGTTACTAGGGATGTGTAACAAGGATCTGTTTTGGGATCATTGCTGTTTGTCATTTTTATAAACGACTTGGATGCAGGCATAAATTGATGGGTTAGTAAGTTTTCAGATGATACCAAAGTCGGTGGAGTGGTGGACAGTGTTGAAGAATGTTTCAGGTTGCAGGGAGACTTGGATAAACTGCAGAACTAGGCTGAAAGGTGGTAAATGGAGTTCAATGCAGATAAATGTGAGGTGATTCACTTTCGGGAGAATAACAGGAAGGCGGAATATTGGGTCAATGGAAAGATACTTGGTTGTGTGGATATGCAGAGGGATCTTGGTGTCCATGTACATAGAACTCTGAAATTTGCTGCCCAGGTGGATAGGGCTGTTAAGAAGGCATACACTGTGTTTGGTTTTATTGGTAGAGGGATTGAGTTCTGGAGTCGTGATGCTGCAACTGTACAAAATGCTGGTGCGGCCTCTTTTGGAATATTGTGTGCAGTTCTAGTCGCCCCATTACAGGAAGGACATGGATAAATTGGAAAAGATGCAGAGGATTTACCAGGATGTTGTCTGAAGCTAAGGTCTAATGTGGAAAGGCTGAGGGCCTTGTTATCTGTTCTCTTGGACCCAAGAAGGCGAATAGATGATTTAATAGAGACATATGAGATGATCAGAGAATTGTATAAAGTGAACAGTGACAGTCTTTTTCTGAGGAAGATGATAGCTGCTTATGCAACAGGGCATAGCTGCAAACTGAGGGGGTGAAAGATTAAAGATGTTAGAGGCATGTTCTTCACTCAGAAGTGATGCGGGCAGATAATGCCCTGCCTACCAGTGTAGTTAATTTAGCCACATTATGGGCATTTAAACAATCCTTCTATAAGTATGTGGATGATGATAGGATATTGTCTGCGCATAGGCTTAGATTAGTTCACAGGTTGGTGCAACATCGAGGGCCAAAGACCTGTTTTGCACTATATTATTCTATGTTCTATATTCTAAACCATCAGAACATAACAGAAATAAAATAGAAGAGAATAAGACAAAAGTAACATGAAGGTCATAAGAATATAAGACAATAATAATGTATTAATATATGATATGAATAAAAGAATAAGATTGCATGAGAACACGACATACATCAATGATAAAATAAGAATATATGAAATCAGCATTAAAACATAAGAACATAAGAGAAATAAAGCAGAGGAGAATAAGAGTATAAGAATATGAGGAATTAAGCGACAGACTCTGAATTCTATTTCTGCCTGTTCAACAACTGCCCTCTCCTTTGATCGGTAGCTCTGGTTCTCATCCCCCTGGGAAACTAGTTTAAAGACTCCCAAAGTGCTCTAGTAAATCTCCCAGTCGGGTCATTAGTGCTGCTGCAGTATAATCAGCTCTTCATGTACAGACCCAATCTTCCTCAGAAGATACCCTAACGATCGGAAGACCAACCTTCTACATCAACCGTATATACATGTGTTGAGTTTCACCCACTCCCTGTTACTCGCCTCATTAGCACATGATGCCAATAGTAATCCTGAGATTACTACCCTGCTCGTCCTGCTGGTTTGCTTCCAAATTGATTCACTGAATTCGCTATTTCAATCCTCATGCCGTTTCCTAGATATGTCTGCACTCTCTATCTATTCCCTTTCCGTCCCATGCCTGTAATCCATCTACTTTTATCCTCTGCCTGAGGCGAAACTATCTCCCTGTAACCCTCTCCATTTCCCCTTCCGTTTCCCAAATGATTGGAAACTCATCCAACTCCAGCTCCCGTTCGCCACCACAATTTCTGATGGGCTGGAATTTGGTGGACTTACCACAGATGAAATCAGTGTGGACACTAGTGGTGACCCTTACCTCTCACATCGTACAGGAGAGACATGCAACTGCTCTAATATTCATTCCTACTGTTCTGAATTCACAAAGAGACTATTGAAAAATTAGTAACCTTATCGAATCGGCACAAAGAAACTTTTTCAGAGGAAGAGGATGAGCGGTAAACACTACCTAAGTAGTATTTCGGGTAAAACAAGCACCCTCACTTACTCAGTTGTCCTGTGTTCATTCCTGCTCAACGCGTTCTCTACCTGTTCACGAGATAGGATTTTAAAAGGATGGATGCAGCTTACGAAGGCCCGCTGGTCCTCACTATCACTGCTCCCACTGCTGCTGCAAAACTTGGAAGGCAGATGAGCTCAGGGCAGGGCACGGTGGCACAGTGGTTAGCATGGCTGCCTCACAGCACCAGAGACCCGGGTTCAATTCCCGACTCAGGCGACTGACTGTGTGGAGTTTGCACGTTCTCCCCGTGTCTGCATTGGGGATATCATCGCTATTCCAGAAAGCTGGATGAAGAGGTGTCAGGACTGACAGCTCAAAGTTACAGGATAGAGGAGTGGAAATAATATTTTTCATTCAGGAAAATGTCATGGGTAGGACGGAACGATGATCCCGAGGGAGGTTTAAGGATAAATCTCATGAGATCCCGTTAGGGCTATCCAAATGGATATAGAATTGGTAGGAGACAGAGGTTTTGTAGGTCAGATGGGAGGTCTGTAACCAGCGATGTGCCACAGGGATCTGTGTTAGTTCACTGCTGTTCATCATTCATACAAGCTCTCCTGATGACAATATCGGAAATATCATAATAACTTCACTGGAAGACACCAAAATTTCAGTATAGTGGATAGTGTGGTGCTGGAAAAGCCTTCCTGTTGATTCATCCTTAGAACTTAGAAAAGTACAGCACAGATGTTGTGCCGAGACGTAATCCTAATGTAAAATATAGTAACTTAACCTGTGCACCCTTCAACTCATTGCTATCCATGTGTATGTCCAACAGTCGCTTAAATGACCCCAATGACTCTGCTTCAACCACCAGAACAGGCAACGCATTCCATGCACTCACAACTCTCTGCGTAAAAAACCTACCTCTGACATCTCCTTTGATTAGATTAGACTTACAGTGTGGAAACAGGCCCTTCGGCCCAACAAGTCCACACCGACCCGCCGAAGCGAAACCCACCCATACCCCTACACTTACCCCTTACCTAACACTACGGGCAATTTAGCTTGGCCAATTCACCTAACCCGCACATCTTTGGACTGTGGGAGGAAACCGGAGCACCCGGAGGAAACCCACGCAGACACGGGGAGAACGTGCAAACTCCACACAGTCAGTCGCCTGAGTCGGGAATTGAACCCGGGTCTACAGGCGCTGTGAGGCAGCAGTGCTAACCACTGTGCCACCGTGCCGCCCACCTTCCTCCGTACCTTCCTCCTATTTTTTTCAAACTATGACTCCTCATACCAGTCAATCCTGCCCTGGTGAAAAGTCTCTGGTTATTGATGAAGTGCTTATGCCTGAAACGTCGATTCTCCTTCTCCCTGGATGCTGCCTGATCTGCTCTGCTTGTCCAGCACCATACTCACAACTCTGATCTCCAACATCTACATTCCCCACATTCTCATTGTACAGTGCATAGTGAAGAAGATAGAGTTATCCATGATATTAATAAACGAGCGAGCAGGCTTTACAATTTGGACATAATTTGGAGCATTGCGTACAATTCTGGTTGTTCTGCTTTGGGAAGGATGTTATTAACCTGAAAAGGATGTAAAAAAAGATTTACAAAAATGTTACCAAGACTGGAGGTTTTGAGCTATAAGGAGAGACTGAATAGATTTTTTTTTGCCCTTGAGGTTTAGGAAGATCCTGGCCAACTTTATAGAAGTTCGTAAAATCGTGAGTTTTATAGATTGGCAAACAGCCATGCTCTGTCCCCTATGCTAATAGAGTCCAAAACTGGAGAGAAAAGAAAGGTATAGGGGAACTGGAGCAACATTTTCACACACGTGGCGCATATATGGACCAAGCCCTTCTTCAACAAGGGCACAGCATTTGTTAATCCCCAGTAAGAAAGTAAAGACTTTAGTAAGGCGTTTGATAAGGTTTCCCACGGTAGACTAATTCAGAAAGTGAAATCATATGCTGTGCAGGGTGATCTAGCGAGGTGGATAAAGAACTGGTTGAGCAACAGGAGACAGAGAGTAGTAGTTGAAGGGAGTTTCTCGAAATGGAGAAAGGTGATCAGTGGTGTTCCACAGGGGTCAGTGTTGGAGCCGCTGTTGTTTGGAATGTGCGTAAATGATCTGGAAGAGGGCACTGTTGGTATGACCAGCAAATTTGCAGATAACGCAAAGATTGGTGGAGTAGCAAAAAGCATAAGGGACTGTCGGAGAATACAGGAGCACATATATAGACTGGAGAGTTGGGCAGAAAAGTGGCAGATGGCTTTCAATTGAGACAAATGTGAGGTGATGCATTTAGGAGACTGGAATACAAGGAGGGTGGATTTGGATAAAGTAGTCTGAAGATAAAGACTTTATTGTGGGACAGATGACGAGGAGCAGAAGACTGACAAAGTATTTTTTCAAAGTGATCAGCAAAAGCATATTTGAATGATAGACCCGTTAACTGAACCTCTGTAGTGGGGAATATGCTTGTGTTTATTACCAAGAAAGAAATAAATAGCATGGCATCTCGATTGAAATTGTCCCATTGGACAGACGCAGTATGGATTCATGAGGAGCAGCACATGCTTAAAGATGTTTTTGGAATTCTATGAAGAAATTATGACCATGGTGGACAACGGTGTACCAGTGAATATGGTGCACCGAGATTACCAAAAGGCCTTCGACAAGTTGCTGCACAAAAGGCTGCTGCAGAAGATGAGGAGGCATTATGTTATGGAAAACGTATTAGACTGGATAGAGGATTGACTGACAGGAGGCAAGGTATGGGGATACATGAGTGCTATTCTGGCTAACAAACAATGACTAAGATTGTGCCTCAGTTTGGGGAGCGCAATTAATCACAATTGATACAGATGATTTGGAGTTGGGGACGAGGAGTAGTATGTCAAAGTTTGCACATGACTCTGAGATGAGTGACAGAGAAAAGTGTGCAGCGGACTGTGAAACTTTGCTGAGGAACGTACAAACTTTAAGTGAGCGGGCAAGTAGAATACAATGTTCAGAAATGTGAAATATTCCATTATGTTGGAGTAACAGTAAAATGGATCATTGCTTGAATGGTAAAACGTTGCAGCACACTATTATTCAAAGGGACCTGTGTGTCCTTGTGCATGAAGCAGAGAAAGTTGGTCTGCAGATACAATAAATACGAAGGCAAATGGAATTTTGTTGTTCATTGCAAAAGGCATTGAATTTAAAAGCAAGGTGATTATGTTGCACCAGTACAGGCTGGTGAGACCACAAATACAGTTTTGTATGTAATTTTGGTGTCCTTATATGAAGAATGATGTATTGACACTGGAGGAAGTGCAGAGGAGGTTCACTAGAATGATTATGGAATTGACGCTGTTGGCTTATGAGGGAACTCTGAGTGGAGAAGGAGCATATTTATTGGAATTAAGAAGAATGGGAATATCAAATGGAAACAAATGATATTACACTGAAATGACAATACAGATAAAGAAACAACACACTCAACCGACTGTGCACATATAGAAACAGCACCATGAACTGAGGGTACATACAGAGAAACAAAACACCGAATTGAGAGAACAGATAGAGAAATAAAACAAAGAACTTAGTGTACAGATACAGAAACAGCACACTTAACTGAGAGTACAGATTGAGAAAGAGCACACTGAACTGAGAGTACAGATGGAGATATGACACAATGAACTTAGTGTATCGATACAAAAACAGCACACTCACCTGAGAGAACTAACACAGAAATAAAACAATGAACTAAGTATACAGATACAGAAAGTGAATACGCAGTTGAAAGCACAGATGTACGTACAACACACTGAACTGACAGTACAGAGAGAGAGATAATTTAGAGTAGAGAAGATGTTTCCATTGGCAGGTGAACCTGGAATAAGAGGAGATAGCCTCAGCATTAGGGGGGGCATGTTTAGGGCTGCTTTGAGAAGGAACTTCTTCACCCAGCGGGTTCTACTTCTATGGAATACATTGCCTACTCAGGTAATTGACGTTAGTCCACTGAAGCTAGATATTTTGATGATTGCAGTGAAAGCGCGATTAAGTGGAACTGTGACCATGAAATGATCAATTGTTATCTTATGTCGGAAAAGGCTTGAAAGTCCAAATGCTCTATTCCTGCTCCTAGTTCTTCTGTTATTACATTTATATGAGCTTCAATGAATTTATCTGTAAAGCAGGGCCAGCTATCCTCCAAGCACGTATAGCTGCATGCACCACATCATTACATTGTTTAATTACCTTTGACTAGAGGCCGATGGGAACGTAGGGGTTCAGCATAAAAACGTATCTGGTATCTGGGCAGAGCGTACGTTGAGCAGGAGGAGACTGCTGGGAAAGTGAAGCTTTACAATTGGGCGGTTGCTTTACTGGAAAGTTTGCTCGGGTAGTTACCCCACCGATCCTCCTCCGCTAACCAAAATATAAGATTCTGTGCGTCGTATTGATAACGTGAATTTCTTTTCCATCTCTTTAGTTTTCAATCGGGTTTTGGGAATTTCGAATAGTGAGAATGGAAGTTAGGGAAGTTGAATATTTCTCCTGCAGAATGTGGGAGGAAACAATCTCCACTAATATCCATGCTGACTGCAGGGAGGTCAGTCAGCTTCAGCTCTTCAAAAATCGAATTCGAGAACTGGAGCTGGATGAACTTCGGATCATTCAACAGTGGACGGGGTTATTGAGAAGAGCTACGGTAGGTAGTCATTTTTCAGATTGAAGAATAAGGCGGATGGGTTGCTGTCTGGTGACGGAAAGGAACCAGCAGGCAGTAGAGGTGTCCCCTTTTGCCGTTCCCCTCAATAAAAAAAGTACCATGTTTTGAATACTGTTGGGATGGACGATTTACCAAGGGAAAACAATGAGGCGCAGGTTTCTGGCACAGAGTCTGTCCCTGCTGCTCAGAAGGGAAGGAGGAAGAGGAGCGGAGAATGTATGATTTGGGACTCCATAGTTAGAAGGACAGTCAGGAGGTTCGAGAAAGACTCATGGGTGGTGCGTTGCCTCCAAGTTGCAAGGGTTTGTGATATCTGATCCTGTTTTTGGGATCCTTCAGGGGAGGGGGAGCAGCCCCAAGTCGTGGTCCACATAGGCACCAACGACACAGGTAGGAAGAGAATTGGTGATTTAAGGAAGACACTCAGGGAGGTAGGGTGAAATCTTAGAGCTAAAAAAGTGTTGTTATCTCTGGTTTGATGTACGTGCCATGTGCTAGCAAGGCGGAGAATTGGGAGAGAGAGGGCTTCAACACGTGGCTACACGGATCGTGAAGAAGGAAAGCTTTTGAGCTCCTGGATAATTGGGATGCTTTCTCGGATAGGTGGATCCTCTACAAACAAGATAGTTTTCACCTAAGCTGGGCTTCACCTGAACCAGAAGGGTACCAAGATCATGGGGGGGCGGGGATATTTGCTATTGTTCTTCGGGTGGGCTTAAACTAATTCAGCAGGGGGATGGGAACCTAACTTTTAGTTCAAGTCTAGAGAAGCTTGAGAGTAGGGAGGTCCGAAATATAGTTCCAGGTTCGCCATACAGCACCGACAAGTAAGAAATTGGTTTGAATCGCGTGTATGTCAACGCCAGGAGTATCCAGAATAAGGAGGGTGCACTTGCAGCAAGGGTCGGTACCTGGAATTGCGATGCTGTGAACATTTCAGAGACATGGGTAGAGCACGGACAGGAATGGTTGTTGCAGGTTCCAAGACGTTGCAGGTAAGAACAAAGATGATGATAAAAGGGTGGGGAAGTCGCATTGTTCGTCAATGACAGTATTAAACCTGCGGACAGGATATTTGAGAACTCTTCAACTGAGGTAGAATAGGCTGAGATTAGAAACAGGCAAGAAATGGTCACCCTGTTGGCAGTTTTTGATAGGCCTCTGAATCGTTCCAGAGACATAGAAGAAAGGATAGCAAATATGATCCTCGATAGGAGTGAGTCACAAGATAGTTGTTATTGGGGACTCAAACTTTCCAAATATTGACTGTGAATGTATTCTAGTCTTTTAGATTGGTCAGTTGCCTCACAAACCTTATTGAATTCTTCCAGAAAGTGACCAAACAGGTCCCGAGGGCAAAATGGTTGATGTGGTGTATAGTGATTTCAGAAAAGGTCGGCTCCTGCACAAAATATGGAGGCATAGGATTGAAGGAGATTTCGTGATTTCGATCAGAAATTGACTCGCTGAAAGAAACAAAAGCTGGCAGTTGATGAGAAAGGCACATCTTGGAGTTAAATTTCCCGTAGTGTTAGGAGAAGGGGTAATTTTAGGGGAATGGGTATAGATGGGTTGCGCTTCCGTGGGTCGGTGTGGACTTGTTGGGTCGAAGGGCTTGTTTCCACACTGTAAGTAAACTAATCTTAAGTTACTAGTCGTGCACCACAAAGATCTGTTTTGAGTCCATTGTTGTTTGTCATTTTTGTAAACGACCTGGATGAGAGCGCCAAAGGAAGGGCTCAGTAGGTTTGTGATGACACTAAGGTTGGTACAGTTGTGGAGAGTGTCAAATGACGTTGTACATTGCAGAGGGGCATAAATAAGTTGCAGAGCTGGGATGAGAGGTGGCAAATAGAGTTTAATGCAGAAAAGTGTGAGGTGATTCAGTTTGGTAGGAGTATCAGGAACTCATGGTACTGGGCGAATGGTAGCATTGTTGGTAGTGTAGATGAGCAGAGAGATCTGGTCTTCATGTCCATAGATCCTTAAAAGTTGCCATTAAGGTTAAAAGGTCTGTTTTGAAGGCATACAGTGGGTTGACGTTTAGTATTCGACGGATCAAGTTTCAGAACCATGAGGTCATGCTGCAGCTGTACAAATCTCTGGTGCGGCCGCACTTGAAATATTGCGTACAGGCCTGGTCACCACAGTATAGGAAGGATGTTAAAAGGTCTGAGGTGATTTACCAGGAAAAGTGCCTGATATGCAGGGAAGGTCTTACGAGGAAAAACTGAGGGTCTTGAGGCTGTTTCGTGAGACAGAAGTTTGAGTGGTATTTTAGGTGAGATATGTAAGATAATCAGAGGGTGAGATCGGGTGGACAATGAGAGCATTGATTGGAGAGCATTGATTGATACAGCGGTCGATTGATAAAGTGTAACGAGGGAGAGGATAGGCTACAAACCAGTAGAATGTAAGGTCATTCATTCCAAGGCAGGTGGCTAGGTTGCATACATTTTAACATTCGGTATGGTCAGTCTCCGAGGATGTCAGGGTGCAGGGTTACAATGTGGCCAGGTAGGTGATGGACTCTATAAAGAATATCACAATGCAATGCAGATACAGAGTTTCTGAAGTAAGGGAAAGAGCTTGTGGCTGTTACAGGGGTTCAGATCCTCATGTTTGCAAAATTGTTGATGTCAGGGCAGGTAGCATACCATTTTTGATCACGAAAACTGTAAGTGAGCTAGGGCAGGGAAGAGTACCGATTCAGCGCTGGAACAGAGTCAGGAGCCCCGTCTCATTGATGGGTGTGCCAGGTTTGTTTGCGCTGAGTTGTGAAAGCACGAGGTAACTCCGATTCAATCATTGATGTAGCAGCAGACAAGGTTGGGAATGATGCCAGTGTGGCTGTGGAAGGTGGACTGTCGTGCTTATGCGACAAAGAGGCAGGCTTCGCTGAGGCCCATGCGTATGTCCATGGCTACCCCTTTTGCTTGGAGGAAGTGGGAAGATTGGAATGAGAAACTGTTATGGGTGAGAACCAGTTCAGCCATGTAGATCAGTGGAAGATTACTCGTTGGGACAGAGTGAGAAAAACAAACTGAGGGCTTGCAGGCCTTCGTCGTGGTGGATAGATGTGTGCAGGGGAGGGGTGTCCATGGTGAAGATAGGATGGGGACAGGGGAACCAAAGCATTGGAAGAGCTGCAAGGCGTGCATGGTGTCCCGAATAGAAGTGAGGAGATCCTGGACTAAGGTGGACAGGATTGCGTCAAGGTGGGCAAAGAGGAATTCAGTGGAACAGGAGCAGGCTGAGACAATAAGTCATTCGGGGAAATTAATTTCTTGAATCATTTATCGGCAGTGTGGGGTTCTTGGACAATGATGCTGGAGGCTTTGGATGGAAGATCCCTGGAAGTGATGAGGTTGTGGATAATTTGGGAGACGATGGTTTGGTGATAGGAGTTGAGATCGTGGTCTAATGGGCAAAAGAAGGAACTCTCAGTGAGTTTGCACCTCGCTTCAGTAGTGTAGAAGTCAATGCACCCAGCTGCCACTGCACCCCACCCCCATTGTCAGCTGGTTTGATAGTAAGCTTTGGGTTGGAGTGGAGGTCGTGGAGTGCTGCTCGTTGCGAGGGCAGGACATTGGAGTTGGTGAGGGTGAAACAGCTGAGATAGTCTACGTCAAGGAAAGGTAACAGGGCAGCACGGGGTGTCCAGGTAGGTTGGCGGTGTTGGAGATGAGAGAGGGCGTTTGCGGAGTGTGGGCAAGAGTTTGGATTGAAAAAGTGGGCCGGGAGGGAGAAGCAGTAAAATAAATGTTCCATGTAACAACGTGTGTGGAACTCATTAATCTGGGAGAATAGAATGATAAAGGTGAGGCCGTTGCTGAGGACTGAACGTTCATCCGCAGTAAGGGGGAGGTCTGGGGAATTCGTGAAAACGCAGCAGGACAGGGAGACAGGACCTGGGGTGGGGCTGGAGTTTGGATTAGGGCAGAGACTGCCAGGGGAATTAGCCAGGCAAGGGGTTGGGGTGACATCGCCAACGTCAATGACACTGAGCATGGAGGCGGAAATGAGGCCAATTGTAGGACATGCGGGACGAAGTGACATAACGCGTGATGACAACAATGTCGTCAGCTGAGCTCTGGTGAGTGACATCACTGATGCCAGAATTGATGTCATGATTTAGCCGTCGGTGTTCTGGCGAGTGATATATCTTGGGATGGAAGTGACTGTGGTGGCGGCATCTGCAGTGGCAGAAGTGACATACAAGTTAGGCATCTCATCGGTGCTAGCGATCTCAAGCAGCGGAGGCGGTCATCTTCACAGGGATAATGAAGTTTGTTGTCTGGAAGGTGACCGTGAAGGAGGCGCAGTTGGCAGTAGCTGTGATCTTTGGTTCGGTGGGTGTGGAAGAGGCGTCATAATTCCCCGTGGCGTTGTGCCTGAAGCGGCTGAATCGCTAATTGCATCTGAACAGTTCAAGAGGCCAAGAGAAGGTTCTGGGATGATCGAGCAAATCCGAGGTTTGAGTTAAGTACATGAACGTTTGATAACGTACGTTCTTTTATGGCGGATATGATGAAGAAAAAAAACATTTATTTAGCATGTGAACACTTCTGAGAATGTGAAATAGCAGAGGTCCTTTGCACGTCTGTGATACTGTGGCCCTGAGGAGCACACTAATGACAGTAATGAGGGGAATTGGTAGCACATAGTTGCGAGTGTAGAATGGAGGATCCAAAAGGAAAACCATTTCTGAATATTTCAGATTTGTTGTATGTACTTGTTGTCCTGTTGAGCTCCAAATCGTACCTTTCCAGAGTTCATGCATGATCAGTCGACTCTGTCGGCAAGTACTGGGGAAGGAGATGTGGCTATAGTAGCGAGTCTACTTGAAAACATGCCTGAACAACTTCAAGGCAGAGAGAGACTCACTGGGATCCTTGTGGAAAGGGAGGAGAACTTCTACAAAGTGGGCATCATTGGAAGAGGCATCGCAAGAATTTTAAAATCAACTGGGAGAAAGTAGGGACTCCATATGCTGGAGAACACGGTGGAGGATTGCTATGGCTGTAAAGGATCCAATGGAGGTTTTAGTGATCGTGTGTTAGATTAGTTAGGGGCGTGTTTAATATATTCAGAGATGTTGAATAATGTTCTTCAGTATCTACCTTTTTCTGAATATCAATTTATTTCATTTCAACAGACCCCGTGGGATTTATGATTGATATGAATTTTTCATACAACTTCAGGCGAAGAAAAATCGCATGGGAAATATTCAATTTCATGCGCCATTTCGTCAGAGTTTGCATACAGTTGGAATTCCAAGTACGCACTGTTACACCAGTGTAAGCAGAATTCAGACTTGTGTTTCAGAGATGATTGTCTGGGTTCGGAAATTCCAGACCACAGTTTGGGTTGCATTCCTGCAATTCATTGTGTGCCCTTGGTTTCCACCCCTGTATATTTCTTGTACTAATAAATTTAAAACTAATTATAGACATGTATTGTGCTTTTATTGATCGCCCAATTTTCAATTACACATTGCCATATTTCAACATAATGAACCATATTTTGGAAACCGTTTGATTGTCCAATGAATTAATATGAATTGACTGCAATCAGTGACAAATAAAATGCACAGTAATTACTTTCCGCAGCGCTCCACACTCCATCTCTGACTTCTTCTTTGCTATAAGTTATGGTGCTGGATATGTGATTTTGAGCATTACATATTGAACATAATTTTTAAAAAAGTTTCGCATAAACATAAAAATTGTACATAAATATGTACTAATTGAATGTTTATGGAGATAGAAATTAGTAATCCTTCAAAGGTTTTGGTTGTTTCATGATAGATTAAAGGTCAGACTGCTAGTGGAAAGCATACGTTTTACGGCAATGTGCATCAAGCACGGTGTCAGCAACATGGTTGGAACTTGACATTAATTTAATTGAAGTTATGGGTCCACATTGTGTTTAAAATACGCTATTGCTCTGCATTGTTAAATTCAGGGCACTAAAGGTCTCAAAGCAATTGCAATATGAGCCATTTCTGAGACATATAAGAATCACGGGACGCAGAGATTAGGAGAGAATTAATGTTTTGTCTTACATTTTTAATTTTTACTGAACTGTTTCAAACGTCTGAGTGGATATTTTAACCCATGTATTAATTCGTCCCTGAATTTGCTCTGTGTTCCTCCATAAATAAATGGGTTAATGCAGGAACTCAAAAATTGTAGCATATATCCGTTTTCTTCCAAAAGGAATGTTGTGTCACTGAAATTAGCCCCTGAGAAATAAGTGACATCGACAGCCCGAACATAGACAATAGTTATAAAATATAACAGATATAACAAGATGAAACTGCCAGAGATAGCAAAAAGTAAAACAATTGACTTTCTCCTCTTCTGCACTTCTGGGTCATTCTCATTTCCGCCATTTACTTGGAGCTGGAGTCTCCTGCGAGCTCTGTTGGCTAACAGAATGTACTTGACGGTCAGGGCATTGAGTAACAATATTAGAATGAAAGGGAGACAAGGAGTAAAAATAACCAGAACCCAGTCGAATGCGGCCCATGCAGCTGACGTATAAAATATTAACTTAATGGCACAGAACCAGGGAACATTGTCAATGATATATAAAGGTTCATATATAAAATACAGAAACGTGTTCCTCATACAGCTAAGAATATAAACTATTCCTATGACGCGCTGTGCCGTCTTCATGGTGCAGTATTTTGCTTTCAGCTTCTGACAAGAAATGGCAACAAATCGATCAAAGGTAAAAGCAACTGTTAACCAGGCAGAGCAGTCGATGACTGCATAGATAAATGCAATACGGACTCTGCATAATGGTGTTAGAGATAAGACACTAAATGGCAAGAAAATTCCAGAAATCCGATTTATTACGACAGCGGTGATTATGAGTAACAGATCTGCCACTGCCATGGACACCAGATAGGAGGTAATACATTTGGAGAGTCCGCACCTTCCTCTAACCAGGATCACAATAACGGCAATGTTTGCTGTAGAACAGATAGGAAAAGAGAAGAGGCGATGTTGTAAGAATACATATCTGTATGCATTAAGGTAAAAAAAGGAAGTGATAAGTGAAAAAATGAAACATGGAGACATGGAAATTGGGACAGCAATTGGTCATTCAATGCTTCAAGCCAGTTTTGTCATCCAATCAGAAACATATTTCCATTTTCACTGCATATTGTTGATCCAGTTTTTGTTAGGTACTTTATCTATTTCGTCTTCTACGTAGAACGTAGAATACAAAATAGTACAGCACAGTACAGGCACTTCGGCCCTCGATGTTGTGCTGAATGTTCATGCTACGCTGAGATCAAACTAACTTACATACGCTTAATTTTACTATCAGTTAGAGTCGATTAAATTACTCTAATATACCTGACTCTCATAGAACTGCTGGCAGTGCATTCCACGCACCCACAACTCTCTATATCAAGAATTTACCTCAGAGATTTCTCCTACATCTTCCTTCAATAATCTTAAAATCATACCCCTTCAGGATAGACAATTCTGCCATGGGAAGAAGTCTGTGGCTGTGCACTTTATCTATGCCACTCAGCATGCTGTACACCTTTATCACGTCGTCGCTCACCCGTCTTTGCTCCAGTGAGAAAAGGTCTAGTTCCCTCAGCATTTCTTCTTAATTCATGCCATCCAGTCCATTGGGAATCCTGCTGAATCACGTCTGTAGCCTCTCTAAAACGTCTATATCCTTCCTCCATTGCTGCGACCAGAACTGAACACAATATTTTAAATGTGGTCTAATTAGGGCTTAATCGAACTGCAGCATAACCTCACGGCTCTTAAATTCAGTCCCCCTGTTAACAAGACCCAAAACACCATACGCCTTCTTTACAATTTGTTTGGTAACTTTGAGAGATCTATGGGCATGGAAACCAAGATTCCTCAGTCTCTGAACACTATTTTAGGTTCAATGCATCTGTCAGTTCTCAGACGTTCTCTGCTTCCTGTCACTTCCTGCCCCAGAGCAACCCAGAATAGCCTTCCACACTATCCACAACTGCACCAACCTTGCTGTCACCGACAAACATCGACAACCGACAAACATTGCCACCCAGGTAAATAGTGCTGTGAGGAAGGCATATGGTGTACTGGGCTTTATTGGCAGAGGAATTGAGTTCCGGAGTCCTGAGGTCATGTTGCAGTTGTATAAGACTCTGGTGAGGCCTCATCTGGAGTATTGTGTGCAGTTTTGGTCGCCATACTATAGGAAGGATGTGGAAGCTTTAGAACGAGTGCAGAGGAGGTTTACCAGGATGTTGCCTGGAATGGTAGGAAAATCTTATGAGGAAAGGCTGAGGCACTTGGGGCTGTTCTCATTGGAGAAGAGAAGGTTTAGGGGAGATCTGATAGAAGTGTATAAGATGATTAGGGGTTTAGATAGGGTAGATACAAAGAACCTTTTACCGCTAATGGAGTCAGGTGTTACTAGGGGACATAGCTTTAAATTAAGGGGTGGTAGGTATAGGACAGATGTTAGGGGTAGATTCTTCACACAGCGGGTTGTGAGTTCATGGAATGCCCTGCCCGTATCAGTGGTGAACTCTCCTTCTTTATGTTCATTTAAGCGGGCATTGGATAGGCATTTGGAAGTTATTGGGCTAGTATAGGTTAGGTAGGACTCGGTCGGCGCAACATCGAGGGCCGAAGGGCCTGTACTGCGCTGTATCCTTCTATGTTCTAACTCTTACCCTTCCTCATCCAAGTCATTTATAAAAATCATAAAGAACAGATGTCCGAGAACAGATCTCTGCAGAACACCACTGATCATCGGGCTTCAGGGTGAATACTTTCCATCCACTATCACTCTCTGTCGTCTATGGGCCTATGGTCTCTGTCGTCTGTAATTCTGTATCCAGACTGGCAGACTTTCCTGTGTCCCATTCCTCTTAAAGTTATGGATGAGTGTATCAATGAGAACCTTATCAAATCTTTGGCTAAAATCCATGTGCACAACATCCACTGCTCCACTCTCTTCAACGTGTTGGCCTCTTCCATTCCCTTGCCAGAGAATGTCAACAGTCAGCTTAGCACGTTCTGAATGAAGAAATTGTCCTCATCTGTTTCCTGTACACTTGATCTTGTATCCCGAGACTATGACGTCTGGATCTGTAACGCCTGGTCTTCAAATGCAGCATTCCTGATTTTTTACTCTCTCGGCCTCATTAATTATTATAGTTTCCTATGAGTTTACTCTCTTTCTTCTCTACTCTAGTGAACATAGTTTGCACCTCACCCTACTCACCCGCATCCCAGAACAAACAATCAAAGAACTGCGTATGCTGGAACAATTGAAACTGCTGAAGAATCTCAATAGCTTTGACTGTAACTGTGCTAAGAAAATAGATTTTATTTTTCATGTCCAGAGACATTCCACTGATCTAAAATCGGACATTTTAGTGGATGGTTTCCCATTCTGAACCGGTCCATTTTCTCGTCAAATATCAGTCCCGCCATTACAAAAATGAGCCTGGTAAAGGTTTGCTGCTGTGCATACATGATCATAACACGTTTGCTAAGGTTAGAAAACCAAACCGGTAAACAATTGGCCAGGTGTTGTCTCAGTAAGGCTCTGTTTATCGAAACAAAAAACCTTGGATCCTGAAATCGAAAGGGGTGTTGATATGGTAAAACATCTATCTTTCCACTAGATTTGTATGAAGTTTACTGCTTTCAGATGCATACTTGTGATTGTACACTCTGAACATTTATACTTCTCAAAATAATTTGGTTGGAAAATAACATAAACTAATCAAGCATCATTGAAGAGAGATTATGCAGGAGCTTCAAAGGTGTTTGACTCGAGGGGCATTGATTTAGTCAAAATGGTAAATCCAAAGTAGTTGAGAGTTAACTTGCCCATCTGGCACAAGGAAGATTGAGATCATTGAAAATTTACACAGATAAACGTTTCCTTCCAAATAGCATAGTCCCTAAGTACTGCCCGCTGTTTAGGAATGAAAACTAATTGTTGGCCGAAAATGGATACTTAGTGGTGAATATTACACCTCAAATGCGAGTGACATCACAAAGTTTGATGTGACTTCACAAATGTTGAAGAAAGGCAGATATCAGGTGAAGAAGGTAAAAAAAAGACAGATGCAAACAGTGGTAATTATTAAATTATCTTCATCTAATAATGTGAAGGAGGAGGAACTGGGAATCCAAAGTCTCAAAAGCTTACAGTAGAAATGTTATATTCATGGGTCACAAATAAATTACTGGTTTTATTGAAAGCCATTCGCTGCATATTATCCATTCACTCAATTAATTTAGTAAATCCATCTAATCGCTGTAGCATCTAATTAATTAACTCTTTTTCAGAAATTAATCCATCAGTGTAACTATTCAAATGAGAACAGGTCTGAAATAGGCTGTGGTAGCAGAGGTAAATTCGCCAACCCAAAACGAAGGCAAAATTCACATCTGTAGGACAATCTAATACTGCATACACAGAAAATGCTAATTCCCAAAATTGTCAAACTTCTACACCGTTTTAGAATGTGAGTAGAGCAGATATATCAGAGGAGAATAGCACAATAAAGGCCCTTCGGCCCTCGATGTTTTACCAGCTTCTTTTACCACTCCAAGTTCGGACTAAACTACATAACCTACATTGTACACCCTTCCACATACCAATCCAAGAGTCGCTTAAATGTCCCTAATGTTTCTGAAACTATTCCCAGTCCGGCAGTGCATTCTCTGTGCAAAGAACCTGACTCTGACACCTCCAATCAACGTTTCGACAATTGCATTAAATTTGTGCTCGCTCACGATAGACATTCCCACCACGGGAAAATAAAATCTCTGACTATCCACTCTAGTTATGCCTCTCAACATCTTGCACACTTCTATCAACTCTCGTCTCATCCTTTTTCCTTCCAAACAGGAAATCCCCCACTCCCTCAACTATTGAGACATGCACTGCAGTCCACGCAACATTCTCGTAAATTTCCTCTGTACCCTCTCTAAAGCTTCCGTGTCTTTCCTCTAACGAGGCGACCAGAACTGGACACAATATCCCTAGTGTCGTCAAATCAAGGTTGTTTTGAGCTGCACCATAACCTCGCAGCTCTTAAATTCAATCCCTCTGCAAATGAAAGCCAACACACCACGTGCCTTCTTGACATCAGTCTCAACTTCAGTGAAAAATATGGACCCAAAGATCCCTTTGTTCCTCCACACTACCAAGCATCCCCAAAGAGTGACAGTGACAAAAAACACAGGTCACTTCGGTTTACAAGAACATTTGCGAGGCAGAATTAATTTCAATAACACAAAACAACACGCACTGGAGTGTCGATGTCTGAGTGGCATTATCACTGAAATATTAGCACAGTGGTTGAGGTATCAATCTTGAGACTCAAGTTCAAATCCCATCAAAGCAGATAGTGAAATGTTAAGTCAGCAAATATCTGGGATCACGAATCAAGTGATAAGCATGAATCAATTGTTAATGTTGGCTACCCCAGCTGGTCTATTTCCAACCTTTAAAGAAGAAAACTGTCATTCTTACCATACCGAGTCTTGTCTGCATGTGACTCCAAATCCAAGCAACGTGTTTCACTGTTCACTGTCTTCTGGACAATTAAGGACTGCCGAGCCAGCATTGACCTTATTGGGTGAATGATTTGTTTGAAAATTTAACAGTGACACAATCAGGAACACAATAGGATATCATTCAGATTCCGAAAATCTAGCATAAGTAGTTACGAGACCAAATAATCCCATCGTAGGCGAGAACCTTTTCCATGAATTTGGAGGTTAGAAATTCTTCACAACACAAAGTGCATTTGGGAAATTGCAACAGTGACACAGATCATCATGATTAAATTTAATATCAAAAAGTGTGTTTACCTGGAACACCAACAGCTGCAATGATTAGATAGTAAATTGCGTACAGCAAACCCTTTGGTATTCCGTGCATTTCGTTTAGGTAGTCCGCATCCGTTTTGCGTTGCACTGAATGATTGTCAGATTTGTACTGTATGTCGGGCTCCAGGGAGATAATTAGCTTTATTCAGTAATTATCCTCAGCAGCGAAAGAGGGGCACTGCAGTTGTTAAGGCCTGTTTAACAGAGGTGAAGGTACCTCAAGGCGTTATATTCAGCTGTAAGATGAGAGATAAAGAAAACAAGAAAGTATGGAATGATGCATATTTCAGACCTTGAAAACAAAAACAGCTGCAGATGAGGAATTGCTCGTTTTCACGTGCTCAGTGATCTTTTTCATTGTTTCCAAGAAAAGATATGAACCGTTTAAGGCTTTTTTATGCTTCAAAAGGCAAACACAAACAAGCTTCCTCCTCAGATTAATATTCAATCCAGGCAAAGATAGTTCACATGGAACATGGCTTCAAACTACGGTCATTACTTTCAGAGGCAGTAGTTTAAACTTATAATGCAAAGATCTAACTAAGAACCTTATGACTGTTATGAAGACATTCCTGTTCAGCATAATTACAATGATAGCAAACTGTTTTATTTCAATTGTACAGTTTCAGATCAGTATGTGTATACTATCAGTATGAACATTGCCTCCAGCAATCCTGATTATATTCCTGGACAATTTAACTTCAAACTGCTAATAGTTCGTGTGAACATGAACTTAAGGCATATTTTATCTCTTGGGTTTTTTCTGATTTCTTGATCATCATCTTCTCATTTTGTCATTGTCTTGCAATGTATCTGTTTACTCAACTCACACTTATAGAGTTTGAGTAATTTACTTTTTGTGTGCGTGTAAAGGTCAAATCAATGCCATTCTTCCATTGCCCAATTGCACATTGCTGAACTCATTAGCACAACGAAAAAAATTCTTCTTTGATTTAACAGATGTTTTTGAAATGAGTTGCTGATTTCAAAACGTCATGATTATACTTATTTGTGACTTTGTCTGAGTTTAATGACCTTTATTGTCTCGTTCCAAACACCATCGCGGATATATTTTCTTGTTTTGGTTTGGATCGGCTCTCTGTATACAGAAGCATCAGACAAGTGCTGACCCAGATAAAGTAATTAGGAGTCTTGACAGCAGCCTTCCACCAAGTGCTGCATTAATTTTATAAGCTTCCCAATCTATATTATTCGACTATTGATGTTATCAGTTTTCATCATAATTTTTCTGCAGCTCACCTGAATTTATCACACACGTGAACACCCTTTTTCTTGTTTTCTTCCACCTTCTACATCTTTGCCCACTTTCCTCTTCCGTCTATTTCCATTTGAAGCTTACCTGCTTTCTCAACACTACCTGTCTCTCCACTCATCTTTGTTTTATCTGTTAACACAGCAACAATGCGCTGAGTTCCGCCATCCAGATCATGAATGTATATCATGAATAATTATGATCCGAACATGAATCACCACAGAACTCCAAGATAACTGGCTTCAATTCTGAAAAACATGGCTCTGCCCTCAACATTTCAACCAATTCTCCATCAATAAAAGTACCTTGCACCGAACTCGATAGACTATTAACTTATTCAGCAGTATCCTGAGAAGGACATTGTCAAATACTTCTGGAGATCCGACGAGATCACATTCAGTCGACATTTTTACGGAAAATACAAGTTACCTCCTCGAAACCATTTGCCATGCTTCACTTTCCATTGACAAAGCCGTGATATGTCAGCCATATTTAACCATTCATTTCGAAATTACTTCAAATGTCATACTCAATAATACACTCTGAAATCGTGTCAAAGGCGTCGGTAAGACGAACTAGCCAGTACTTTCCTGTCGTCAACCTCCTGCTCTTCGTAACCAGTTATTAATTTTGCAATTTTACCGTTGGAATAATCACAGTTATAGCTACCCATAACGAGCCAGAGCATGATGGCGGCAGACTGCCCTGGCAAAAGCAGTGGAAACATGACTGGCAGTACTCTTATGAAGTGTGGAAATACATTTGCTTTATATAGCCTGCATAAGTTTGGACAACAGTGCCACTTACAGCGAAAGGGATTAGAGGTCATGGGATGAAAGCAGAATTAGGCTATTGTGTTGAATGGTTAGCCATGATGGGGATGAATGAAGGAGCAGGCCGAAAGGGCCAAATGACCTACTCCCGCTCCTATCGTCGGTGTTTCAATGTTTCTTTATACTTCTGCAAGGTCAAAGTAATAGAATACAGGGGGAAATCATTAAGAATTGCATGAACAAGCCAGACTCCGACTGTAAAAGCAGTCTCCAGATAATTTTTGCGATAATTGAATCATAGGTATAGAAACTAACAGACAGTGGAATGTGTATTTAATGGTTACATGGTAGTATGGTATACTACAATAGAAATAGAGCATTTCTATTAAAAACAGTAATAATGAATGGCACACGACTTGTTAGCTGCAGAATTTTAACGTCAGCTATAACTATAAATTTATTGTAACTGATTTCACAATTTTTCTAACAATTTGTAAAAATGAAATCCTTTGGCAGATATTGTAACTAGATCATTAAACAATACGAAGGATTTAAAAGTCATGAAGTGATGGGCAAGTATTCAATTTGTTAGCACTTGACATAGTGCATGTGGCAAATAATTGGGAAGGAATGTACTTAAATGTTGTGTCCATTCTGAAAATTCCCAAGAAGTGAAAGGAGGAAGTCTGGGAAACATCATGATACCATGCAATACCGAACTTCATCACAAGCCTTTCCGTATTTATCTGTGCAGTAATATGATTAGCTCAGTTGGAAGTGTATGGAACGATATAATATTATGCTTTTTCTGTAGTTGTAAGAAGTGGGCAGTAATATATGTTTTTCTTTCTTTCTTGCACAATGATCGTGATTTTTAGAGGATCTCATCCAACTGCTATCATGACAATAAAGTGTTTGATGCTCGAAGTGAATTCCTGGCACTCGGCTGATTTTTTCGGCATTCCATCCTAACACCCAGACTGACTCAACTGGTACTTCAAAGATCAGCAAAAATCGATTTTGAGTCTCCGCACATTGCCCTTTAGAATTCTGGAATATTGTGCATCTCATGTGGGTGATCGATCCGCCTACCAAACGTCTCCAGCATCTTTTCATTTGGGATGGCCACTGCACGCACCCGCACCCTAGCTTCTCTTGATGTTCTAATGCACTACTGGGGTCTTCTACCATGACAGCTCACGCAAACGAACAACTCATTTCCTACGCCATTCATTTGCTTTCCATTATTAACTCTGCAAACTCAATTTTCAGTGGACCAATGTCTATCCTCTCTCATTTTTACATAACTTTAAAGGAAAAAAAGTCTTTCAATCGCCCATATTAATTGCTGTTTTACCCACGTGTTTCATCTTCACTGCACTCCCGTACCCACTTATTGCATTGTGGTGAGTGGCCTTCTATTGTAGTACCAGATGATTGGAGGGTGGTAAATGCTAGTCCCTTGTTTAAGGAAGGGAGTAGGGATAACGCTGGGATTTGCAGACGAGGATGTTTTGCGTCAGTTGTGGGCAAATTATTGGACAGGATTCTGAGAAACAGGTGGTATGATTATTTTGAAAAGCATAATTTGTTTAGAGGTAACCGACACGGCTTTGTGAGGGCAGGTCATACCTCACAAACATTATTAAATTATTTGTGGGTGTAACAAAAAACCCACAAGTTAGAGTAGTGAAGTGCTGTATAATGGATTTCAACAAGGCATTTGATAAGGTTCTCCATGATACACTCATTCAGAAAGTAAGAGGGCATGGAATTCAGTGAAATCTGGTTGTCTGCATACAGAAATGGCTGGCTCATAGAAGACAAAGAGTGGTGTGGATGGGAAATATTCAGATTGGAGCTCAGTGGTTAGTGGTGTTCTGCAGGGATAAGTTCTGCAACCTCTGCTCATTGTAATTTTATAAATAACTGAAATGAGGATATGGAACAGTGGTTTGGTACGTTTGCCGATAAAACGAAGATTGGTGGAGTTGTGGTAAGTGTGGAGAGGTGTTGAAGATGCCAACGGGACAAGGCAGGATGCAGAGCTGGGCTGATAATGGGCAGCTGAAGATCAACTTGGATAGTGATTCACTTTGAATGTTTACATTTCAATGCAGTTTGCCAGGGTAAAGGCAGGATCCTTGGCAGTGTAGAAAAACAGGGAAATCTTGGGATCCGTGTCCATAGATATGTCAAAGTTAACACAAAGTTGATAGAGTTGTTAAGAAGGCATTATGGTGTGACAGCATTCATTTTCAAGGGTTTGAGGTTAAGAACCATGAGGTTTTGCTGCAGGTCAACAGAGCCCTGGTTAGACCAGTCTTGGAAAATTGTGTTCAGTTGTGGTCGTCTGATTATTGGAAGGATATGGAAGTTTTAGGGAGGTTGCAGAGGAGATTTACCAGGATGCTGCCTTGAGTGGAGTGCATGCTCTATGAAGAAAGGTTGAGGGAGCTCGGGCTTTTCTCACTGGAGCGAAGAAGAAGGATGAGTGGTGAGTTCATAGCTGTGTACAAGATCACGAGGGGCATGGCTAGAGTAGATAACCAGGACCTTTCTCCCATGGCAGAAATGTCTTAGCATAAGGGCGTATAATTTAATGAGGAAAGTTTAGAGGAGGTTTCAGACATAGCATGGTGGGTGCATACAATGTCGTGCCAGCAGTGGTAGTAGAGTCAGATACATTAGCGACATTTACGTTGCTCTTCAATAGGCACATGGAAGATTGAAATGAAGGGGATGTGATGTAGTCAGAGTCCAGAGTCGGAAAAATCAGTACAATATCGAGGGTCGAAGGGCTATATTGTATCGTATTGTTCTATGTCCTATTAACAACTGCATTCGCTTGAGGATAACTTTCAGCAGAAATGGCTAAGATCTATAAACTGCAATATTAAGGAAACAAATACTCCAGACACACTCTATGCTTTGAAGGATCTCGAATAAATGTTATTACTAAACACCAGGGAAAACAGAAGACAATAATTTCTGGCCTCAAACACTGATCACAACTTCATACCACTAAAGTGTGAACCTCTTCTTCCTGAAACATTGCAGTGATATAAGGCAGCTGATATCTTTCCAGCCTCTCCTCCCCACTGACTGGGTCTGCAATCCATTCCCTCCTCCTTCTGCCCACACAAGCTATACCATGCTCAAGGGTATTCGCAAGAGTGTGTAAAACTCCTGCAGAGAGAGAGTCTATTAAAACTGAAGGGAGACGGTGAGGGGCTGAAACGGCACTCACTGGGCTGAGGAGTGACAGAGGCATTTCGTGTGAATGAACGTGAGGTATTCGATTTTGTAAAATAAATAAGGGGCAGGAGTTATACAATTAAAGTTAGGTTTTGGTAGTATGGAACAGATACTTAAGTTGTCAGGTAGAATTCTTTGATGTTTGTGTCACATACAGAAGTGGGCTGAAGCAGACGTTTAGTAAACTTAGCACACTTGCCTTCACTTCTCAGACCTTTAAATACAGGTGTTGTGAAGTTGTGTTGAGATGTTACAGGACATTGGTGAGTTCTCTCCTGACGACTGTGTCCAATTCTGCTTGCCCTGTTACAGGAACGATATTATTCAGCTGGAGACGATTCAAAATAGTTTTAACAGGATGTTACTGAGATTGGAGGATTTGAGGCATAAGGAGAGGCTGGATAGGCTGGAACGTTTTCATTCCAGTGTAGAAGGTTGGGATGACGTTAAAGAGGTTTATAAAATCATGAAGGGCACAGATATGCTGAATGACAGGTGTCTTTTACCGAGGGTTGGCTATTCAATATGGCGCAGATGAGGTTTTGATGAATTACAGAACAAGAGGAATTCTGACAGGCTCACCTTATCTCTATTGGCATCAGTGCATTTGAGTGTGTATGTCCGTGTGTCTCTGTTTGGGACAGGTCTGACAGTGTGTCGCTTAAAGTGATGGAACGCCACCCTCTGCTGGACTCCCCATGTCACTGCACTGGCATTGTCAGACAGCGAAAACCATCAGGAATTCATTCAGAAAGCGACGGGGTGAGGGCAGCAACTCACAAAACGATCCGAACTGATTTCTTGTTCATGTACTGGGCTAAACGTCTTTTAAACGTTGTAACTGCACTTCCTCTGGAAGTTCATTCCTCATATTAGAACAAGACATGAGGGCCGTTTATTATGCACAGGAACAGGCTTGTATGAGAAATGAACTTCCAGAGGAAGTGATGGGAGTGGGTGCAGTTACAACGTCTAAAAGACATTTGGCCCAGTACATGGATAAGAAACCAGTTTGGATCGTTTTGTGAGTTGCTGCCCTCACCCTGACGCTTTCTGAATGAATTCCTGATGGTTTTCGCTGTCTGACAATGCCAGTGCAGTGACATGGGAAGAACAGCAGAGGGTGGCATTGCATCACTTTAAGCGACATACTGTCAGACCTGTCCCAAAGAGAGACACACGGACATACACACTCAAATGCACTGATGCCATTAGAGAGGAGGTGAACCTGTCAGATTTCCTCTTGTTCTGTGATTCATCAAAACCTCATTAGCTCTGTCGGGCGTGTGTCAGGATTTCTGTTGCTCCGTTGACAGCGTGCCATGATTTGACTCACTCTGTGGGACTATAACAGTATTTCACTTGCTTACATTAGTGAGTGTGGCAGGATTTCAGTTGTTCCATTTGGTCTTTGACACTGTGACTATCAAATGCTTATAGATGGGATCAAAATACAATAATTGCACGTTTCCTACAGAGCAGTGTGGTAATCCAGCAGGACAGGAACAAGTTGGTGAAGTGTTCAGAAATACAGCAGATGAGAATCAATGCAGTATGTCGTGAGGCAGTTTGGAAGGAAGAACATAAAAAGACAAGATAAAACACGCTGTACAGTTATGAAGGGGATGTCGGAACAGTGGGCGCTAGGTGGATGTCAGCACAGATTATTTAAGAATCAGGACAGGTGGAGGGAGCAGAAAATATCATAATTTATTTTTAATTAGCTCAGCTGTTTACAGGAGAAAGTGGAGGAGGTATCATCTATGCTGTCTTCCTGGGATGTGTTGGAGACGCTGGGTTGTGCGACCACACTCCTGCCCACTGACACTGTATAGATTTCATTTGTCCTGCTCAATACAAAAGTGAGATCTCATCATGGTCAAAAGTTCGACGTTGTGGTTGGGGAAACGGAACTGTCAATGAATTTAAAGTGAAAGAAATGACTCTGTTCGTCGGACATAGATTTTCCAGAATACCAACAGAATTCATCCCGGTCCTCTCCAGCTTGTGCCTGGGTCCTCCCGAAGTGGCGGGGGAGGGGAGCTGAGTTAACGGATTTCGGGCACTTCCTCACCTGGCTTGGCCCTTTCTGTCCTATTACAGGCTTGTTCTCCTTTAATGGGAGGAAGTGAGGGAGGGAGGGAGGTGGGAGTCCGTGTCCCATTTCATTAGTGCTAGTGTAGCTGGAGGGGAACTGGTAAGATGTCCAGAGTGAGCCAGTCTTCAGTTTTGTATCCATTCAGTGTTATTTGTGTGGTGTGTACGTGGAGGGAAGAGAGAATGAGAGAGAGGAAAGATGTAGCATGCACCAGTGACAGTGATATAGCATAAGCCTTGTTCGTGGGTAGGTGCTACAAAAGTTATACAGTGAGTGAGCAGGAACAAAGAGAAAACAATGAGCCGTACCTTGGCAGAGCAGGAAGGGTATTGCTGATTGTCCAATATTAGTGCACATTTCTTCAGGCAACAAATACTGCAATGAGCTGGATGTTGAACACAGACCGTGCTTAGTGGATGTAGTGGTGTTGCCCGCTAACAAAAGAGAACGGTCCTCCACTATACGAACCTATCCATCCTCGGCATCTCATCGATAAACCGTGATGTAATTGCCCCTTAGCTTCTATCCTCGGGTTAATCCATGCAGGGCATCTCCGAACTGACAAAGATACACCCTGTGCCCATTGACCTATTAAAGATTGCACCAGTGCCAGGCATCACAGAATATCCAGGAGCATTCGGGTGATGGTGAGTACCTGCATCCATAATGGGCAGGAGATTCGGGCTGGCCTTTAATAACAGTGCTGCCATGGGGTAGGGTAATGTGTTAATGAGTTGAGTTGGATAAGATAGCACCAGGAAACTAGCTCAGACTGGAGCAGACAATGCCACTGTCACACTCAATGAAAATACCACTGAGACAAGGCATTATTTGATTCAGCCCAATGAGTCGAAGATGAAGGAGCAGTTCTCTGAAAACTAATACTTCCAATTAAATCTGTTGGACTATAACCTGGTGTTGTGTCATTTTTAAAATTGTATACCTCAGTCCAAAACCGGCATCTCCAAGTCATGACTCTGCTGAGTAGGTTCCTTGTTCCAAAGCTGCCGAACAAATGCTCATCCAAAATTCTCCATCACCTGAACTCACCCCAAAATCCCATGCACCCACCATTCCTCGAGACACTGGCTCATGTTGCAGAATGCTCTGAAAATGTCTCCATTTCAGCATTCTGAAACCGGTGAACACTTCCTTCCATGACATTGTTTCTTCGTGACCCTCTCCTTTTGTAGCATGCACCAGTCCCAATCCCTCCCATTTGCTGGTATTTAAATTCACGTCCCCGCCATCTCTCCCTGGCAGTGATTTTCACACCCACAGCGCCCCCTGCCATGGCACAATGGGCATATTGAGCTTTAAATGGACTGGAACTATAATCCTGTCATTTTCGGCTTTGGGCTGCAAGTTTCCCCTCGCTAGGCAACAATATAACACAATGTTATTAACATTACAGTGCAGTACAGGCCCTTGGTCCTCGAATTTGTGCCACCTGTGAAACCAATCTGAACCCCGTTTAACCTGCACTACTCCAGTTTCAGCCATATGTCTATCTAATGTCCATTTAAATGCCCATAAAGTTGGCGAGTCTAATCTGTTGCAGGCAGTGCATTCTACGCCCCTACTACTCTCAGAGTAAAGAAAGTACCTCTGACATCTGTCCTGTGTCTGTCAACCCTGAATTTGAAGCTGTAACCCCTCGTTACTTTCCTAGGTAAAATGCTCATTGTCCACCCGATCTCACCCTCTGATTGTCTTACATATCTCAACTAAAACACCACTCGAACTTCTGTCTCACGAAACAGCCTCAAGTCCCTCAGTTTTTCCTCGTAAGACCTTCCCTGCATATCAGGAACTTTTCCTGGTAAATCACCTCAGACCCCTTAACATCCTTCTTATACTGTGGTGACCAGGCCTGTACGCAATATTTCAAGTGCGGCCGCACCGGAGATTTGTACAGCTGCAGCATGACCGCATGGTTCTGAAACTTGATCCGTCGAATACGAAAAGTCAACCCACTTCGAAACAGACCTTTCAACCTTAGTGGCAACTTTTAAGGATCTATGGACATGAAGACCAGATCTCTCTGCTCATCTACACTACCAACAATCTTACCATTCGCCTAGTACCATGGGTTCCGGATACTCCAACCAAACTGAATCACCTCACACTTTTCTGCATTAAACGCCATTTGCCACCTCTCATCCCAGCTCTGCAGCTTATTTATGCCCCTCTGCAATGTACAACGTCATTTAACACTCTCCACAACTGTACCAACCTTAGTGTCATCCGCAAATCTACTGAACCCTTCCTTTGGCGCTCTCATCCATGTCGTTTACAAAAATGACAAACAACAATGGACTCAAAACAGATCCTTGTGGTGCACGACTAGTAACTTAAGATTAGTTTACTTACAGTGTGGAAACAGGCCATTCGGCCCAACAAGTCCATACCAACCCACCGAAGCGCAACCCATCTATACCCATTCCCCTACATTTACCCCTTCTCCTAACACTACGGGCAATTTAACTCCAAAATGTGCATTTCCCATCAATTGCCAGCTTCTGTTTCTTTCAGCGAGTCAATTTCTGATCGAAATCACGAAATCTCCTTCAATCCTATGCCTCCATATTTTATGCAGTAGCCGACCACAGGGATTCTTATCAAACGCCTTTTCTGAAATCACTGTACACCACATCAACCATTTTGCCCTCGTCACTTGTTTGGTCACCTTCGGGAAGAATTCAATAAGGTTTGTGAGGCACTACCCACCCTTTACGAAATCATGTTCACTATCCCTAATCACCTTACTCCTTTCAAGATGGTTATAAATCCTATCTCTTATAACCTTTTCCAACATTTACCTACAACGGAAGTACGCCTCACAAGTCGTTAATTACCAGGGTTGTCTCTAATCTCGTCTTGAACAAGGGAAAATCATTTGCTATTCTCGATATATCTAGTAATATTCCTATGGACAATGACGATATAAAGTTAAAAGCCAAAGGCTCAGCAATCTCCTCCCTGGCTTTCCAGGGAATCCTATCATAAATCATTAGGGGCGGCACGGTGGCGCAGTGGAGGGGCGGCACGGTGGCACAGTGGAGGGGCGGCACGGTGGCACAGTGGCAGGGGCGGCACGGTGGCACAGTGGTTAGCACTGCTGCCTCACAGCGCCAGGGACCTGGGTTCAATTCCCGACTCAGGCGACTGACTGTGTGGAGTTTGCACGTTCTCCCCGTGCCTGCGTGGGTTTCCTCCGGGTGCTCCGGTTTCCTCCCACAGTCCAAAGATGTGTGGGTCAGGTGAATTGGCCATGCTAAATTGCCCGTAGTGTTAGGTATATGTAGGGGTATGGGTGGGTTGCGCTTCGGCGGGTCGGTGTGGACTTGTTGGGCCGAAGGGCCTGTTTCCACACTGTAAGTAATCTAATCTAAAAAAAAATCCCTTTGGGCCCAGAGGATTTAGCCATTTTCACACTTCCCAGAATATCTAAAACTGTTTCATTGTGAACTCCAATCGCATCTTGTTTAGTAGTCTGTTTCTCAATGTTCTCCTCGACATTACTTTTATCCAGTGTCAATGCAGTCGAAAAAAATATTAATTTAGCGTTTCCCCTATCTCTACGCCCAACTTCTCACCACAATCGTGATTGGCCCTAATCATACTTAGTCATTCTCTTAACCCTTATACATTGACATATAGCTTTCAGATTTTACCTCATCCTATCCGCCAACAACGTCTTATGTTCCATCCTCTCTGATTTTAGCTCTTTTATTGGGTCTTTCCTGGCTACCTTGTAACTTTGAATCGCTCAAACAGCGCCTTTACATCCCTGCCTAACATAAACCTTCTTCCTCCTCATGAGAAGAGATTTACCTTCCTTATTTAACTACGATCCCTGCGCTCGACATCTTCCTTCCTATCTGACAGTTACATACTTATCAAGGCATACAGTAGCTGTTCTTTGAATGGGCTCCACATTTCTACTGTGCCCATCCCTGCTGGGTTTTTTTTTGGCCCATCCGATGCAATCTAAATCTCTTTGCATCATAATTGCCTTTTGCCCAGCTATACCTCTTGCCCTCTGATGTATATCTATCCCTTTCCATCACAATTGTGGGCGGCACGGTGGCACAGTGCTGCCTCACAGCGCCTGAGACCCGGGTTCAATTCCCGACTCAGGCGACTGTGTGAAGTTTGCACGTTCTCCCCGTGTTTTCTCCGGGTGCTCCGGTTTCCTCCCACAGTCCAAAGACGAATTGGCCATGCTAAATTGCCCGTAGTGTTAGGTAAATGTATGGGTGGGTTGCGCTTCGGCGGGTTGGCGTGGACTTGTTGGGTCGACGGGCCTGTTTCCACACTGTACGTAATCTAATCTAATCTAAAAATAAACGTAATGGACTTGTAGTCATGATCACCAAAGTGCTTAGCGACCTCCAACTCTAACAGCAGGCCGGGATCATTACCCAGTATCAAACATTAGATTTGTAATCTAATCTAATAAGCTAATATACTGTATCAGAAACCCCTCCTGCCCACATTGGACCAAAACTGAACAATCTAAAACACTTGAATACGTTCACAGTCATTAGTTGGAAGGTTTGTGTCCCCAATAACAACTATCTTGTGACTCACTCCTATCAAGGATCATATTTGCGATCCTTTCTTCTATGTCTCTGGAACGATTCAGAGACCTATCAAAAACTGCCATTTTTATCCATTTCTTGCCTGTTTCTAATCTCAGCCTATTCTACCACAGTTGAAGAGTTCTCAAATATCCTGTCCGCAGGTTTAATACTGTCATTGACGAACAATGCGACTTCCCCACCCTTTTATCATCATCTTTGTTCTTACCTGCAACGTCTTGGAACCTGCAACAACCATTCCTGTCCGTGCTCTACCCATGTCTCTGAAATGTTCACAGCATCGCAATTCCAGGTACCGACCCTTGCTGCAAGTGGACCCTCCTTATTCTGGATACTCCTGGCGTTGACATACACGCGCTTCAAACCAATTTCTTACTTGTCGGTGCTGTATGGCGAACCTGGAACTATATTTCGGACCTCCCTACTCTCAAGCTTCTCTAGACTTGAACTAAAATTTAGGTTCCCATCCCCCTGCTGAATTAGTTTCAGCCCACCCGAAGAACAATAGCAAATATCCTCCCCATGATCTTAGTACCCCTCTGGTTCAGGTGAAGCCCAGCTTAGGTGAACACTATCTTGTTTGTAGAGGATCCACCGATCCGAGAAAGCATCCCAATTATCCAGGAGTTCAAAAGCTTTCCTTCTTCACGATCCATGTAGCCACGTGTTCAAGCCCTCTCTCTCCCAATTCTCCGCCTTGCTAGCACATGATACGGACAACAAACCAGAGATAACAACACTGTTTGTTCGAGCTCTAAGATTTCACCCCAGCTCCCTGAGTGTCTTCCTTAAGTCGCCAATTCTCTTCCTACCTGTGTCGTTGGTGCCTATGTGGACCACGACTTGGGGCTACTCCCCCTCCCCTGAAGGATCCCAAAAACAGGATCAGATATCACAAACCCTTGCAACTGGGAGGCAACACACCGCCCATGAGTCTTTCTCGAACCTCCTGACTGTCCTTCTAACTATGGAGTCCCAAATCATACATTCTCCGCTCCTCTTCCCCCTTCCCTTCTGAGCAACAAGGACAGACTCTGTGCCAGAAACCTGCGCCTCATTGTTTTCCCTTGGTAAATCGTCCACCCCAACATTATTTAAAACATGGTACTTTTTTTATTGAGGGGAACGGCAAAAGGGGACACCTCTACTGCCTGCTGGTTCCTTTCCGTCACCTGACAGCAACCCATCTGCCTTATTCTTCAATCTGAAAAATGACTACCTACCTTCTCAATAACCCCGTCCGCTGTTGAATGATCTGAAGTTCATCCAGATCCAGTTATCGAACTCGATGTATGAAGAGCTGGAGTTGACTGACCTTCCTGCAGTCAGCATGGATATTAGTGGTAATTCTTTCCGCCCACATTCTGCAGGAAAAATATTCAACTTCCCTAACTTCCATTCTCACTATTCGAAATTCCCAAGACCGGATTGAAAACTAAAGAGATGGAAAAGAAATTCACGTTATCAATACGACGCACAGAATCTTTTATTTTGGTTAGCGGAGGAGGATCGGTGGGGTAACTACCCGAGCAAAGTTTCCAGTAAAGCAACCGCCCAATTGTAAAGCCTCACGTTCCCAGCAGTCTCCTCCTGCTCAACGTGCACTCTACCCAGATACCAGATACGTTTTTATAATGAACCACTACGTTCCCATCGGCCTTTAGTCAAAGGTCTGCCATTAAACAATGTAATGATGTGGTGCATACTGCTACACGTGCTTGGAGGATAACTGGCCCTGCTTTACAGATAAATTCATTGAAGCTCATATAAATATAATAACAGAAGAACTAGGAGCAGGAATAGAGCATTTGGACTTTCAAGCCTTTTCTGACATAAGATAACGATTGAACATTTCGTGGTCACAGTTCCACTTAATCGCACTTTCACTGTAATCATCAAAAGATCTAGCTTAGCTTTAAAAACATTCAGTGGACTAGCGGCAATGTATTCCATAGAAGTAGAACCCGCTGGGTGAAGAAGTTGGTTCTCAAAGCAGCCCTAAACATGCTCCCCCTAATGCTGAGGCTATCTCCTCTTAATCCAGGTTCACCTGCCAATTGAAACATCCTCTCTACTCTAAATTATCTCTCTATCTGTAATGTCAGTTCAGTGTGTTGTGTGAACATCTGTGCTTTCAATTGCGTAAGCACTTTCTGTATCTGTACACTCAGTTCATTTTTTTTGCGTTAGTTCTCTCAGTTGAGTGTGCTGTTTTTGTATCGATACACTAAGTTCATTGTGTCAGATCTCCATCTGTACTCTCAGTTCAGTGTGCTCTTTCTCAAGTGTGCTGTTTCTGTATCTTTACGCTAAGTTTTATTTCGCTATCTGTTCTCTCATTTCGGTGTTTTGTTTCTCTGTATGTACCTTCAGTTCATGGTGCTGTTTCTATATTTGCACAGTCAGTTCAGTGTGTTGTTTCTTTAGCTGTACTATCAGTTGGGTGTGTTGTTTCTTTATCTGTACTGTCATTTCAGTGTAATATCATTTGTTTCCATAAGATATTCCCATTCTTCTTAATTCCAATAAATATGCTCCTTCTCCACTCAGCGTTCCCTCGTAAGTCAACAGTGTCAATTCCATAATCATTCTAGTGAACCTCCTCTGCACTTCCTCCAGTGTCTATACATCATTCGTCATATAAGGACACCAAACTTACACACAAAACTGCAGTTGTGGTCTCACCAGCCTGTACCGGTGCAACATAATCACCTTGCTTTTAAATTCAATGCCTTTTGCAATGAACAACAAAATTCCATTTGCCTTCGTATTTATTGTATCTGCAGACCAACTTTCTCTGCCTCATGCACAAGGACACACATAATAGTTTGCTGCAACGTTTTACCATTCAAGCAATGATCCATTTTACTGTTACTCCAACATAATGGAATATTTCACATTTCTGAACATTGTATTCTACTTGCCCGCTCACTTAAAGTATGTACGTTCCTCAGCAAAGTTTCACAATCCGCTGCACACTTTTCTCTGCCACTCATCTCAGAGTCATGTGCAAACTTTGACATACTACTACCCGTCCCCAACTCCAAATCATCTGTATAAATTGTGATTAATTGCGCTCCCCAGACTGATTCCTGAGGCACAATATTAGTCATTGTTTGTCAGCCAGAATAGCACTCATGTATCCCCATACCTTGCCTCCTGTCAGTCAATCCTCTATCCAGTCTAATACCTTTTCCATAACATAATGCCTCCTCATCTTCTGCAGCAGCCTTTTGTGCAGCAACTTGTCGAAGGCCTTTTGGTAATCTCGGTGCACCATATTCACTGGTACACCGTTGTCCACCATGGTCATAATTTCTTCATAGAATTCCAAAAACATCTTTAAGCATGTGCTGCTCTTCATGAATCCATACTGCGTCTGTCCAATGGGACAATTTCAATCGAGATGCCATGTTATTTATTTCTTTCTTGGTAATAAACACAAGCATATTCCCCACTACAGAGGTTCAGTTAACGGGTCTATCATTCAAATATGCTTTTGCTGATCACTTTGAAAAAATACTTTGACAGTCCTCTGCTCCTCGTCATCTGTCCCACAATAAAGTCTTTATCTCCAGACTACTTTATCCAAATCCACCCTCCTTGTATTCTAGTCTCCTTTGTTTATGCACAGGACCCTGGTACTGGATTTTATCTTCACACTTTCCATCTGTATTCTAAATTCAACCACATTGTCACCCCCCCCCCCTTTTCAAGAAGATTCCTGACGATGAGACCATTAATTATTCCTGTCTCATCACATAGGACTAGATTCAGGATAGCTTGCTCCGCATCGGTTCCATTACATACTGTTCAAGACAACTATTGTGCACACATTCAAAGATACCCTCCTTCAAGTTTTCCAGGCATTAGATATTACTTTGTTTATTGCCCTCCCCAATGTCGTCTTTGATTTGATGGCCGACAGACGACGCCAATCAGTGGCTTTTTCTTCTAAGAATTCCAAATTCCTCTCAATTGGATTAAATCTCATTCTTCATAGAACTTAAATTATTACGTGTTGTCGAAAATTCACTCAAAGTTCTATTTTAAAAAAACCAGGAAACGCAGAAAGTCATTCAAGAAATTGAAACTTTAATCTTGCAAAATCAAAGCAGTGGCAGCCAGCAAAACGTCTTCCCTGACTAGCGCCAATCTATTCGTCCTTCTACAGTTCATACTTTTGTTGTTCCCGCGCTTATCAGATGAAATTAGCTTAACAAACCATGCTGGCTTGCTTTGTCTTTTTAAACTAATCATCGTCCGCCACACTGATTTCCTACATTACACTTAACCTATCACATTACAACTACATCGTCTTCAGCATTAATTCATCCAACAGTGATTTAAGTACTCCATTAAAATGCACTACCATTAACTGTAACTGGAGCCCAGACATGCAATGCGACATTCAGTTACCTACATAACTGCCAGAATAATTTTCATACTCTCAGCAATGTCCTGATGTCGTACTTGATTACCAGTTCTGCACCACCCCCCGTTCCTTTCTGTCTGTCCTTCCAAATAGTCTGGTACCACTGGCTATTCAACTCCCACTTGTGACCATTCTGTAGCCATGTCTCCAAAATATTACCAAATCAAACTCGTTCACAATGATTTGTGCAGTTAACTCATGTACCTTACTATGAATGCTACGAGCATTCAGGTATTGATCTGTTATGCCAGCTTTCTGACCCTCATGATTTCCAACATCTCTAAGAATATCTCATGACTTATCCTTCCTTTTTCCTTCTTTCATAGTCGGCCTTGAAATTAAACCCTCTTGCACGCATGCTCACCTGCTGCGAACCTTTTTATTGACCATCATATGTCCTGCCATTTTCCCTTTCCCTTCGCTCCGACTGACGAGGTTAGATTCCTCATAACCACCCTATTTATCATTTTCGTGGAACATTGCTTCCATATCGGTTCTGGTGGAGACCGTTCCATCGTTGCAGACATCTCAGTTCCAAAACCGATGCCAATGCTGCGGTCATGGTTAGCACTAATGCCTCACAGTGCCAGAGACCTGGTTTCAATTCCCGCTTCAGGTGACTCTCTATGTGGAGTTTGCACCTTCTCCTTGTGTCTGCATGGGTTTCCTCTGGGTGCTCAGGTTTCCTCCTAAACCCAAAAATGTGCAGGTTAGGTGAATTGGGCATGCTATTTTGTACATAGTGTTAGGTGAGGGGGTAAATATAGGGGAATGAGTCTGGGTGGGTTGCGCTTCGGCAGATCGGTGTGGACTTGTTGGACCGAAGGGCCTGTTTCCACACTGTAAGTAAATAATCTAAGGAAGTAACTTAAGTGGAAAAGTAAGTAATCTAGTAAATGGAAGAGGAGAAAGTGAGGACTGCAGATGCTGGGGATCGGAGCTGAAAATGTATAACTGGAAAAGCGCAGCAGGTCAGGCATCATCCAAAGACCAGGAGAATTGACGTTTCAGGCATGAGCCCTTCTTCAGGAATGAAGAAGGGCTCATGCCCGAAACGTCAATTCTCCTGCTCTTCGGATACTGCCTGATCTGCTGCGCTTTTCCAGCAACACATTTTCAGCTAAGTAAATGGAACCCCATTTTCCCACTGTATCCCTTAGCCAGGTGTTTAGTTCCCCAATTTCCTTATCCCTAAACCAACTTGCATGTGCTCGAGCAGTAATCTAGACCTGTTCTTTAATTTGGTTCTGCGTGATAGATAATACCCAAAAAGGTCCTCTATTCTAGCCTGCCCATTGTTTTAGTCTCAACATGGACCACAACAATTGGATCCTGCAGAGATGCCCTGCACCCTGGCACTGAGAATGCAATGTACCATGCGGGACTCTCCTTCCGACTTGCAAAGGATACTATCTATCACCCTAATTATAGAAACCCCTATTACTACCCTCTTTAATGGCCTTCTGCAACACGGTGCCACCGTCAGATGGCTCATGCTTCCCACAGCCCTTTTCTTCATCCACACAAGGAGCAAGCGTCTCAGACCTGTTGAATAAGGTCAAAAGCTGAGGTTCCTCCATTTCTGTACTCTTGAATGGCCCTACCTGCCTCACTTGCAATCACACTTTTATGGCCCTGAGAACTAACTGAATTTGTATTACTTAATCAACCAGGTATCACTGCCGACAGAAACAAAGCATCCAGGTTACTCTCCCCTCTTGGATGCACCAACAGGTTTAAACTCAGATTCCAAATCATCAAGCGGGACCTCATCCAGCAACCAACATTTGCTGCAGATATGGTCACTGCCGTTCACAAAGGGATCAGCCAATTCCCACTTCATACAGCGACCTGCCCAGCTTTTTCTGCTTATGTCTGTATTTTATTTAAATAAAAGTATGAGTTAAATGATTTATAATACTTGTCTGCCATGGTCTATTTCAAATAATCAAGTCGGATATAAATGATAAAAGAAGAAAAAAAGTAAATCTTCCGCAATTACGCGATAAAAAAGAAATAGAAAATCCTTACCTCATCAGCGCATCAGTCTTTTTGATTGAAGGAGGAAGGCGGATGGACGTATTACACATGTCATGTCTTGGTTGTAGCCGCTGCTCAAATATAGTTCACCTAACCTCCCAGCAACCCCCGATCCTCGCTCTCACCAATCCCACTGTTACTGTAAAATGAATCCCTGTGCACTGTACAGCTCCTTAACCTTGCCCACGTTTATAGAGCAAGACATTGTGGGGTCTGTGTATCTCTTCATGCTGGACGGAGCGTTTCGTTTGGGTTTATAAATCAATGCACTGTTCTTGTCTGTGTTGCTCCCCGTGTTGGAAACATGACTAGTGGTCTCAGGAGACTTGCACAGTGTTCCATCCTGGACAGATTGCTGGGTTGTTCTGCACAGTGCTCCATGCTGAGCAGATATCTCATCTGGGGTTATACATGTCCAGGCTGGATCTCTGAGTGGACTGAGTATATGTTATGACTCTTCCAGCTGCAGTCCAACCCCGTATTTCTGCAATATGTTGTCCATTAAGTGCAGATCCAATTAAAAAGCAGATATGTACCCCTCTTATTATAGATCAGACAGACCTCCTCAAAATACACAAAGAAGGCAGTCTCGACCAAGGCGTTTTCTTTTTTAAAGGTAAATGTGAGGTGTTGTGTTCGCTTTGGCAAAATATTTGACAATAACAAAACACAATTTATTCATACACCGTTGACAAAATACAACTAAAGGAAGAGGAACTTGGAATAACTTGTTTCTACTGGAAAAATTAACGGAAAAATAGGCTTATTGAAGTATTTTCTCCAAATGGGGACATCACATAGACAGACACTTGTCAAAAAGCAATTCAGGAGACAGATTTTCTTGCATGCAGTTCTCCAAATCAGAAGGAAACAACATCAAAGGCCATTCTTAGATAAATCAGAAAGAGAGTGTGCAGCAGACCGGAGATATTTACTGCCACACAACCCTGCTGATCTGCCAGCGGTAACTGGCGATCTGTCAAACTAAGAATTCTGCGTGAGTCAGTTTTACCATCTCTCCATTGAAGCAGAGCACCCCTCCACAGACCATAATGCCCATAAGAAAGGGAACGTACTCACCCCGCCTACGCCACTAACGGAGCTTCTCAAAAATGTCCTATACCCATTCAAGCCATTAAATGATAGTAAAATAAATGTTGAAGTGAAACATAAAGAAATAAAACAAGAAGACTCAGAAAGCTTGTTGATCAGTAGCAGGCAACCTTGGGAGCCCAGCACTTCCTATCCTGCCAAAACACACTAGAATCATCGTAATGTGAAGATAAAGCATCATCTCTCTCCCCCGCCTCTAACTTCACGACTGGAGACGTGCCATTAAACCCTGACATGTTACCGTGATGAGAGAGTGCAGTAACAACGTGTTTAATCTGTAGAAAGTTAAAAATCACACAACACCAGGTTATAGTCCAACAGGTTTAATTGGAAGCACACTAGCTTTCGGAGCGACGCTCCAAAAAGGTGATTGTGGAGGGCTCGATCATAACACAGAATTTATAGCAAAAATTTTTGCAGTGTGATGTAACTGAAATTATACATTGAAACATTGATTGTCTATTAAGCCTTTCATCTGTTAGAATGCAGTGATAGTTTCACTTCTTTCATGTGCAAATCATAAAACCCTTTTTAAAGCTGTCAGAGAATAAGTCGTTAACAATTGATGGTGATGGAAACGTACTCATTATGTCTGAAACAGCCATTAGGTGTTAATAAGGTGTAAAGAGGCCATTAATAAGGTGTGAATTTCCATACTTCCTGTAGGATGTTTTCTTCCCGGGAATTTATGTGCCTGGGAGAGACCTCATGTCGATTGACAGAGAGATACAGGCTCTGAATGAACTTTGCACATTATAATGCAGAGTTACTGTGGGACCCTGCACTCAACGTTATATTGTTCACAATCCTGTGAGCAGCCAGAATACATTCATTCTGAAATAGTTTGCCATTCCTCGCCAGCTTGTGACCTGCAGAGAGACCATGGGCCTGCTCTCTCAGGGTTGGAAGATGCCTTTGAAATTAATGAGTGCCAGAACACCATGTCAAAATAAGACATATGCCCTATGAGTAATGAGACTATGAGGGAATAACATGGAGCAATCCATGTGTGCATTTGGTACTTCATTAATTTAAGATATTAGCGCGTCGCTGACATCTTCCTGGACCATGTTTGTGAATTTAGAAGCTGATCGGATTCCAGGTTTGAAATGGCGTTGACTGATGGGAGTGAGCAGACTCATTGTCTTCCTGTGTATCAGACAGCAGGGACTGAATGGGCACTGCATCTCCTTGTCCTGATCGGCTGAATGGCTTTCTTGTCAACCCACATTGAGGTACTGAATGATCTCCTTCTCTTAGATTAGATTCCCTACAGTGTGGAGACAGGCTTTACGGCCCAACCAGTCCATACCGACCCTCCGAAGAATAATCCACCCAGACCTATTTCCCACTGACTAATGCACCTAGCACTGTGGGCAATTTAACATAGCCCATTCACCTGATCTGCACATCTTTGGACTGAGGGAGGAAACCAGAGCACCTGGAGGAAACCCACACAGACGGGGGAGAATGTGCAAACTCCACACAGACAATCGCCCAAGCCTGGAATCGAACTCAGGACGCTATAATTGCTGTGAGGCGGAACTGCTAATCACGGAGTCACCATGCAGCCTATTTACTGTTGAAATGTGCAGCGCTCTTATATAAATGTTACCGACATGTTAACATCACAAGCCTGAATATTCTCCAGGTCTTGTTGCACATGCTCACAGACTTCTTCAGTAGCGGGTGCTGGTGTTGGGGCGGGGAATTCCTTTTGACAAGCTGGAGATGTTTGGGCTGAGGAAGCTAGACTGAGGATCTCCTGTAATGCTGTCCCATCGCTGAGATGATTGATATTCACCGATTGTTAAAATCTTTCCTTGTGGTATTAATGACTGCAAACAGTGGAGATGTTACAAACAACTTTCATTGAGTGCAATATTGTTCAGGCTCCTTGATGTCATCCTCAGTTAAATGCAGCCTTGATGTCGAGGCCAGTTGCTCTGAACTAAGCCCTTGCATTCATCTCTCTTGGCCGGGTAGTTGGTAGTGAGAAGGAAAATCTTTTGTTCCAGGAAGGTAGAGATGGAATGGCCATATGGGCTGATTAATGGCAGATCGACATAACCTGGGTAACTGGAGATAAATGAAGTGAATGGGCAGATGAGGAGCAATATGTGCAGATATGAGGTTGTGCATTTTGGTGTTAATCGGAGAATGGCAGCCGAGCATTTGAAAAGGTTTTGGTTAAAATATATCGTTCTTTCAAGAGGCTGATGCCCCTTTTGTTGTGGTTTTCTGCGCAGACCTCCAGGGCAGTGAGGCCCGAGCTAAAAGTCAATAATGGGAATGGCATTTCTCGCTGACCACCGTACATAGACCCACCAAGTGAGCAGCTGGAACATTGAAAATGATTTGGATCTCCATGTATACAAGTCACTGAAACCAACACTACAAGGGCAGAAAACAGTTAGGAAGATAAATTATGTGTTGATTTTCATTTCAAAGGGATTTGAGTACAGGAATAAAGTTGTCTTACTGCAGCTGTACATGGTCTTGGTGAGTCTCCATCCCGGACATCACCTCCACGTAGAAAGAAACGATGCCTGCTTCCATAAAGGCCATCCACTTGATACACGATTCAAAACACCCTCCCCGTCACCACTCCCCACCGCCAACCAAAAACATCAGAAACTTCCTTGTGTTCTGTAAGCAACGGGACCACTGGAAGCATCAGGGAGCAGACTATCAGGGAGATGGAACAACACTTACCACATCTGAATGGGTCAGAGTGAATCCGCCAGTACTCACCGGGCCAATAAGCCCTGTAATCTCTCTCCGTTCATATAATAAACAATCTTCTATTCTTCCTGAAAAATTCAAAGGTTCACAGTTACCCACGTTATATTACAGCTGCTGAATTATTGTCCATTGCTTGCCCAATATGCCTCCTCTCGATAACGTAATGTCCTGCCTATCCTCCATTTGTTCCAATTATCTAAAACGTTGCCATTGGTTGCCAATGGTTAGGGCCCCTGCACTAGTCACTGTGTCAGTGCAGTCGTCAATTTGTGTTAAACTGTGAAAAGCTGATTTATCCCGAATTTATTCTCGCACGCTGCTCAGTAACCAATCTTACCTGCATATCTGTGCAGTAGCTTTGAAAGTTTGAATGCTCCCTTCCATTTCCTGTGTAACAGGCATAAGAAATTAAAAGATCGACTTCATTTGTTGAGTAACAGCATCGAATGCCTGAAAGGCCTCATTTGTTCCTGTCCAAAACTCTTGATGGGCTGAATAGTCTGCTTCAGTGGAGGTGTCGCAATGAATGGACTGAAACTTTTGGAACCATCAGTGAGCAGCCCTTGGATTCATGTCACACTACAGGTGACCACGCTGCACTATACACACACAGGCACAGACACACAAACACACTGATAGACACACTTCTGGACACTACTACACACACAGTCCGACACACAGATACTCCGGCACATACACGCACTCGTACAGGCACACACGCTCCTTCAGACCCATACACTAATGCAGAGCTCTCTCAAACGCTGATACATACACGCCCACACTCACACACACCCTCTCACAGATGTGCACACCTTTACAATCATTCTCAAACACATACGCACACACTCTTGCAGACACTCACAACCACCAACACCGACACCCCCGACACATGCACACACACACACATACGCACACACACAAAAATAGACGTAAGTTTGTTGCCTGAACTTTTATTTGCTTAATTACATTTTATTTTGCTCAAAAATGTGCACGAATCCATTTAAGGCTCTGTAAACCAAGTTTTTAAAATTTAGAATCGATCTGAACATTGTGGCACAGACAATCTCACACAGTACAACTCATAGCTTAAACGCATTATCTGGGCTGACATGCCACTAATTCAAGTTCACTTGCGAATGTATCTTTTAAAAACGTTCTCCAATTTGCATATAAAAGAACTGAAAACAACACGCTCATTCTAAATGATGAGAGATTAACGAACAATCCAGGCCTTTTTTAAAAAATATAATGACAATTACATCACACTGTAAATTCTGCTATAAATTCTGTGACTTACGACCATTCAACAACCAACTGATGAAGGAGCAGTGCTCCGAAAGCTAGTGCTTCAAATAAATCTGTTGAGCTATAACCTGGTGTTGTGTAACTTTGCACTTCACACCGGCATCTCCAAATCACTTCTGACTTTATGATGGCGGAAGGGCTAATGATGTTACAGCTGCTGATAGCCCACCGTGCTTCATGGATGTCCGGTGTTCACTTTGTCGGTCATTTACCAGCATGTCCTACTTCAGAGTATTTAGTACCACAGAACACGGTAGGTAGTTTCTTCAACATTAGGCTGAGACTTGCCATCTGCATGATAGTGTGCTGCGTGCTCAGCCAGATACTTTGAGGGACAGATCCATGTATGACAAGGGGTTTGGTGAGAATGTTTCCCTTGGTTCATCCATCACTTCCCACAGTCTCGCTGCTGTGTATTTGAGGCCTCGCTCTGCTCAGTCAGTGCTGGGCCTGTGGAGACAATCTTGATGATGGACATTGTGGACCCACACCCAGAGTACGTTCGGTGTCCTTATAAAACTCATTTGTTTTCAACATCGAAGGAACTGAGTTATCATCAAGGCATGCGGCGGAGGGAAGTAGGTGTCCACCACCAGGCCATTTCCTTGAACATTTTGGTCCTGTTACCATGAGATTTCCCGTGTTCTGGAATCAATGTTGGCCAATTCCAGGGGAAGTCCTTCCCTGACAGTATTGCAGGGTTTTGCCAACACTAGTTGGGCTGCTCTGGCAGCGGGACAGGATAGAGCCAGGTACGGTGATTGGGCCTCATGAAACATTACCCCTCAGGCTCAGTCGTTCTGTCCTTGCTCTCACCTCTGCGTCTATGAGTATGATTGAGTCAGATAGTTTCCTGAGAGAGAGTGCTGTACTGGAAAACCACCGCAAGTTAGGCAGCATCCGAGCAGAAGGAGAATCTTTGTTTTGGGCAAAAGCCCTTCATCAGGAATGAGGTCCGTGAGCCAAGAGGCTGAGAGATAAATGAGAGGGAAGTGGGGCTTGGAGAAAGCTAGCTGGGAATGTGGTAGGTCGATCAATATGGGGGATAGGTGATAGGTCTCAAAGGAGGGTGGAGCTTAAGTATGGGGAAGGCTTATGTATGGATAGTTCAAGAGGTTCGAGCTGAGTTGGACGCTTGCACCTCTGATAATGTGGGAGGAGGGGAATGAGGAAACTGGTTGAATACACATTGACACCACGTGGTTGGAGGGTCCAAAGCCAGAATATGAGGTGTTCTTCCTCCAGGCATCGCATGGTTAGAGTGTGGCGATGTAGAATGCCCAGGACCTGAAGGATCTTGTTGGATGAGGAGGGGGATTTGAAGTGAGCAGTCACAGGGCGGTGTGGGTGGTTTGTGCGGTTGTCCCAGAGATGTTCTCTGAAACGATCAGCAAGTTGGTGTCCGATCTCCCCGATGTAGAGAAGACCATAACTACATACAGTAGTTGACATGAGTGAAAGTACAGGTAAATTTATGTCGGACATGGAAGTTTCCTTTGGGGCCCTGTACGATGGTGAGGGGGTGTTTTGGGCGGTGTTGGTGGGGTAGATTTGTAGTTGGCGCTGGATGATGGGATGTATATAGATGTTGGTGAGCTGGAAGGTGAGAAACAGGGGTATTGTGTCCTTGTTATGGTTAAAGGGGGGGAGAGTGTGAGGACAGAGGTCAGGGAAATGCGTGAAATGCGCTGAAGGGCATCGTCGACTACGTAGGAGGGGAAATTGTGGGTCTTTGAAGAAGGAAGCCATCTGGCATTTTTTAAAAATGGCATTGGTCATCCAGAGAACAGATGCGGCGGAGGTAGTGGGATTGCGAATCCGGGATGGCGTTTTAAAAGGGGTAGAGTGGGAGGAGGTGTAGTCTAGGCACCTGTCGGAGTTTGCGGGTTTGAATTAAATGTCCGTGTTTAGTCAGTCGCTGGAGATGGAGATAGAGTGGCCCAGGAAAGGGAGGAACGTGACTGAGATGGTCCCGATCAAATTGAAGTCGGGATTTAATGTGCTGTTGAAGTGATGAATTCTTCAAACACCCCGTGACAGGGAGAGGTCATCAATACAGCAGAGGAAATTTTGGGGAATGGTGTCGATGTAGTTGAGAGACAGTAATGGATGTGTCTCTGTGTGTTTGTGGAGGGAGGGTATCTGATGTTTCATGACACATTTTTGTAACGGTTCAGACCTTGCCATTCTTTATTTCAGGTCCAATTATTTGAATTGAAGACTGTGAAGACTGTGACACATTTGAATATTTCACTGGCTCCGCAGTCAAACTGGTCAAAATGACCAGGCAGATGGATAATGTGTTTGTTTTCTGTCCAAACAATTGGTGTCGTGACATCCTATGTCATGCTTTACAAAGACTGTGAACTGTTTCCATGTGTCAGACGTTACCTGAGGGCCATTACATCGGAGGATCTACTGGTCATTATCCTCGACCTGATATTGAGATACATTCCCATTGTTTATCCGGAACAGTTTTATTTCTCAAGGGATTCCATCCCCGTGTGTAATATCCACACCGTCCTGCTTTATGCAGCCACTGACTTCTGTCTGGTTCGCCGTCATTTTCAACTTTGATCGGTTTGTGGCCATTTGTTACAAGAAGCAGAAAAGTAAATATTGCAGTGAGAAAAATGCGGCGGAGGTTCTGGGAGTAGCGAAGATGCTGAGCTATTTAAAGACTGTTTCCTGGTAGTTTATGTTCACAGCTTGGATGTGGAACACGCCCTAGTTTTGTCAGGAAACAGACAGTGTTCTATTCTCTTGCTTCTGGGTCACAATCGAGATCCTCCAACACATTCTAATACCGACTCTCCCGTTTCTCCGGAATCCGTTGCTCAATGTTTTCACAGTCAGATACATTTTTAGTGACAAGCACAGCCTGCAGGAGACTCCAGGTTCAAACAAACGGCGACGTTCAGTCTGACACAGAAAATAGGCATCGAAAGAAAGGTCCATCATTTTACAGTTCGTGATCTCGGCCAAGTTCATCCTGTTATGGTCAACGTTAATGGTTTATTCCATATGGTAGCGGATGTACTGGGTTGTGGATACCCCTGGCTATCTAGATTGTTTCGTGCAGGCATTGGGCTTCAGGCTGCAGCTCCACAGTTGCTGCACAAACACCACGATTTATGTTGTGACCTAGACTAAGTTCAGACAGCAGCTGAAGAAGGTGCCGAAATATATTTTTACTGAAATTCATCAATCAATCAAATTCACTCATTAATAATTTCATCCGGCATTTTCTTACCTCAGTTCAGTTTTTCAGCGATGAAGCAGCCTGCCACTATGGTAACAGACTGAGATCAGAGCTTGTTCGTCCAACCTTATCCCACAGGGGGTTACAAGGACACGTTTCAATGTTCCTCACACCTCAGTGGCCAGCGAGAAAAGGCATCCATCCCACTGACTGCATCAGTCACTTTAATTTCTAAAGATTAAAACTTTGCATCTAAATGTGTCGAGCAGCAGAGTGAAAGATATCGTTTTTATTTGTGCTGAGGAAGCTGAGCTGGAGAGAGACAGACTCAGCTCCAAGTCGTGGTTCTCAGCGAAGGGGAAGGGACCGTGGCCTGAGTTCAATCTTTGCAGGAAAGTCGTTCTGTCCTTGCTCTCACTCTGCGTGCCCAACACCGATTTGGCCTCAGCAAAATTAATCTCTGCTACCCCGTTCAATAAATCTCCACCCGACCACATCTGTCTCTCTTTCTCTCTCTCCCCTCCCCTCTCACTCCATCCATTCCTAGCTATCTGCCCTCTCACTCACTGTCTCTTGAAATCTCTCCCCATTTCCTCTCCCTGCTCTTCCTTCTCATTTCCTCCCCGCCGCTGCACAATCTCTCTTTCTCACAGCCTTTCCCTTTCACTGCCTCTCACTCTCTCACCTCCTGTTGCTCCATCTGGCTCCACTCTTCTCTCTCTTTCCTTCCCTTTCTCTCTAACTCTTGTGCTGTCTCTGCTTCCCACACTCTTTCTATCTCACTGCTCCACTTCATATCCACTCCCACACACACCCTCACCCCGAAGCTTCTGTAAAGCCTCCCGTCTCTGGGTCAGGTGGAGAGCGAAGGACCAGCGAGAGAGAGTATGTCAGACAGCGAGGGAGAAGGAAGATTCAGTCAGAAGGAAAGGGAGTGAGGAAACACAGGGTGGTGCGAGTGGGGTCGAGAGAGAGAGGGAGCGAGGAGAGATAAAGTGAGAGGTAGGAATAAGGGTAGACAGAGAAAGAGAAAGAGTTCGATGGGGAAGACACTGAGTGCGAGGGGTATAGAGAGATGGAGTTTGAGGGGTGAGAGCGAACGAGAGAGGAAATTGGTTGTGAGAGAGCTGGAGGGGGGAAATGGAGAGGGAGGTAACGTGGTAGACAGAGAGAGAGAGAAAGAGAGAGAGACAGAGAGTCGGGTAGAGAGAAACAGAGGAGGTGAGTAGTGTAGAGAGAGTGGGAACAGAGTAGAGACAAAGAGAGTGAGATAAAGTTGGAGTGAGGTAAAGAGAGAAAGAGAGGGAGGCCTTCGGGGGGGGGGATCGGGGTAAAGAGAGAGAGTGGATGGGTTAGAGACAGAGAGAGAGACAAAGAGGCAGACAGACCGAGACACAGAGGGAAGAGGGAGAGAGAGAGAGAGACGGAGAGAGAAAATGGGAGAAGATTACAGAGACAGATTGGAAGGATGCTACAGACATACTGGGATTTGGTTACGGGGAGAGAGAATGGGAGGGGTAAGAGAGAGTGATGTACAAAGATATTGGGAGCGAGCAGGGGAGAGCGAGAGAATTGGAGTGGGGAATTTGGAGGGGCGACACAGTGGTTCAGTGGTAGCACTGCTATTTCAAAGCACGAGGGAACTGGATTCGATTCTCGTCTCAGGTGACTGTGCGTTGTTTGCACATACTCCCCGTGCATGCGTTTCTTCTGGTCGTTCTGGCTTTCTCCCATAATCCAAAGATGTACAGGTCAGGTGGATTGTCCATGCTAAATTGCCCATCGTGTTAGGTGCGTTAGTTAAAGGGAGATGAGCCTGGTTTAGATGCTCTTAGGAGGGTAGGAGTGGACATTTCGGGCCATGTGGCCTGTTTCCATGTTGTGGGGAATCTAATCTAATCTGTGGAGTGAGTGGGACGAGGGTGGACAGACAGAGGGAGAGGATGAGAGAGTGCAGTGGAGAGAGAAATAGAAAGTGGTAGGGGCGAGAGACAGTGTGGGAGGGGAAACAGAGATACAGAGATTGGGAGGTAGTGAGAGAGATGGTGGAGTGTGTGCGTGTGTGTGTATATATATATCTATATATATATATATATATATATATATAGAGAGAGAGAGAGAGAGAGGAGGTGGTTAACGAGAAAGAGGATGAGGGTGTATGGAGAGAGATTGGGAGCAGCTAGAGAGTGAGAAGGAGAGTGGAAGGTGAGAGTGCGAGACTGATATATCAAGAGAGAAATTGAGAGGAGGGTAAACAGAGACAGTGGGACGTGAAGAGATAGGGGCAGACAGAGTGGTGGTGGGGAGGGAAGGCGAAAGAGAGGGGTGGTGATGAAAAGAGCGTGATAGGGGCTAGAGCGAGAAAGTCAAAAAGACTGAGTGGGGAACAGAGAGAAAGTGGGAGGGGGTAGAGAGCGCGAATGTACAGGAGTTTAGAAACAGAGTTTGGAAGGGGGTCGAGGAAAAGAGGGAAGGGCGTGGAGATTAAGTGGGAGGAAGTAGTTAGCGTTGTGGTGTGGAAAATTGTGGAGAGAGAAAGTTGGCGGTGGGTGGAGTGGGGACAGGGAGAGGAAGTTAAAGAAAAGAAAAGTGAGTGTGGAAGGGGCAGAGGGAGAGAGAATGGCGGGTTGCTGAGAGATTTGAAGCAGGGTGGGGAGAGAGTGGGTGGAGGGCTAAGTAAAAGTTATAGTGTGGTAGATGGAGGGAGGTAGAGTGGAGCGGGGGTATACACAGTGTGGTTCTGTGTAGAGAGAGAGACAGTAGGAACGGAGAAAAGGGCTGGCGGGGTGGAAAAGAGAGTGGGAGATGTGGAGAAAAAGTGGGTGTGGGCAAAAAGAGACGGACAGAGAGTGTGGGATGGATACACAGAAAGAGTGGAGGGAGCAGAAAGAGCAAGAGTGGGATGAGGGTCGACCGAGAAAGAGTCAGAGGGTGGTAGAAAGTGAGGGGAGAGACAGTGTGACGGAAAAAAATGAAGCAGTACAGGGGCATGCGTCGGAATACAACTGGTTCCCAGGGAGTGTTCTGACATTTGCAGTGAGCCTGGGGAGTTTCTTGGTGTTTATAGATGGTTTCAGGGTGTGTTTCTTTGTTTAGGGGGCCTCAGGGAGTGTGTCAGTATTCAGGGGGTTCCTGGGTCCTATGCCTGGGCCACCCTATTAATAGGGGTTTCACTGGGAGTGCGTTAGTATTTGGACAGGAGTCCCAAAGAATATGTCAGTATTTAGAGAGAGGTCGTAGGGACCGTTCAGATTTTACGGGGGGGGGGGGGGGGGGGGTGTTCCCAGGGAATGAGAAAGTATTTATAGGGAATATCACGGGAGTGTGCTCGATTTTACAGGGTTTTTCCAGCGTGTCAGTATTTACAGTGAGGTAATTACAATGAGGTATGTCGTTATTTGCAGGACAGGGTCCCTGGGGAGTGTGCCCGTCATTATAGAGGAGTCCCGGGGACTGTGGCGGTATTTGCAGGGTCATCTTTGGGAGTGTGTTTGTATTTACAAACGGGGCCCTGAGGAATGTGCAAGTCTTGGCAGGGATCCCAGGGAGTGATTCAATATTTACACATGGTCCCCGAGAAGTGTGTCAGTATTCAGAGGGGAGTCTCGGGGAGCATGTTGCAATTTATGCGCAGGGGTCCCAGGGAGTGTCTCAGTCTTTACAGGGGTCTTCCACGCAGTTAGTATTCTCAGGGGAGTCCGAGGAGCGTGTTCTCACTCTGAGTATGCTTGTATTTACAGACAGTGTCCCGAGGAGAGTGCCTGTATTTGCAGGGCTGCTCGTGGAGTACGTTGGTATTCACAGGGGAGGTACCGGTGACTGCATTGGTATGTACAGGGTGCCCCCGGAAGTTTCACGCATGGGTGGTTATGATGGTCGTGTCAGTAGTTCCAGGTAGTCCCGGTGAGTGTGTCAGTAGTTGCAGGTGGGTCTTGGGGATGTGTGTCAGTATTTACAGGCGAGGCCCTTGCAGTATGTCGCATTTAAAAGGGTGATCCTGGCGAGTGTGTCGGTACTTATATGGGGTTCCTGTGGAGTATGTCAGTTTTTTCAACGGGGGGGGGGGTTGAGTGTGCCGGTTTTTACCGGGGGTGAGTGCCACGGGCAGTTTGTGAGCATTTAAAGGGGGGGGGGGTCCCGCGGAGACTGTTAGTATTCACGGGATCTGGCCCAGGGAGTGACAGGGGTGTCCCAGGGCATTTGTTGATATTTGCAGGGTGGTCCCTTTGTGTATGTCATTACATGCGTTGGGGTCGCGGGGAGTGTGTGTGTGTGTGTGTGTGTGTGTGTATGTAGTGTGTCATTATTTATAGGAGGTCCTGGTGAGTATGTCAGCAATTGCAGGGAGCCGTCCAGAGAATGTGTCAGCATATACAGGGAAGACCAGGGAGTGTATTATTACTTACAATGTGGTCCTGGGAAGTGTATCAGCATTTACATGGATGTCAGGGGAGTGAGTCAGTATTGATAGTGGGTTCCAAGGGAGTGTGTCTGTTTTCACAGAGGGCTTCCCGGGGAGTGTGTTAGTATTTTCAGGTGGATCACTGAGAGTTTGTTGGTATTTATATGGGGGAACGTGGGAGTGTATCGGTATTTACATTAGGTCCTCTAGGGTGTGTCAATATTTACATCAGAGGTCCCGTGGGCAGTGTTGGTCTTTACAGGGAGGTTCTGGGAACACTATTAGTGTTTTCAGAGGAGTTCTGGGACATGCGTGAGTGTTTACAGAACAGTCATGTGGAGCATGTCGGTAACTACAGGGTAGATATGGGGATTGCGTCAGTATTTTCAGGTGGGTCCTTGAGAGTTTGTTGGTCTTTACATGGGAGAACGTGGGAGTATATCACTATTTGCATTAGGTCCTCCAGGGTGTATCATTATTTACAGCAGAGATCCCGTAGACAGTGTTGGTCTTTACAGGGAGGTTCTGGGAACTATATTGGTGTATACAGGGGAGTTCTGGGGCACGTGTGAGTATTTACAGAACAGTCGTATTGGTAACTACAGGGTAGACATGGGGATTGTGTCAATATTTGAAGAGGGGTGGTCTCAGGGAGTGTTTCACTATTTACAGGGGTGTCCCGGGAATTGTGTCAGTATTTACAGGGAGAAGTCGGCTAGTGCCTCTGTTTTTACTAGGGGCTCCTTGTGACTGTGTTGTTATTTACAGGGAGGTCCCGGGTAGAATGTACTTATTTACAGGCATGTTCCCAGGTGTGTGTCTGTATTTACAAAGGGATCCCGGGGAGTGCATCGGTATTTCCAGCGAGGTCCCAGGAAGTGTGTTGCTATTTACATGAGGTTCTTGGAGAGTATGTTGGTATTTATTTGGAGGGGAGTGTCCCGGGGCAGCTGTCAGTATATCCGGGGGGTCCTGTGGAGTGCATGAGTATCTATGGCTTGGCCCTGGGGAGTGTATCTGTATTTATGTGGGTGGCCCAGGGGACTGTGTCTGCATTTCAGCATTGTCCTGTTGAAATGGTTAGTATTTGCAGTTGTATGTCAGGGAGTGTACGGTATTTACAGGTGTGTCCTGTTGAGTGTGTTGTTATGTACAGTTGTGATTGCAGGGAATGTGTCAGTATTTACATGTGGGTCCCGGTGAGTGTGTCAGTATTTGCAGATGTGTCCGACAGAGTGAAATGGTATTGACAGGGGGGGTGCTGGGAAATGTTTCTGCTTTTCCAAGGGGTCCCCAGCGAGCGTGTCAGTATTATCAGGCAGGTGCCAGGAAGTGTGTGTGCATTTACAGCAAGGTACTGGGGAGTATGTCAGTGTTTTCAGGGGGGTCCAGGCAAGGTGTCAGCATTTTAAGTGTGGTCCTGGAAAGTGTGTCAGTATTTACAAGGGGACCCGAGGGAGTGTGTCAGTATTTACAGGCTGTCCAGGCAGGATGTCAATACTAACTGTGGTCCCAGAGAGTGTGCCAGTATTTATTGGAATGTCTGGGACAGGGGGTGATGTCAGTATTTACAGGAGGTTCCCTGATGAGTGTGTCTGCATATAAAGGTGGGTCCCTGGGAATGTGTTGGGAAATGAGGGGGACGAGGGGAATGTCTTGGTATTTACAGAATATTCCAGAGATTGTGTCGGTATTTGCAGCAGTGGTCCCAGGGACTTCAAAGCGAGCCTGTCAAAATTTTACAGGGTTGTCCTGGGAAGCGTGACGGTATTTACCGGATGGATCCGGTGATTGTTTTCATTTTAAAGGAGGGTTGCATGAAGTGTGTCAGTACTTACAGGTGGATCCCGTGGATTCTATGAGTTATTACAGGGAAGATGTTGGGGAGTATCATGATATTTGCGAAGAGTCCTGAGGAATGTGCTGTATTTTGGGGGCCCCATAGGGAGTTTGCTGATATTTACAGCAGGGTCCTGGTGAATGTGTCAGTTTGATTTGTGGTGTTCTGGGGAGCATGCCATTATTTACAGAGGAGGCACAGGGATGTATGCCAGTAGTTACAGGGAAGTCCCAGGAGTGTGTCGCTATTTACAGGGGTCCCAGAAAGTGTGTCAATATTTACAAGAGTCCCGGGGAACATGTCGATATTTCCAGGTGTCATGTGGAGTGTGTCGGTAATCACAAGAGGGTTTCCGGGTAATGTGTCAGTCTTTACAGGGCGGTCCTTAGCAGTGCGTCACTATTCACAGGGGTGTTCGGAGGAGTGTGTCATTATTTATAGGGCAGTCCTGATGAAAGTGTCAGTATTCATAGGGGGATTGTGGGGATTGTGTCAGTGTTCACAGGGGTGTTCCGAGGAATGTGCCATTATTTAGAGGACAGTCCTGATGAATGTGTAAGTATTCACAAAAGTTCGGTGGGGAGGGGTCAATATTTACCGAGGGTTTCCATGGAGTGTGTTGGTATTCACAGGGGTGTCCCAGGGCTGTGTCCATAATTCCCCCGCAGTTCAAAGGGAGAGGGTCTGCATTTATGGGGTGTCCCAGGGTGTGTGACTGCATTTAGAGGGGAGATACTAGGGAATGTGTCAGTATTTACAGGGGTCCCCGGGGAGTGTGTCAGTATCTACAGGGGTGTCCAGGGAGGGTGTCATAATTTACAGTGAGGTCCTTGGGTGTGTGTCGGTATTTATGGGGTGCTCCATAAGTATTTACAGTAGAAGTCCAGGGATTGTGTTGGTATTTAGAGGTAAGATGTCAGGGGGTCAATATTTACAGGGTGTCCCAGGGACTGTGCCAGAATTAATGCAGGACATGGGAGTGTGTTTTTATTTACACTGTGGTCCCAGGGAATGTGTCGCTATTTACTGGGGTTGCCAGGGAGTGTATCAACTTTTATTTGCATGACCTGGGGAGTTTTTCAGAATTTACCGAGGGCTCTAAAAAGTGTAAATACAGGATGGCTCCTGGGGACTGTATCTGCATTTAAAGCAGACCACCGGGGAATGTGTCAGTATTCACAAGGGAGTCGTGTGTTTTGGCATTTACATAGGCTGTCCCAGGAGTGTGTCTGCATTCACAGAGGGATCCTGAGGAGAGTGTCCATGCTTTGAGGGTAGGTACTAAAGTATGTGTGGGTATTTACAAGACATCCCAGGGAATGGGTAATTTGATACAGGTGTGGTCCTGGGCAGTGTGTCGATATTTACAGGGGTGTCCAGGAAGTTTGTTAATATTCACAGTGGTGTCCTGGGGACTGTGTGTGTTGTTATTTACAGGGTGTGTGTTGGCATTTACAGTCAGAACGTCAGAACTTTCAGGGATGTTCCAGTGAGTGTGTCAGCATTTGAAAGGAGGGGTCCTGAGGAGAGTGTCAAGATTTAAAGGGGACATACCGTGCATTGTGTCGTAATTATAGGGCAGATGGCAGGAAGTGTGTCAATATTTTCAGAGGTGTTTTGGGGATTGTGTCGGCTTTTATAATGGGGGTTCAGGGGAGCGTGTCAGTATTTACGTTGGGCGTCCAGTGAGTGTGGCATTATTGACCTGGGATGTGGTGTGGGCCATTTGTCGGCATTGACGGGGAATACGGGGAATGTGTTGCTATTTACAGGGGGATTCTTGGGATGTGTGGTGGTATTTAAATGGGGTACTCAGGGAACTCTGTACTTAAATTGGGTCCTGGGCAGAATGGCAGTATTCACAGGGAGCGTCATGGGAAGTGTGTCAATAATTACAGGGGTGTCCAGAGGACTGTGTGTGCAGGTGTGTTCAGGGAGTGCGTCAGTATTTACAGGAGTTCCACGTGCTGTGGCAGCATTTACAGCAGATGTCCCGGGGAGTGTTTTAATATTTACTGGTTGTTCCCGCGAAATGTGTCAGTATTCAGAGAGGATCCTGAGGAATGCGCCAGTTTTCATAGGCGGGGTGCGAGGAGTGGGTCAGTATTTACATAGGTGGTCAAAGGGATTCCTGGCTGTGTGTCCATACTGGAAACTATGCCAGCATTTATAGGAATGCAGGCAACTGCGTTATTACATATGTGGGAGAGGAATGGGTGGGGGACTGTGTCAGTATTTACAAGTGGGTCCTGGTGAGTCTGTCGGTATTTAGATGTAGGACCAAGCAACTGTGTCTGTATTCACAGGAAGTCCTGGTGAGTGTGTTGGCATTGACAAGGGCTATAGTTGTCATATACATGGACTTTAGTAAGGCGTTTGATAAGGTTCCCCGTGGTAAGTCAAAGGAGAAAATGAAGTCACATGGTGTGCAGGGCGTTCTAGCTAGATGGATAAAGAACTGGTTGAGGAACAGGAGACAGAGAATGGAAGTTGATGGGAGTTTCTCAAAATGGCCAAAGCTGACCAGTGGTGTTCCACAGGGTTCAGTTCTGAAGTCACAGTTGTTTGTAATATATATAAATGATCTGGAAGACGGCATCTTTGATCTGATCAGTAAGTTCGCAGTTGACGTTAAGATTGATGGAGTAGCAAAAAGCATAGGTGACCTTAAAGAATACAAGAGAATATAGATAGACTGGAGAGTTGGGCGGAGAAGTAGCAGATGGAGTTGCACATAGCAAATGTGAGGTGATGCATTTCAGTAATTCTAATTCGAGAGCAAACAAGACTGCAAATGCAAGAGCTTTGGGAAAAGTTGCTGATCGGAAACGTCTGGGAGCTAAGGTCCATTGTACCCTGGAGATGGCTGCACAGGTGGATAGACTGGTCAAGAATGCTCATGGTATGCTTGCCTTCACCGGACGGGGTATTCAGTGTAAGAACTGGCAGATTATGTTAAAATTGTACAACACATTGGTTCGGCTGCATTTAGAGTACTGCACATAGTTTTGGTCGACACATTACCAAAAGTATCTAGACGCTTTGGAGAGTGTGCAGAGAAAGGATTCCCATTGTGTTCCCCTGGCAACTGCATGCGAACACATCCCCGCTCTGCTTTTCAAGCAACAATCTGAGCAATCCCAACTGTGTTCTGCTAGCAATAGTCTGGGAACTCATTTTCACTCTGTCCCACCAGCAATTGCCTCTGACCACATCCACACTCTGTTTACCTAACAACAGTCTCTGAACAGAGGGACACGCTTTTCCTCCAAACAACTTCCAAAGACTACATCTGCACATGATTCCCCTCACATCGGCTTGTGAACCCATCACCACACTAATATCTGAACAATGACCTTTCATCCCAATCCTGCTCTGTTTTGCTTGGAATGGCATATAACTCCATCCTCACTTTGTTTCACCAACACCAGCTTGGGAATCGATTGCTACCCTTTTCTCCAAGCATCGGTCCATGAACATGACCCAAATCCTCTCCACCAGCAACGGCCTGTGGACCCATCCCTCCTCTATTCCCTTCACAACAGCCCGTGAGCCTTAGTCGGTTTAATCAGCAATGGCCTTTTGACCTATCTGACTGCGTTTCCACAGCAAATGCATGTGAATCCATTCCCACTCCTTCCCGTGAACCCATCACAATTCTGTTCTTCTAACAATGGCCTGCGAACCCATCTTCTCTCGCTCTCTTCCCCTCGGAAAAGCCCATGTTCCCATCCCCAGTCTGTTTCCCTCACAACAGCCTTCGATCAATTCCGCTCCTGTTATCCAAGTACGGCCTGTGAACATATCCCTACTCTGTTCCCCTAGCAATGGCCCGTGAACCTTTATCACTCTCTTCCCCGACCAACAGACTGTGAGCCCATCTTTTCTTCTCACAAATGCCCATGTATGCATTTTTCACATTTCCTTTTCCAAGCAACCGCCTGTGAATCCAGCTCTACTGTTTCATGTATGAACAGCCTTGAACCATTCCCAAACTATTCCATGAGCAACGTCTGTGTACCAATCGACACTCCATCCTCTCATCAACAGCCTGTGACCACAATATCACCTTTGTTCCCCAAACAACTGCTTGCGAACCCATCTGCACTCCGTTCATCTGGCAGCTGCCTGCACCCTAGTGCCCTATTTTTTACCAAGCAACTGTCACTGAAATCTTCCTCATTTTCTTCACAGAGCAATGGCCTGTAAACCAAGCCCCAGTGCGTTCTCCTCGCAACGGTGTGTGACCCCCATCAACCCTCTGATCTCCTGGCAGCGGAATGTGATCCCATCCACACTCTGTTCTCCAGGAAATGGCTTCTGGTGCCATGCGCACTCTGCTCCCTAGCAACAGCCAGTAAAGTCATCTCCTTTCTGTTCCCCTGGCAATGGTCTCTTAACCCATTCCCACTCATTTCCCCAAGCACTGGTCTGTGAACTTCACCACAATCCGCTGTCTTAGCAATGGCCTTTGAACCCATCCACACTCAGTTCTCCTACTGATGGCCTGTGACCACATCCCCACTCTGTCCTCCTGGCAGCGGTCTCTGTCAAAATCGCTATTCTGTTTTCTTAGTAACAATCCCCATTATTCTAACCTAGCAACAACCTGTGAACGCTCATCTTCTACTCACAGCCGGTGAATCCATCGGTACTGTGTTCCCCGAGCAATTGCTAATGAAACAATCCCCCATCTGTTATCCTACTGACAGTCTCTTAAACTATCCTTCCGGCAAAGACCTGTGAACCCATCCCCAATCTCTTCCCCTAGTAATAGCCTGTGAATCCATTACCACGGAAGGGAACACAAGCATGAAGTAAATATGAGATTGGGTGGTAGTGAGAGTGCAGGAGGGACAGCGAGTGATTCAATATAGGGCAGGGTGCATAATGCCAGAGGTGAGAGCAAAGCCAGAGTGACTTAAGCCCAGATCCTGAGCTCAGGTCCTGTTCTCTCCCGTTCCATGAGGACCCGGACATAGGGTCAAGTCTGTCTCTCTCCCACTCAGCTTCTCAATGCAAAGAGAACCAACAATAAAATTCATTCTCCTACTTGGCAATTTTTAATGAACATTTTTATTCTTTACAAATTAAAGTGATCGTTACAATCAGTGGATGGTGCCTTTTCTCATGGTCCTCGGATGTTGAGAGAATCATTAAAATGTGTCCCTGTAACTCCATCTGTGATAAACCAGCACTATCCTCAGTGTGTTACCAGAGCAACAGATTGCTTCACTGCTGAAACATTGAACTGAAATGAGGAAGTCCCGGATGGATTGATTAATGAGAAAGTTTTATTGCTTGATAAATTTGGGTAAAGGGATACTTCAGCACATTCTTCAACTGCTGTCTGAAATTAGTCTGGGTTACAGCGTAAATAGCAGTGTTTGTGCAGCAACTGAGAAGCTGCAGCATGAAGCCCAATTCCTGCACAAAGCCATGTAGAAACACGCCAGTATCCACAATATACCACATTCGACTCCATATAGAATACACCATTAATGTTGACCATAACAAGATGAAATTGGCTGAGATCGCAAACAGTAAAATAATGAATTTTCTTTGATTTTTCATTTCTGTGTCAGAATGAGCGTCTGCATTGGTGTGATCCCGGAGTCTCCTACGGGCTCTGCTGGTCACTAAAATATGTCTAACGGTGAAAACATTGAGCAGTAGAATCAGTAGAAATGGGAGAGCCGGGGTTAAAATGTGGTGGAGGAACTCGAATGTGACCCAAACACGCGACTCATAAAGACCATTTGTTAGAGCATGTTTCCCATCCAATACTGAGGTGTGAGCAGAAAATACCAGAAAATGTTTTTTAAACAGCTCACTACAGTAACTGTTCCCAGAACCACAGCTGCCGTTTTCTCACTGCAATATTTATTTTTCAGCTTCTGGTAACAAATGGCCGCAAACCGATCAAAGGTGAAAGTGACAGTGAACCAGACAGAACAGTCAGTGGCTGCATAAAGCAGAACAGAGTGGATATTACACACGCGTATGTAAAACAGGAAAGAATACTGTTCCTTAAAAACAATGGGAATGTGTCTCAATATCAGGTCGAGGATAATGACCAGTAGATCCGCCATTGCCATTGCAACCAGGTAACGTCTGACAGATGAAGATAACCCACAATCTTTATAAAGCAGGACGTAGATCGTCACTACGTTAACTGTGAGGAAGGAAAACATACATGTAGTATATCAGCCAGTAGTCAAAGTCACCCAATTTGATGGAGGACCCACTGAGATTTTCAAATGTATGTCTGTATTCAGTGATTTATTGAAATAATTGAAGCTGAAATAATAAATAGGATTTTCTGAATTACTGACTAAAATGTGATGTGAAACACAAGAATCCCTCCCTCTCCAAACAGATACACGTCGAAAAGTACAAATGGTTTCTGGAACATTCCCACACACTTGATTACTCGAGAACAGATAGTGGTCCTTCTTTCCAGTTTCTAATATGGACGGTGAAAACGTTGCTGCCCTGAACGATTCTCTCCCCGTGCCATCAAAACAAACGGAAATGGAAATATCTGCCTTATCGTCTTAATTGTGGTAGATCCTGTTTCGTGAGTAAAGGCAATGGCATGGGAAACGTATTCACCCCCTTTAACTGCCTGAGGGGACTTCGAATCAGTGTCTCATTCTCTACGGAATGGGATCTCTTTGTTCAGGATCATATCTTCTTTTCAATTGTCTGGCCGTTCAAAACAAAATGTTGGTTATAGAATGTTCTGGGGACTGTCAGTTATAGAATGCTCCGGAGAATGTCTGGTATGGAATGTTCTGGGAAATGTCGCTCTGGAATGTTACAGGGAATGGCGGGTATAGAATGTTCTTGACAATGTCGGTATGGAATGTTCCGGGGAATGTCGTTTTAGAATGTTTTGGGGAATGTCGTTTTAGAATGTTCCGAGGAATATCGGGTATAGAATGTTCCGAGGAACGTCAGTTGCTGAATGTTCAAGGGAATGTCGGGCACAGAATGTTCCAGATATTGGCGGGTTCAAAATGTTATGGGGATTCTCCATAATGGAATGTCCCCGAAAAGGTAAGTTTTGGAACACTCCTTCTATTTCGGGTATAGGTTGCGGTAGAGTCATAAAGATTCACGTGACAGATGCCCTTCTGCCCACCAAGTCTGTCCCAGTCAGAAACACCTACTTGACCATGTTTCAAACATCACAAGGGTAAGTAAGATGACTCATGACATGGAGGGGATAATTTGTTTGTTGTAATCACAGGCACAGATCATTAAGGTATATCAGATAGTCATTCAGCCCTTCGCACCTAGTCTACCATTCAATATGATTCTGGATGGTCAGACTGTGTCCTGAGCTTCTCACTCCCAACCACTCCCTGATATCCACTGCCCTTACTGTTATTATGAATCCTGGCTGTTTCTCAAATATATTCACCATCTCTGCTTCCACTGGTACACTAAGCCACTGAGACCCAAACACTCACAACCTTTCGAGAATATAAAAGATGTCTCCACATTCGTGTAATAAGTCAAATACGTCTTCTTCAAAACTACTCTGGAATTAGAAATAAAATTTTGCGGAATGCAATGAAACATTTGCTCAAAATTTTATTCTGCCAGTGTTCCTAAGGCCATAAGTTTTAGGAGCAGAAATCCAGCATCTAGCGTTCTAAGTTGATTCTGCTACTTCATCAGGGCCGATATGTTTTAAATATCATTCTCCTGCCTTCTCCCTGTTTAGACACTGACTTTCTCCTGAGTGTATTTTCGCATCCCGTTTCAGACAACATGCAAATCAGGAGCTGCGATTTCGATTCTGATTCTTTATAATTCTGGGCTTCAAGTCAAGGCTTCCCTATCTGTCTGAACACACGATCAGTTGAGGAGGACTGTATTTTCCCAGTTTCTCCGTATCCTTAATAACTGCCCGGGTGATGCTGAGTTCCAGTGCGGTACATCCAATATGACCCAGTTTTCCTCACCTGAGAGTGCCCACTTTCACCCGCCCCAACCCAAGCCCAGACTCTGATGTGCAGGTCCTTCAGCTGTAACTGACCTATCTGCTGCCTCACCCCTTCCCCTGCTTCACAGAACAAGTCATCCATTAATACTGTTGTGTGCAAAATGCTTCTTTGTCCAAAATAAGACAAACAGCTGCTGATGCTGGACATCAGAAACACAAAGTGTTCTGCTGAAGATTCCCCAGATTTGAAATGTTATTTCTGCTTTCTTCATTCAGATTTTTGCAGACCTGCTGAATTTTGCCACCAATGTCCGTATTTGCAGATCTAATTCCCTGCTTATAGCATGCACATATCCTACACTACAGTTTAGTTTTTAACATCCAGCTCTCACCAGTATTCGTTTCACTATTTTATTTCTAAGCTCCAGCCAAACTGTTTCTGTGTAATTTCAGTAATGATGATTTTAGCGGGATGAATGATGGATTCAGCAACATTTTTTTTGAGAATATGATGTTGAGATAATTCCGTTGCCTCTTGTTGTCCTTCTCAAGGGGAATGGTGAGATTTTAGGTCGGTCTTCCCTTACACTAGCGGAGTGGAGAAGGTCAATGATCTCCGACAATGCAGTGTATTCTCCCGATTGCTAAGAGTGCTGGAAGGGGGCAGCTTCAGACCAGGCAGGCATGGCCTAGCGTCATGGCCTCCATCTTAGTTCTGCGGTATGGGAAGTATTCTAGATTAGAATGGTGTTTGAAAATCACAGCAGGTCAAAGAGCATCCGAGGAGCAGAAAAAATCAACGTTTCGGGCAAAAGCCCTTCATCAAGAAGGGTTTTTGCTCGAACCGTCGATTTCCATACTCCTCAGATGCCGCCTGACATGCTGTGCGTTTCCAGCACCACGCAAATCTAGACCTTGATTTTCAGCACCTGCAGTCCGCACTTTTTCCGAATAGTGGAAGTATTGTCTGAATTTCTCCGTACCCAGTAGCTCCATGCTCGTACCCACATTACACATTTTGGGATGGCAGTAATATCATGTGCAGGCTCGGTATCCAAGGATGTGCAGTGTAGCTCCACGCTCTATGTGTTTATCCCAGTGTAGTGCGGAATTTCCCGGGATGTCGGGCAATCAAAGGAACTCTGGCGAGTGGGGAGTTGCTCTGGCAATGGTATACAATAAGAAGTTGGGGACCACTGATGATTCTCACTCTGAACCTATCAGAGGAAATCTTCCACAATTGACACAACTGGCAGGTTGGAGACAAAACCGACAAGATTAAGTGAACACATTGATCTTCGGTTTTATATATAATGGGTAATGTTGCATGAAGGCTAATCATCATTCCTAGGTAAATCCTGTCCACACCTACAGGACAGATCCACCAATCCTGAGGGCACCATGCTATAAAGTCAAGGAAGAAGTTACACTGCAATTGTACCAGATAAAGGAAACTCTCATGCTAACAGGTCAAGGAAATCGTCTGATGATGGCCATCTGTTGTACTCGACACCACCGCTCGGCAATAACTCTGTTCCCCTCGATGTTGGAAACGAATCAGAGGAAGCACTGAGGATGACAAGGACTCAGAGCGTAATCCGGGTGTGGAACTTCAATGCCCATCACCAAAACTGCCTCTGCAGGCCCACTTCTGGCCGAGCAGTGCAAGGCCTCAAATATATAGCAGCCAGGCTGTGTGAAGTGATGGGGAAAATCCCCTGCTCCCGTCCCCACTCCCACCTCGTAACAAGAGGGAAATGTTATCAACAAGCTACTTGTCACAAACTACATTTTTATGTCTGGGAACACGGCACACAGTCCTGGTGGAGGGGAAGTCTCAAGCTCATATTGAAAATAACGCCCACTGTGTTATTTGACTGTACCTCCTGCGAAGTAGGACTCACTTCGAATGGGCAGAGCAAATGGAAACTAAGGATCCACGATGCACTGTCGGCCATCAGCAGGTGCAGCATCGATACCCATCCCTCCATCGTAAAGTCAGAAGTGGGTTGTGCACTGTCGTAATGCTGCTCCTTTAACAAGGTTATGTTTTCCTTGTTTATTTCTACAGAGGAGTTATAAATGCTGAATTGTCGAGAGGTCCGATTTGGATGCTTTTTAGGGCCAGTTTTATTATAAGCAACACTTACTGCCTGAGCCAAAATGCATTCATGTTAAAAAAATGATACATGTAAAATGAAAGGGGAGTGACTCTTTCTTGCAGGTTAGTTTGTCTCTGGTTGAGTTGGTTTTAGCAAGCTAGTCAAGTTTTGAGGCTGCTAGTCCAAGAAACAGTTGCATGGGAGAAAGTGTTCAATGTTCAATCTCCGTGCCATCTCTCTCCCTCTCCTGTTAGACCCTGTGTTTGAATTTACCATTTGTGCCAAGGCATATTTATGCGGACTTTTGCAAGGTTTGGGACCACAATTGTTCAGTTGGGATAATCTGTTTGGTTTTCGGATTCAGTAAGTTATTCTGTATTCTATTCTCATTTCTTAGTGTTTTGTTCAGTAATTTTGGAAAACATATTTAGATTAGATTCCCTACAGTATGGAAACAGGCCATTTTCCCAAGAAGTCCACAGTGATCCTTCGGACAGCGACCCAACCAGCCCCATTCCCCTACCCTATATTTGCCTCTAACTAATGCACCAAAACTATAGACAATTTAGCATGGCCAATACACCTGACCTACACACCTGTGGATTGTGGGAGGAAACCGGAATACCCGGAAGAAACACACTCGGATATCCACTACACACCTGCAGAAAACAAATACCAAAGATAGGGTATGGGTGGGTTCTTTCAAATGTTTTGAGGGAGTCTGGCCTGGCCCATCAGGAAATTGCTAAAAAAACAGAAACAAAATGAGGACATTCAGCCATTTGATTTCGAGAGTGTTTAGCTGGAGTGAGGCAGCATCCAAGAAGCAGGGGAATTGATTTTAAGTCATGAGCACTTCCTCAGGAATGATGCTTGTGGGCATGGGATGTTGAGACATAAATAGGAGGGCGTGAGACTGCGGCCAATTTGCTGGGAATGTGATAGGTAGATACATTTGGAGGTGAACGTGGTTACTTAGAAATGAGGGTGTAGTGGATTGGTGGGAACGAACGTGGACAGATCAAGATGGTCCTGCTAATTGGAGGCTTGGAATTGGGATATGGTGGAGGGAGGTGAAATGAGGAAATTGGTGAAATCCACATTGATTCCATGACGTTGCAGGGTCCCAAGGCGGAAGATGAGGCTTTCTTCTGCGGGGCGTCACTTTGTCAGGATTTGGCGATGGAGGAAACCCAGGAGTTGCATGCCTTTTGTAGAGTGGGAGAGAGCGTTGAAGTGTCCATACGCGTTGTTTGGTGTGTGTGTCCAAGAGATGTTCTCTGCAACGATCCATAAGTTGGCGTTCTGGCGCTGCAATGTCGAGAAGAACACATCGTTTGGAATTGGATGGAGTAGATGACCTGTGTGTAAGTACAGGTAAACGTCGGCCTGCTGTCAAAATATCCTTTGGGGCCTTGGATGAAGTTGAGTGGAGAGGTGTAGGCAGAGGCCTCGCACGTCTTGCGGTAGCAGCAGAAGGTTCTGAGAGCTGGGGGCATATGGACTTGTGGGGTAGGCATGAATCTGACAAGGGAATTGCTTGATGGAATTGTCTCTCTGAAATGCAGATAGGACTGAGAAGGGAAATTATATCCCCAGTAGTAGGGTATGTTTGCAGGTCGCTGAAGTGGCGAACCACGATGCTGGTTGGGTGGAAGTTAAGGACCAGAGAGTTTGCTCCCTGTTGTGATTGGAGTGGTGGAGCTCAAAGGCAGAAGTGTGCAGAGTGGTGAGGAATGTGCTGGAGGGCGTCATCGAATATGTGCGATGGGAATTTGTGGTCTCTGAAAAAGGAGGCCATTTGGGATAATCTCTGGTGGAAATGGTTCTGGATTAGTGGTGCTGGAAGAGCACAGCATTTCAGGCAGCATCCAAAGTGCAGCAAAATCGACGTTCGGGCAAGAGCCCTTCATTTATTCCAGTCGATTTCGCTGCACTTTGGATGCTGCCTGAACTGCTGTGCTCTTCCAGCATCACTAATCCAGAATCTGGTTTCCAGCATCTGCAGTCATTGTTTTTACCTCAGGTGGAAATGGGCCTCCTGATTGCAGATGCGGTGGAGATAGAGGAATTGGGAATAAGAGATGGCGGTTTTACAGGAAGCAGGTTGGGATGCAATGTCGTCCAAGTAACTGGGACTCGGTGAGAGTTTTTCAGAAATGTACATATTTAGTTGGGACCTGAGACTGGCGATGGAATGGTCCAGGATCGCTTTGCAGTTGTCCGAGGTGGTATGGGTGAAGTTGCGGTCCGGGAGGAGAGTATTTGTGAATTTGATCAACTTTTCAATCTCTTCATGGGAGCGCAAGATAGTGCTTATACAGTTATTGATGTAGCGGAGGAAAACGGGGGGAATGGTGCCGAGGTATCTGCAGAGGATGGACTCTTTCAGGTATGCGACGCAGAGGCAGGCATATCTGGGGCCCATGGTGGAAGAAGTGGGAGGATTGAAAGGAGAAGTAGTTGAATTTGACGACCAGTTTAGCCAGGTAAATGAGTGTGTCAGTAGGGGGTTTAGTTTTTAGATTAGATTCCTTACAGTGCGGAAATAAGTCCTTTGGCCCAACCAGTCCACACTGACCCATTTTCCTCTGACTAATGCACGTAGTACTATAGGCAAATTAACATGACCAATTCAGCTAACCTGCACATCTTTGGACTGTGGGATGAAACTCACCCAGTCACGGGGAGAATGTGCAAACTCCACACAGACAGTCGCCCGAGGCTGGAATTGAACCTGGTATGCTGATGATGTGAGGTAGCAGTGCTAACCACCGAGCCATCGTTCAGCATGAGAAGAATAAACGGAGATCCTCGAGGCCGGATGCATGTGAACAAGAACAGGACGTCCATTGTGACGAGAAGGTGTTGGGGGCTGGGGAAACGAAAGAATGGAGGAGGTGAATGAAATGAGTGTTGTCCTGAACATAGGTGGGAAGATGCTGTACTAAGGGGGACAGGACGGTGTCAAGATATGCAGAGATGCGTTCAGTGCAACAGGAGCAGACGGTAACATTGTCCAGATGGATGTGGTGTGTTGGAGGCTGGGGAAGAGGTCCCCAGAGGATAGGCGGGTGTCTTCATGGGAAAAGTGTCCCAGTGGCGGCGGCGACAGAAGAAATGTGCAATGCTGCAACACGTGTCAAACTCATTAATCTGAGATTGTAGTGGGATAAAGGTGAGGCCGTTACTGTGGATTAATTTGTCATCCTCAGTGAGGGGAGGTGCTGGTAATGACAAAAACAAAGCGAGGCTGGGAGCTAGAACATGGGATGGGTCTGGACCTGGGAGTTGGGGCGTAGACAGCAACTGGAAACAGTGTGATATGGATTCAGGATTGACACCTCCCACGGAAGTGACGCTCGAAATGCGCATTGAAGTGCGGCCGATGGCGCAAGTGCTTTAACACGTGCAGTTCTCGATGACGTCAGTGCATATTTGAACATATTTGAACCACAGATGTTTTTTGATGGTAATGGCAGACTGAGGGATTATCCCGGCGCAAATACTTTCAGATTTTGATTGTACACAATTTTTCTTCGGCTGTTGCGGTGATTACAACACCACATCAATGTCAGAGTCTTTCTTTTCAAAGCTGCAGAGCCCGATCATTCAACATATTTAAAGAAGGTTTTTTTTTACATCTGGCAATGAATTGAGGGTAACAAAGAATTGTCAATGAAAGAAGAGAAATAGAGTCAAAGAGTCTTACATAATGAAAACAGGCCCTTTGGCGTGGGCGTGACGTCAGCTGTGTCCTCATCAATGTTCCTGTTGAGTGGCATCACCGGGGGCAGAATTGGTTGTGGCGATGGCAACTGCGGAGATGGAAGAGACATAATGATTAAATATATTGGTTCTGGTATTGGTCGATCTTGCAGCAGTCACTGTAGCAGTGGATCCTGCAGTGGTCACGGAGGCATTCACCTTCCTGGTAATCTTAGAGGTAGTTGACTGGACCGCAATCGCAGAGGTAAGGCATGGTTGGTCGAGGCTGCAGTCTGTGGGGCGGTGCGGTGGAAGTGATGTCATTATTTGCTGCGGAGGTAGTGGATGGAGTGGCCGCGTGGCTAATGTCATCTGAGCAGTTCCGAAAGCAAGGAGAAGTTTCTGAAATTTTCGAGGAATTCCGGGTGTTTAACAAAAAGCCTTGTATTCTTCATGAAAAATTCACCGGTACATATTTATCCACGTTATATTCCATCCATTCAACCATTCAAGGCTGTCACTCAGCAATTTGAGTAGATTTTCTAAGCCTTGTGCTTTTTACACAGGAAATGGAAGGGAACATACAGCCGTACAAAGCAGCTGCACAGGAAGAAATGGAGGACTGTTTTCTGAGCTGAAAGCAGGGAACAATTAGCAACAAATTAGCCTTCATTAATTTAACAGGAAGTAATAACTGCAGGGGCAGTCAACAGTGCTGTTTCCACAACTAGTTGCAAATTATATCAACGGTTCAAATCAGTGGAATTAAACAATACCTAAACAATACTTCAGAGGCAGCTGTTTCTCACATTATGGACTGTGTACATGTAACAAGCTGTTAGAGCAAGTGGTACAGGGGAGCACAATTATAACATGTAAAGGACAATTGGATGGTAAAAGTTTAGATCCATTATGTTTAATGCAGGCACAGTTCAGTTTAGGAATATTTCAGTTCAGGAAACCACGTTGGCGTGGACAATTTCAGCCAAAGGGTCTGTTTCCATATTGTAAGACACTTTGACTCTATTCCTCTTCTTTCATTGACAATTCTTTGTTGCCCTCAATTCATTTCCAGATATAAAAAAGCCTTCTTTAAATATGTTGAATGATCGAGCTCTGCAGCTTTGAAAAGAGAGATCCTGACATTGATGTGGTGTTGTAATCATCGCAACAGCCGAAGAAAAATTGTGTACAATCAAAATCTGAAAGTATTTGCACTGGGATAATCCCTCAATCTGCCATTACCATCAAAAACATCTGTGGTTCAGTGGCAAGCCTGCGTGAACATGCTATGGTCAGAGGCATGTGTACCAAAACATTGCCAAGTTAGATACTGAACTGGACAAAACGACTTCGAGGTCTTAATGCATAAAACCGGACAGAAAGTCCAGCATCGGAATTATCATTGTAAAAGGGAATGGGAAGCACAATAATGTCGACCCTGCAGAGACCTCCGTTTTTACATCTGAGATCTTGTGATAACATTTACAGAGCTTTCCCACACCACAGACTGCAGAGAATCATCGGAAATGAGCTTCCTCTATTCTGGTTCGTGACTGAACATGCAATTTTCCCCAGCAATGCATTTATGACTTGTTGTCATTGACCATCGGAAGCATGTAAAGTAACAATTGCAGTCCATCACGTTTTCTACCGATTCAATATAATAACGGTTGATCCACTACCTTCACACCATACCCCTGCTCTTTCCCCATCTCTTAGTGCCGAGCTACGCTTCAGTGCCTTGACTTCCATAGCCTTATGTGTCGAGAATTCTCCAGATTCACCAGTCGTCGAGTGCGAACATTTATTCTCATCTCAAAGTAGAATGGCCTGCCTGAAGCTAATACTATGGGCCCGTGTTTTAGACGTAACAGTCAGGGGAATTCTCCTCCCTCCTTTCAATCTGTCTCGAACTGTCAGAGTTTTACATATATCACTGAGATCTCCACTCATTTTCCTAAACCCCATGGAATAGAGGCCAAGTCGGCCGAATCTCTGCTCCCACATCAAGCCTGTTCTCCCAGAGATCAATCTGGTCATCCTTTGCTGCACTCTCTTGAGGTCAATTTTGTCCTTTATTAGGTAAGGAGACCAAATCTACAGAATGTTCGACTCGAGGACTCACCAAGACCCTTTAAAGCTGCCGTAAGACATCTTTACTCCTGTAATCAAATCCCCTTGAAATGTTGGTCAACACGCAATTTACTTTCCTACCTGCTTTCTGTTCCTGCAATATTCCTTTCAGTACTGATCTACAAGGAGATCCAGATCATTTTCAATGTTGCAGCTGCCTAATTATTAGGTCTGTTTACTCTAATCAGGTGCCAATGTTATTCCAGTATTGACTCTGGCTTCAGAATTCTCTTCACTGCATGGATCTCGGAGGTCTGCGAAGAAGAACACAACACAAAGGAGTCCGACATAGGGAGGAGACCTCTAGCTGGGATAGGGAAGTGATCTTTAGCCGGGACCAGGGAGGGGGACTTGAGCTGCACCCATGGGCAATTCATCGAGCCAGACCCATGGAGTGGACCTTGAGCCAGGGCAGAGGAACCTGCTGGACACACTTCCCTCATTCCTGAAGAAGGGCTCATCCCCGAAACGTCGATTCTCCTGCTCCTTGGATGCTGCCTGACCTGCTGCGCTTTTCCAGCAACACATTTTCAGCAGAGGAATTTTCGTCAAGCTCGGTACAGGGATGGGACCTCGATCTGGGGCCAGTGTGCAGGAGAGCACGCCCCAGGTTGTTTTTCTGGAGCAAGTAAAGGACTTGGAATTCCCATCTGCAACATCGACATTGGTGACGTCAGTGACAGAGGTCCAGCTATAATAGATGATGCCGAAGAACTGTGTTGTTGGTTATGTCCGGTGCTGGTCGTGGCAAAATGATGATGGAAGGGCATCACAGCCACATCGATAAAGTTGACCCATTGGTTGGAGACATGAATCTGATTGTGGCCGGTCCAGCAAAGGAGGCGACAAGGCGGTGGGGCGTAGAGGACTATAATCCTGGCAGCAATGCAATTCCGGAGAGACTGCAGCCCAGACGTCTTTATGAGGCGATTTGTCTCAGGACCAATGAACTCTTCCCAATCTACATCTTTCTTTAAATGTTCATCATTTAATGACGACAAATGAAAGCGTTTCATTGTATTTCTTTATATTTCTACTGTAAAATTAACCTGACACTAAAGTCAGCATCAAGAAAACGGTCTGTACTCTGCCAGCTCTCCCATTCTGAAACTATGTCCGCATATTAGCTCCAATCCCATAAGATTTGAGTTTGCACACGAGGCTTGTGACTTTATCAAAATTCTTGCTGAAAATCCAAACGTATTGCCTTCATTACTTCTCCATAATTCTCCATAACCATTCTGTTTCTCAAATACGATTCCCAATTCACAAATCTATGTTAATTCTGTTTGTACCCATTACTTTCAGTCTAATAAATTCTCCAAAACTGCTATTTACTAATCTCATTCGTTTTGTTTTTGTCACCAGACTTAGGCTTACTCGTATTGCGAGGAAGATTTTTCGGTTTTTTTTTCTGTGAACACAGAACTGAAGCAATTGGATCATAGTTCTGCCACTTCCCCGTTCTCGATTCTCTGGTTTCAAGTTGCAAGGAACCTGCCCTTGTTTTCTCTTACCTTTGCCATTGGTATACATTTAGAAGCCATTATACTTGACTGTTACAACCTTTTTAATATACACAGCAGAAACCCAAACATTCTTGGGTTAAACTGCTCAATGTTTGACCGTCCACAATTATAGAAGCAATCACTGAAGTATAGACTGTGCACTGTCAGAAGTAGAGCATCATTTTCATTAGTACCAGTTTCCCATGCAAGGAGTCTGTGGCCGGATATGTCACGACACTTCAAGTTCTCATACAAATACTTTCCAATAGCTGTGATATGCTCCATACCAGGGACATCCTGGTGATTCTCCTCTGTACTCCCTCCAGTGAAATCACAGCCTTCCTGTAATGTGGCTCCTAAAACAGCGCAGTTTTCCATCTCGACGGAACCAAATCTCTGTATAGCTCACATAATCTGTGGCTCAATGTATAAAGGCTATGCTAACTTCCACTCTGACTTCTGAACTCGACAACTAACCTATGCAGTCACATTCAGAAATCTGTGGCAAAATATCCCCTGAGCTTGTTCGTGTGTTGCCATTCATCGAATACTCCCCTGTAAGGTACCTTCTTCCAAAGCACATCACCCTATATATCTTAGGGATATATTCTATCGGTCACTAATCTGCCCATCTGTACATTCCATCTGTATCTTCTTGTAAAATGAGACTTTCCATCTCATTGCTGTTATGACACGGGGTAAACCTCTTCTGTTAAGTTAAAACAGCAACACAGAAATATTGAAAATTCGAGAGACCATGAAGTATTCAAAGTAAAAAGTAACACCTTTACTTCTTAAAGTATAACAGAGAATATATAACGAACAGCTCTTTACAACTCCTTCCAAAAATATATCGCTATGTTCCCTCCAGTATTACTAGTCTGACAAAGCCAAAATAAAATTCAACTTTCGAGCCCAGGCAGCTGTTGACTCTTCCCTTTTTTTAAATCTTCCTCTGTAGATTTTCTTCTTCTTAGGATTCCTCTTCTACTGGTCACTTATAGACAGATGTTAACAGATGTTATTGGCGTGGCTATTCTCTCTCAACTGTTCAAGTTTTCCCAGTTGATTACCCCAAAGCATTGGACTGTGTCACTGGCTTTTAATATTGCCAATATACTAAATTCAAAACGGATTGAATTTTTTTTAGGTGTATAACTTAAACTTCAAATTTCGCATTCAAATTTGGTTTTGTATCCAGGCAATCAGCTACTCTCGCGTCTGGACTACATGTTAAATTGTAAATTCTCCAAAACTCCGTGTGCCTCTTTCCGTCCTTCACTCTCCTACAGCACACTTCCATGTCTTCTTAACACAGCCAGCCACCAGGCAAATCTTTGTGTCAAGTTTAAACCTAGTTATCACATTCCTCCCCATCCCGCTCCACATTCACATATGCATCATTTGTGACTACCACAAATAATAAGGGGCACAACACTCATCCCTGTGGTATACCAGGGGTCTCTGCTCTCCAGTCACACAAACAGCCTTCTACCAACACCCTCTGTCTCCTGCCATTAAGACAATTGTGGATGTAACTTGCCAAGTTTACATTCATGCTTTAACATGTGGTGCTTTGTTAAAGGTCTTGCTGTTAACCATATAAACGACCTCCATATAAAAAAACGATAATATTCGTCAGCTATGACTTCCTACTGAAAACGTCATGCTGACTATCCCTGATCAAACTTTGCTCCTCTAATTTCGATTAATTTCCTGCTTTCTAATTTTCTACAACAGTTTCGCTAACACTGATCTGATACTGACTGATTTATAGTTCCACGGTCTACCTTCACAGCACTTTCAATAAAGCATATTCTCGCGTCCACTGGTACCTCCACTGTGACTTGATTTTACTGAAATTTTTGGGTCAGGGTCTTTCCTTTCTTGTCTCCCACAGCAGCCCGAGATACAACTTATTCAGACATGGGATTCGTTGTATTTAAAAACATCCAGAACCATCAAACCTACTCATGCCTTACATGAACCTGCTCAAGAGCTTCACACTCCATCATTTCGAATTCTGTGCCTATATCCCCATTCTCCCAAATAAAACAGAAATGATTAATATTCTCCAGCTACACACATAGATTGTCCCTTACTCTCTAAAGGGTCCAAATTGCTCCTGGTTATTCTTTTCTGTTTGATGTACTTGTAGAATATTTTGGGATTCCCACTCACCTTGCCTGCTCCCAAAATTTCATGCCACTATGTTAGTCAGTCCCCTCTGTATGACGTTTCTAAGTTTCACTGTAATCGCCTCTCATTCTTTGAAACATGAGAGAACACAGACTAGGTTTTCTCATCAGAGAAGCTTGCCACCTAAGAGATTAATCTGTGGAATGTCCATTCAGGATATGTGATCAGTATATTATACTTAGATTAGGCCACCAAAACTGTACACAATGTTCCTGTACAAGTTCAATAACAACTCTAAGTAACTGTGCAGGACGTCATTCCTTCTCGTCGTTGGTGTACAGAAAAAAGAAACAAATGCCGTGATGACACCAGGTCAGACAGTATCCACGGAGAGAGAGTGTCAAAACCAAACATTTACCTTCGAACATTTGCCTGCACTTGTCCTTTTTGTTTATATTTTTCTGTTAATTGCTTGTGTGTACTCTTGAAAAGACTTCCTGAATATCACCTCCATTAGTTATCGACTCTTTATGTCAACAAGTGATATCTTCAAGCAAAAGCATTTGCAAATTATGCCTTCCCTGACATAAATGCATAATCTTTCTCTTCAAGTTCGCTGTTACTTTCAAAGTGTCCAATACACAATTTTTTATAATAGTTTCAAATAGATTCTGAGCTGTAAATTGCAAGGAAACTGGTCTGTCGTTTTCCAATCTCCCTCGTCTTCCATTCTAAAAGCGTTGGAAAGTGTTTATTTTCTTCCAACCTGATTTAGGAATCATACACAGATCCTCAATGCAATCAATATGTCTTTTGCTGATCTCCCTGAAATTCTGATGTGAAGTTTTAGAATCAGAATCCCTACAGTGTTGGCCTTTTAACCCAACAGGTCCACACGACCCTTCGAAGATTAACCCACCCAGATCCATTCCGCACCCTTCTATTGGTCTATTGCACCTGACCTACACTCACCTGAAAATCATAGACAATTCAGCATGGCGACGTCACCCAACCTGCACATTTTTATGTTGTGGGAGGAATCCAGGGAGACCAGAAGAAACCCAAGTTGACACGATGAGAATGTGCAAACTCCACACAGTCAATCGTCCGACATGGAATTGAACCCAAGTCCCAGGTGGGGTGAAGAAGCCATGCTTACCACTGAGCCAATGCAGCTGTGTTGTCAAATACTACCTCGTCACTGTCATGAATGATTTTAGTCTTCAGTTACATACGTCCCATGCTCACAGTACTTCTCGGAGATTTTCTGAATCTTCCTCCATGAAGATAGACTAAATGCAATTGATTATTTTCCCTGTCATTTTCAGTTCTCTACAATAAATTATCCTGTCCACACATTCATAGTTCCAGATTTGACATTGCTTTTATTTTTCTTTCAATTATTGACAGATATTCACTTTTTATGTCTCTTTTTAGTTTGCATTCTTTTTTGCTTTTCGATTTCGCTACCTGGCTCTTAATCGCCATTGTTACGACCTAATTTCACTGAATCCGAATATCTGACATCTTCCTGAGCCATTTTCTTTCATCTCATACATTTTCGAACTTGCTTTTTTGATCATCGTTGTATCATCATTCCCTTTTGCAATTTGCCTCTTGGAGGTATAAATGTATATTGTACACTTCACAGTATTTCTATGAATAAAATACATTGCCTGCCAACCGTTACATCACGTTCATGGACTTCTCCTGTTCCAATTTGTTCCTCACACCTTCGTGGTTTGCATGATCCTGGCATACAATCATTATGAAACAAAAAAGACTGGGTGGTATTCAGACGTCATGCAAAATCAATACCTTAAAATTGCTATGTAAAAAGCTCCCTTACACCATGGTTTTCATTTAGCTCTTCTGATCACATAGCACCAATTCCAAAACTGCGTGATCTCTAGTTCGGTGCTCAATGTATCATGAAAGCACTCCATCTCATACATATTCATGAAATCCATTTTTCCTGTGTTAACATTCACTTGGGTTAACATTGTTTAGATGTAACTCGAACTGTATTTGCCCAATATTACTGCAGTACCCACAAACGTGCAAATTTAGTTTCCTGTTTTATATCATGCCCAACGTTTCTCTTCCAATTTTGACGTAGATCAATAACTTCTCTCAATGCTTTCTTCTCCTTGTTGATTTCAATCTCCATCTTAACAAATTCAATGGAGTCCGAGCAACGTGGGCTGTGGAGAGATTAAGAGTTGATTCAAGAAAGATGTTTGGAGAGGCATATCTCAACAGTGATATCATCTCGCCAGATATTACCTGTCCTACTCAAGTGTTATTGTGAAATTTTCAGCAGTTCTCCCATTATGCTGGTGGGGATAGAGATGTCGCTGTGGATTCCTCCGGACAGCTGAAACTGGTCTAACGGGGTACGAACCTTACAGCAGGCAGATAAAGTGTTACCACTGCTCTTTAGGGTCTTAGTTCGATCACATCTTGAGTAGTGTGTACAGATTTAAACTCCTCATTGAGGAAAGGAGATTCGAATTAAACCAGAGCTTGTTTCCTCAACTGATTTCTGCAACAAATCATAGCATCACAAAATCCCTACTGGGTTTGACCCATCAACTCCACACTGCTTCTCTGAAGACCATCCACACAAACCCACCTCATCTCCTCCGCTCAAAACTCGACAACCATCTGTTTTCCATGGCCAATGCATCGAACTTGCACATCTTGGGACTGTGAGCGAAGCTGAATTGCCCTGCTGAAACCTGCGAACACACGGAGAGAACGTTCTAATTCCACACAGGCAGTCACTGGAGGCTGGAATTGAACCCTGATTCATGGTGCTGTGAGGCAGAAGTGCTAACCACTGAGCTACACACTGTTGCATCTCGGCAGTAAGATTTCATTAGTGTGAAAAACTCTCCAGCAACACTCGGAGTATATTCAGAACTTGGACGACAGCACGACATTGAAGCCATTGTGAGTACAAGGTAGGAGTACCAGAAGGACGTTAAGCCCATCGATCGTGTAAACCAGGAACAGAATGATTTAATTCAGTAATTCCTGCCTCTTGCGTTGTAATCACAGCAGAACTTTTTCAGCTTTGCGCCTGTTACGGGAATTCAAAGGGAATGCACAAGTTTTAGAAATGGTAGAACAAAGAATAACTAGCTTCAGAAGAGAATGAAAAGTAGTGATGAAACTATTGGATTTGAAGGCAATCTGTTAGAATCGACAACAAGAGATTTTCAAAGTCAAACCACGATCCATCACAATCAACGTGATTTTGTTTTGAAGGATATTGTAAATTATTTGCTTGATTTTTTTTAGAATGTGCGAAACAAAGTGCATAAAGGCGATTCTATGGCTGTTTTATACCTGTACTTCTGGAAACATTGCATAATGTGCCACACAGAAGATTAACATGCAAGAAAAGACCAGCTGCGGTGAGGAAAAAATATTTGCTTGGCGAGAGGATTGGCGAACATACGAAAATAATGATATTTAGGTACTGATGTTGAACTCTTTTGGGCAATGTCAAACTCACACGACACCAGCTGAAAGCTCACCCGGTTTTTCTGAAAGCAAGAGGTTTCTGAGCGCTGCTAATTTCGAAGGAAATGCCCAAAGGTTCGTACAACTCAAGCAAACGAATTGAAGACACTAAAAATGCCTCTTAAATCTTTAATCAGTTAGAATGGATGTTCATATTTCCGTTCATTAATATTCAAATTCTACAACTTATTTCAAGTCTCTGCCTGGAAACAACTTAAGGTGTTATCAATCAAAAGGAAGTGACACCTCCGGTCAGACAAATATTTCGGGTGTGAGGTGGTGTTTGGAATCTGGCTGTGCCTTAACCGAGAGTCAGACTTGTTTTATTTCCAAAGTCGGAGTTTATAAAATGCCACATTGTTGATTGTCTACAAATTGTATAGGTCGTGAACCAAATAGAATCTAACCATAAATTCAAATCTGCAAATGGAAATTCAACCCTCATGCGTGTTGGTATGTCTGTGCATGTATGTTGGGGGAGAGTGTGTGGAATGTGCCGAGTGTGTGCATGGAGGTGAGTGTCTGTGTTGGAATGTATGAGTGTGTGGGAGGGGAGAGAGGGGGAGTGTATGTGTGCGTGTGTGCCTGTGCGTGTGTGCAAGGGGGACATTGAGAGAGAGTGAGTAAATCTGTGCGGCTGTTTGCATGTGTATGTGTGTGTATGTCTGTTCAGTTTAAGACACAGACAGACACCGCAGGTCCTCTTCCACCACGTACACTCACTCGGTGGTTTCAGCGATTCCTCTTTCTGCAGCCTGTGCTTCATTTGTTGTTCATGATTCATATCCAGATGCAGTAACTGCAGTCCCCATGCTCCATCCAGAGTTGGGTTACCGAAGCCTCAGGTCTCCCGAATCTCTGAGGCAGCTCACAACACAAACCATTCGAAGAACCTCCACTAACCTTTCAATAACATGAGTCAGTCAGCAATCCTTCAACTACAAGTTAGATACCTGGCCCTTTGCAAAAACATGTCAGGAGCTTACTCGTGCTCCTGACCGCACGAAACAGCTAAGGGGGACAAACACAGGTGTTCACTGGTCAGGCACAGACCAAGTTTCAAAGACGTGAGTCATAGCTTCTGAAAACCTATCCACTTGTGACACACCTGGAAATGAACAACAGCCCGACACACGATTTCATTGTTTCTGAGCTTCACAATATCACTCGATATACTAGAGAGCCAAACAACGAGGACAGGGAAAGATAAAGAGGGATATGCTCATTAAATATACAAGCAGGCACTTGATGGACGGAGAACATAATGTGAAAACATAGAGGAACGAAACAACTGGATTGGGATTAACCGGAGTAAGTAGACCTTGGTGGATCCAATAATAACACTGAGAATATGATTTTTTTAAAATGTAGGATCAGCTGAAACGGTTTATTACGTCCAATTCTGACTCTCCCTCACAGAAACATTCCTGCTGCTGCACTGCACTATGTAACTGCCGAGCTTGGGAAGACAGTGACAGTAAACTGTGATGCCACAAGTTTATCTCCATGCATCAGCATAAGGCAAGGGAGATAATCTGTATACATGTGTGCATTTCCGGGACATTTTAGATATAAAAATCATTGCTTGAGAGAGAAAAGGCATGGAGGAAATCAATTTCAATATGAACATCTGGCAGGGGTTTGGAGAATGGACAGAGAGAGACTGAGGGACGTTACATGGACATAATTAATAACATGATTGAGATGATTAAAATACATACACTGCCAGTCCCAGTGACAATATAGATAAGTGTGCACATGAATGGTGCATGGATGTGATTTTGGTGTAAATTCGGACACGAGCCATAAACTTTTGAATCAAATTTGCTTCTGCATATTTAAAGCTTGGAGTGTCAGCAGCAGATGTTTGGTATCATTCGGACTACGTTACAAAGCTCAAGGTTCAATTAGCAGATGGGATGAGTCAGTGGAGTATATTCAGAATATATCAGCAGTTAGGAATGGACAGGTTATGATGTCAGGAATCAGTTCATTGATAAAGGGATCACCGCAGCTATGATTCGCCTCTTTCAGCCTCAGATATCGGGCAGGGTTAGGGTGGGAAATGGAGTTTGTTACCAGAACAGAAAACAGTGATTTCCATGCTCCCAACATTTAAATAACAAGGGCAGTGATGCAATCAGTCGTGTTTCACGGCTGAATTTGAGCAGGTCGGTATGGAGGCGCATGAGCGACACTGTCGAAATGAAAGACAGAAATAGTGAATTAACAAGTGCACTGATGCAGTCAAATGGAATGTCTGAATTCTCAGTCTCAGCAGGAACAAGAATTCTGGCAAGGAGTGGAGAGTCAATGAAAAGAACACCGTTACAACCAACACTTGTTACAGAATTAACGTATGAACAGTGGGACTTACCAGGTAAACCAATGATAGACAGGATTGGGTAATAAAAATGTTGAATAATCCAAAGTGCATATTCGATCCGCCGTGATAATGATATCCAATCATAATATATTGAAAGAAACAAGATATAATTGGATAAACTTCTGCCCAATGATGGAACATTCCAGTCAAATGCTCCCAGATCCTAATCTCTCCTCCCCATCTCTCTGGAGTTGCTGATCTCTGTTAGCGCTCTCAATGATGCTCCTGCTCATATAATGGGATAATACATTGAACAGAGCTCATTTATCATTAAAATATGGAAACTCTCCACAGGGATATTTAGAATCCATGGAGACTAACATTAGTGACAGTCACTTAACAAACAAATTCAGTTAACACCTTCCTTCCATCACTTTCCAAATCACAATAAAATGCGACATTGACTCAGTGTGGATGCATGGATGAGTGTTGATGAAGGATGGACCATAAACCTTTCAATGTTTTTACTTTTTCTTCCTTCCTGTATGTGGAAGTATGACCAGATTAACGTAGGGTTTTATATGACTCACCCTGTGTACAACAGGAGACGGGGGAAATAGCAGACCAACTGCATAAGATGCTTGATAGGGTATATTCCGGAAACGATGAAGCTGGGTAACAATATTTATTGTTCATTGATATTGTGTCATCTACTTCCACCTGTCAGTGTCCTGTTGTCAGATCCTTCCGTAACCTCGGGACGTCATTCAGAGTACTGATAGTGCTGGTCATGAACGGGAGAAAACAATTATCTCCATTCTCACCGGCCTGTCACAGATGGACAAGAGAAGGTCATTCTGTCCTTTGAGGCTGTTACATAGTGACAGATGCTTCTTGAGCCTGTTATGCAGGAACTAATATTCAAAGGTACTTATGGAGAACATTAATCCTGATACAGATGCTACTATTCTCATCCAAATAATGCCAATTTTGATCATTTTACGCACGCACTTTGAAAACTGCTTGCAAGAAGCGCGTGACAGGAAACTGGTAGGACTTCACGAATGAGATTAGTGTCTAGCAACAGTCTATTTCTGTTCCTGAATCTGATCAATGGAAATCTGAATGGAAGGGAGCATATGATAGCTACAGATAGCAAGAATCGATTGAATCCATCAAGGTGGCAGTGGGATAACATTAAGAGGGAAATCAGGTGGTCAACATGGGGACATGAGATATCTTTGGCAGACAGGTTCAGTCTTTGCAACCAGTGCCGTGAGATGTCGAACAGTCAGCGAATGCAATTTAACACGTGGCTGTGAGGCTGGTGCAGGAGGGAGGGATTCAGATACCGAGACCATTGGGATACCTTCTGGAGAAGGTAGGACCTATACATGAAGGATGGGTTGCACCTGAACTGGAGGGAAACAAATGACCTGGGTGGGAGATTTGCTCGTGTGATACGGGAGGGTTTAAACTAGTTTGGCGGGATGGGGGGTGGGAATCAGAGCCACATGTCTGAAAGGGGGTCATTTGCAGATGGGACAACGACAGGATGTATTGAATCTATCAGGAAGGTTTCTCACGCGATGAAACAAAGGGATCAGTCAAACTGTATCTGTTTTAATACAAGGTGTGTTCGAAATAAGAGTGACGACCTTAGTACATGGATCTGTACTTGGGTCTACGATGTTGTGGCCATACCGGAAACGTGAATTTCACAGGGGTAGGCATGGCTGCTTGATATTCCAGGGTTTAGAACTTTAAAAAGAACAAGAAGGGTGGATAAAAAAGAGGGGTTGTAGCATTTCTAATCACAGAGTGCATAACAGCTACAGAAACTAAGGTTGTTGAGGAAGGTTTCTCTACTGAGTCAGTGTGGGTGGGAGGAAGCAAGGATTGAGCACAGCTTTAGAGAATTACAGGCTTGCTAGAAATGAACTCAGAAACGGATTGAGGAGAGTCAGGAGGGGGCACAAAAAGTCTTGGCAAGAAGGATTCTGGAGAACCCAAAGGCACTTTACTCATACGTGAGGAATAAGACAATGATCAGGGAGAAGTTAGGACCGATCAGGGATAGCGTAGGGAACTTGTGCGTGGAGAGTGAGCATATAGGGGAAGCCTTAAATGAGTTTTATGCTTCTATTTTCACCAAGGAAAGGGAACTTGTAAATGAAACTTAGAGGAGCTGGCATACAGTCTTGACGAGATCAAGATTGATGAAATTGATTTGCTAGAAATTTTGGAAAACATTAACAATGAATGGAAGAACTTGGAGAAAGTTGATGGGCAGAGAGATCTGGGAGTGCAGGTCGCTGCACAGGTGAACAGCCTTGTCAAGGAGGCATATACTATGCTTGCCTTCATTGATCGGGGTATTGAGTATAAGAGCTGGCAAGGCATGTTAATATTGAACAAGATTATGGTTCTGCCGCATTTAAAATACTGTGTACAGTTCTGGTCAACACATTACCAAAAGGATGTGGACGCTTTGGAGAGGGTGCAGGAAGGTTTACGAGGATGTTGTCTGGTATAGAAGATGCCAGCTGTGAAGAAAGGTTGAGAAGGTTAGGTTTATTATCATTAGCAAAAAGGAGATTGAGTGTGGACCTGATTGAGGTTTATGAAATCATGAAGGGTATGGAGAGGGTGGATAGGGACAAACTTTCTCCTAGGCTGCAGGATTCAATAATTAGAGGTCACGCTTTCAAGGTGAGAGGTGGAAAGTTTAAGGGGGATACACACAGTAAGTGGTGGGCGGTTGAAACGCGTTGTCAGCAGAGGTAGTCGAGGCAGGCACAGTAGATTCATTTAAGATCTCTCTGGATAAATGCATGAGTAGGTGGGGAGTCGAGGAATACAGATGCTTAGGAACTGGGCGACGGGATTAGACAGGACATTTGGATCGGCTCAAGCTTGGAGGTCCGAAGAACTTGTTCCTGGGCTAAATTTGTTTTTGTTCTTTGTTCTTTAATATGTCCCCAGGGCCAGACCAGATTTATCCTCTGCTCCGAGAAGCGAGAAAGGACGTTGCTAAGCCGCTGGCGAGGATATTTGCCTCTTCACTCTCCACAGGAATCGTTCTGGTGGATTGGAAGGAGGCGAAAGTTGTTCCTCTTTTCAAGAAGTGTAATAGGGAAAATGCCTGGCAATTAAAGACCAGTCAGTCTTATATCTGTGATCAGCAAAGTTTTAGAAAGTATTATGAGGGATAGGATTTATGAATATTTAGCAAAACATAGCGTGGTTAGAGGCAGTCAGCATGGATTTCTGAGGGGCAAGTCATGCCTCACAAAACTTATTGAGTTTTTGGAGGAGGCATCAAGACAGCTCGACGATGTTCGTGCCATGTATATGGACTTCAGCAAGACATTTCATAGGGTTCCCCATGGTAGGCTCATTCATAAAGTCAGAAAGTATTCGATACAGGGAGATTTGGCTATCTGGATTCCGAATTGGCTGGCTGAATGAAGGCAGAGAGTGGTTGTAGATGGAAAGTATTCTGTCTGGAGGATAAGTGTTGATGGTGTCCCACAAGGCTCTGTTCTTGGGCCTTTGCTCTTTGTAGTCTTTATAAACGACTTGGATGAGGAGGTTGAGGGGTGTGTCAGTAAACTTGCAGATGACGCAAAGGCTGGAGGTGTTTTTGATAGTATGGAGGGCTACTGCAGGCTTCAGCGCGATAGCGCAGAGCTGGACTGAGAAATGGCAGATAGAGTTAAACCTGGATACATGTGACGTGAATCATTTTGGAAAGGTCGACCTCGAATGCAGAAAATAGGATTAAAGACATGATTCTTGGCAGTGTGGAGTAACAGAGGGATCTGGGTGTGCAAGTACATAGATCCCTCAAAGTTGCCACCCAGTGGATAGGGTTGTTAAGAAAGCATGTGATGTTTTGGTTTTCATTAACTGGGGGATCTAGTTTAAGAGTCACGAGGTTTTGCTGCAGCTCTACAAGTCCCTGGTGAGACTAAATTTGGAATATTGTGTCCACTTCTGGTCGCCCTACTATAAGAAATATATTGAGACTGTGGAGAGGGTGCAAAGAAGTTTTACCAACACGCTGCCTGGACTGGAATGCTTGCGTTATGAAGAAAGGATGAATATGCTCTGACTTTTCTCTCTGCAGGTGTACAAAATAATGAGAGGATTAGATAGAGTCAATATCCAGAGACTTTTCCCCAGGGTAGGATTGACTGGTACGAGAAGGCATTGTTTGAAGAAATTAGGAGAAAGGTATAAAGAAGACTTCAGATGTCTGCTCTTTACACAGACCGTTGTGAATACATGGAATATGTTTCCGCTGTGATGGTGGAAGCAGAGTCATTGGGGACATTTAAGCGACTGCTGGACGTGCACGTGGATCGCACTGAGTTGAGGGGTGCGCAGGTTAGGTTACCACATTTTACGTTAGGATTAAACCTCGGCACAACATCGTGGGCCAAAGGACCTGTTCTGTGCTGTACTATTCTATGTTATATGCTCTAAATAAATAAAGGTCCAAAGAGTAACTTCGAAGACAACATTGCCCGTTCAGGATCAGCAAGGCCATTCATTTCTGGGAATACAGGAGATGGATGAGAAAATAAATGAATACCTTGCAGAAGATAATTACTGTGCAGAAGAATATGGAAGTGAGAGAACTTTGGAAAATAAATCGTGATGTCTTGAAGAGTGTCCACGTTAGAGAAGAAGAATTGCTGGGAGTCTAAAAAATACACAATCATGGATATATCCCTGGAATAAGATTATGTGCACGCAAGAACTCTGTGTGGCAATCTGGGGAAGTCATTGTTGCTTTCTTTGCAGAGGTAGTTGTATCATGGTCAGCCATAGGTTTGATTCTGGAAGACTGGCAGATGATTCATATTGTGCCATGGTTTCAGAAAGGTGGTAAGGAAAAGCCAGAAATCTATTGACTGGTAAGTCTGATGTCAGTAGCATGTGACTTTTTGGAAGGGATTCTGGGGGACAGGATTTAACATAATTCGGATTGGCATGGCCAGATTTAGGGATAGGCGATAGTGAGGACAGAAGATGCTGGAGATGAGAGTCGAGAGTGTGGTGCTGTAAATCCGACAGTATTTAAGGAGCAGGAGAGTTAATGGTTTGGGCAAAAACCTTCCATCACGAATATGGCTAGGTGCTCACGGTGTGGAGAGATAAATGGGAGGGGTGGGACTCGCGGAAGGTAGCTGTGAGTGTTGGGAGCTGAGAGGGGTGGTTGGAAGTGGGGTACTGCTAATAGTTCAGAGGAGACGGTGGAGCAGACAGGTGGGAAGGAACATGGACAAGTTGGATAGGTCATGAGGGCGGTGCCGAGTTGGAAGGTCAGATCTGGGATAAGGTAGGGGATGGAGAAATGAGGAAAGTGGTGAAATCTACATTGATGACATGCGGTTTCAGGGTCCCGAGAAGGACAATAAGGTAATCTTCCTCCAGCGGATTTGTGGTTAGGGAGTAGAGATGCAGGACGCCCAGGACCTTGATGTCCTTGGCTGTGTGGGGAAAGAGTTGAATTTTTCTGCCACGGGATGGTGGGGTTGGTTGGTGCGGGTGTTCTGGAGATGTTCTCTGAAGAATTCTATGAGGAAATGTCCTTTCTTCCCAATACAGTAGAGAGCAAATCGGGCGGACAAATACAATTAATTACATGTCTGGAAGTGCAGGTGAACTCTTGATTGATGTGTAAGGCTCTTTTAGGGACTTGTACGGTGGTGATGGGGGTGACATGTGAGCCCAGGTTTTGCAATTTCTGAAGTAGCAAGAAAAGGTGCCAGGAGGGGATGGTGGGTTGGTGGGGGCGTGCAGCTGACCAGGGAATGGCGGAGGGAAGTTTCTTTATGGAAAACGGATCTGGGTGGGGAGGGAAACTTATCTCTGGTCGTGGGGAAAGTTTGCCGGTGGTGAAAATGGCAGAGTATGATGCAATGCTTACGGGGGTTGGTTAGGTGAGTTGCAAAGTTGCAACAACTTGTCCTTATTGTAGTTGGAAGTGTGGGTTCGAGAACGGAAGTGGAGGGAGTGAATGAGAAGCGCTGGAGGGCATAATCAAAAATGTGTGAGGGGAAATTGCAGTCTTTACAGAAGGAAGCCATCTGATGTTTTCAGCTGTGTAACCGGTGCTCTTGCGAGCAAATGTGGCGGAGGTGGAGGAAATGGGAGTAAGGGAGAGCATTTTTACAGAAGACAGGGTAGGAGGATGTGTAGTTAAGGTAGCCATGGAAATTGTTGGGTTTGGAAGATGTTGGTGTTGAGTCAATCACGGTTGATGGAGGTGAAAAGGTACAGCAAGGGGATGGATGTGTCTGGGATGGTCCAGATGAATTTAAGGACGAGGTGGAATGTTTTGGTGAAGTTGATGAACTGTTCAATCTCCTCGTGGAAGCAGGATGTCGAGTCGATGCAGTCTAAATTGGGGTTACTATGATTTAGGGACAGTCTTTGTGTGTGGAAATTATGTCGCACTAATTGACTGAGTTCTTTTTTGAAGAAGATTGACGAATGCATTGCAGTGCAGATTGGTTGCATGGACTTCAGTAAGGCAGTCGACAAGGTTCTTCACGGTAAACTGGTTAGCATGGTTAGATGACATGGACTCGAGGGAGAGCAGGACGTAATTGATCAAAGGTAAGCGAAGTAGGAGGTTGTGGAGGGTTGTTCTTTATTTGGACTGCAAGTTTGTGCCCAGCATTGTGCCTCAAGGATCCAATGGATCTTCTCATTTATATAAAGGTTATTGATGTGTCTGAAGTAGGAATGAGTGTGAATTTTCAGAAAACACTGAAATTAGTGGTTCAGTTGTCAGTGAAAATGGTTACTCAGAGTACAATAGTACCTTAATTAGAATGGCCAAAGGACCGAGGAGTGACAGATGTAGTTCATTTTAGACATACAGCAGGCTTAGCAGTTTGGTAAGGAAACTCATTGTAGCACGTATCTGCTGGATCCTGGGAAGTGTTACCGAATGCAGACACCTTAATAGAAACTATAGAAATCCTGCAATGTAGGAACATTCCATGTGGCCCATCGAGTTCACGCTGAACTTCCAAATAGCGTTCCACCAGATGCACCTATTCTTTACTCCTGCAACTTTACACTTCCCACAGCTCATCCATCTAACTGACAAATTCCTGCATAATGTGTAGACATGTGGCAAGATCACTGCACCTAATCTGCACATCTTTGGTCATGGGGTTGCAGTCTGCATGAGTTGTATAGGATATGATTCTGCTGCTACCAATGGCTAACTGCACCTCATGACTCCTCATTCTTAGTTATTCGAAATGTTTGACGTCTGTCCCATTCGGCACACAGGTTGTGACATAACATGGGGGAAGGGTCTACAAACTATGCGGATGACTCTACCTCACCACAAGGAATGTGCAGTGGCTGCTCTTACCAATATATTACATGAAAAGATGAATCTTCAGCAGGCGAATTGGTGATGATGTGGTCAATTGTGTGCGTCCCTTTTTATTGATTCCCTCATAACCTGCCGCAGAGCAGAACAGTTGAGCAGCCACAGGATGCAGCATTAATGCTGAGCACTATATTGACTAAATCCCAAGGAGCTGCCCCGTTCTGCCTGGCTATAAGTCTTTTCAGTAGGCCAGAACCTACCAGAGAGGGTTGTGATATTTCGTGCGACATAGTCCACTTTACAGAATTTTGTTTTACAATGTCTGTCTGCTCCTTGATTAGTCTGTGAGAAGTATATAACAGGTCACTGTTACATATGTTCAATGAAGAAGTCATATTCTTTTATTTCTTACATATTTTAATATCAACCAAACAACATTATATTTCAGTAAAAAATCATTGAAGTGGAAAATAATTAAATTACCAGTGTACAAAGCGAACTATTACTCAACTCAGTGAAATTAGTAAACAGCTGATTTGTGTTCAGATCAGTGAACGCATCATCTGGTATTCAACAAAGCTGTTTAAAATGGTTTTGAAAAATGCTTGAATTCAGACACGGTGCTACTGGGCCTCACCACTTGAAATGATGAGTCTCGTTACCACACCCAAGAACTAATCATTAATATGAAGTGCAAGGATTTCGAAACTATGAAGTTATTTTCTCATGTATTAATATTGAGTGCCAATATTCACATATAATATTTTTAATGGAACAATATCACTGTATGTCTAAACATTTTGCAGTCAGACATGAGTACATTTCGAATTGTTTCTGTCATCTCATAGTTCAGTGAAGTGCTATGTGACTGTCAGTATCTGTGTCATACCACGTAACAGGCCATGTCTCTGAAACAGTTATGGATTTTTCATCGAAAAACATATAACTGTTCAGAACAAGCAAGGTAGTAACTGGACCCAACCAGCCTGTTCTCCCAAATCAGAAGCTTCAGTAACGAGTATGTTTAGACAGTATTTTACATTCTAATTTATTCATGGAATGTGGTAACGGCAGTATTTATTGCTCATCCTGTGATGTAATTAGGAAGGTGGTCCTGTGCTGCCACATTGAAATTCTTCAATGTATGTGCTGTTGATAGATTTACAATACCATTAAGGAGGGAACTTGAAACAGTAACACTTGAAGGAACAGCAATATTGTTCCAAATCAGGATGGTCGGTGGCTTGGAACAGAACGTGAACATGGTGCAGGTCCCAATTAACTGCTGTTGTCGTCCTTGATGGTCGTGGTTTCAAAGGGGCTTTGTAAGTAGCCTTGGTAAAATACTGCAGAGCACCGTGAGGTGACAGGCGTTGCTACTAATGAGTGTCAGTGGATGAGAAGTGTAGGTGCCGTCAATTAGAAAAATGGGGATAATTTATCATACACACATTCAACTTGTCTCTTGTAAATATTCAGCAGACGTTTGGAAATCAGGAGGTAAGTTATTTCTACAAGATTGCTCTATGACATATTCATGTAGCAAATGAATTTACATGTGTCTGAAAGTGTGGTGCTGGAAAAGCACAATAGGTCAGGCAGCTTCTGAGGCACAGGAGGTCGAAATTTGAGCATACGCCCTTCACGGGAACGGGAAAATAATTTATATGGTAACTCCAGTCGTGGTTAACAGTTATCCCCGGGATATTGCCAGTTGGGAGTTTAGCAATGATGATGACTACACTGAATATTTTAGGGTGAGGGTTCAATGACGTATTGTAAGAGCTGATCGTTTCCTGGCACGTACGTATTTTCAAGTGTTATTTGTCATTTCTAAGCACACACCTGCATGTTTTGCATATCTCTGTAATCACAAATGGTGTTGAACATTGTCCAATCATTGGCTGACAACCCTTCTATGACTTGATGCTGGAGGAATGGTCATTTATGGAGCGGCTGATGATTGTTGGGCTTAGGACACAGAACACTGTAGCTCACTGATCGTGTCACTCTGAGCAAGAAAAGTGCTTCAAATTCTATATACTCAAGATGTATGTAACATAATATCTTAACAGATGAAAATTGAAATATCTACCCTAAGGAGCTGAGCGCAGACTTGGTTAGCTCAATCATTTGGACGGCAAGTTATTAATGCAGGTTAATGCCAACAGTATGGGTTCAAATCCCGTACTGACTGAAGTGACAAAAAGGGACTATCCTACTTAACCATTCAGTAAAAAATGAGGTCTGCAGATGCTGGAGATCACAGCTGAAAATGTGTTGCTGGTCAAAGCACAGCAGGCCAGGCAGCATCTCAGGAATAGAGAATTCGACGTTTCGAGCATAAGCCCTTCATCAGGAATAAGAGAGAGAGCCAAGCAGGCTAAGATAAAAGGTAGGGAGGAGGGACTAGGGGGAGGGGCGATGGAGGTGGGATAGGTGGAAGGAGGTCAAGGTGAGGGTGATAGGCCGGAGTGGGGTGGGGGCGGAGAGGTCAGGAAGAGGATTGCAGTTAGGAGGGCGGTGCTGAGTTGAGGGAACCGACTGAGACAAGGTGGGGGGAGGGGAAATGAGGAAACTGGAGAAATCTGAATTCATACCTTGTGGTTGGAGGGTTCCCAGGCGGAAGATGAGGCGCTCCTCCTCCAGCCGTCGTGTTGTTGTGTTCTGCCGGTGGAGGAGTCCAAGGACCTGCATGTCCTCGGTGGAGTGGGAGGGAGAGTTAAAGTGTTGAGCCACGGGGTGATTGGGTTGGTTGGTTCGGGCGGCCCGGAGGTGTTCTCTGAAGCGTTCCGCAAGTAAGCGGCCCGTCTCACCAATATAGAGGAGGCCATATCGGGTGCAGCGGATGCAATAGATGATGTGCGTGGAGGTACAGGTGAACTTATGGCGGATATGGAAGGATCCCTTGGGGCCTTGGAGGGAAGTGAGTGTGGAGGTGTGGGCGCAAGTTTTACATTTCCTGCGGTTGCAGGGGAAGGTGCCGGGGGTGGAGGTTGGGTTGATGGGGGTGTGGATCTGACGAGGGAGTCACGAAGGGAGTGGTCTTTGAGGAACGCTGATAGAGGAGGGGAGGGAAATATATCCTTGGTGGTGGGGTCCGTTTGGAGGTGGTGGAAATGGCGGCAGATGATACGTTGTATGCGGAGGTTGGTGGGGTGGTAGGTGAGAACCAGTGGGGTTCTGTCTTGGTGGCGGTTGGAGGAGCGGGGCTCAAGGGCGGAGGAGCGGGAAGTGGAGGAGATGCGGTGGAGGGCATCGTCGATCACGTCTGGGGGGAATCTGCGGTCCTTGAAGAAGGAGGCCATCTGGGCTGTGCGGTGTTGGAATTGGTCCTCCTGGGAGTAGATGCGGCGGAGACGAAGGAATTGGGAATATGGGATGGCGTTTTTGCAGGGGGCAGGGTGGGAGGAGGTGTAGTCCAGGTAGCTGTGGGAGTCAGTCGGTTTATAATAGTTGTCTGTGTTGAGTCGGTCGCCCGAGATAGAAATGGGAAGGTCTAGGAAGGGGAGGGAGGAGTCTGAGACAGTCCAGGTGAATTTCAGGTCGGGATGGAAGGTGTTAGTAAAGTTGATGAACTGTTCAACCTCCTCGTGGGAGCACGAGGCAGCGCCGATACAGTCATCGATGTAGCGGAGGAAAAGGTGGGGGGTGGTGCCAGTGTAGTTGCGGAAGATGGACTGTTCCTCATATCCTACGAAGAGGCAGGCATAGCTGGGGCCCATGCGGGTGCCCATGGCAACTCCTTTAGTTTGGAGGAAGTGGGAGGATTGAAAAGAGAAGTTATTCAGGGTGAGGACCAGTTCAGTCAGTCGAAGGAGGGTGTCAGTGGAAGGGTACTGGTTGGTGCGGCGGGAAAGGAAGAAGCGGAGGGCTTTGAGTCCTTCGTGATGGGGGATGGAGGTGTACAGGGACTGGATGTCCATAGTGAAAATAAGGCGTTGGGGACCGGGGAAGCGAAAATCCTGGAGGAGGTGGAGGGCGTGGGTGGTGTCCCGAACGTAGGTGGGGAATTCTTGGAGGCGTGGTGACGTTGCTCGGTGTGGGGGTGGGATCATGCGTCGTGACGGAAATAAGCGTGGGGGCGGGGTTACGTGAAGTGACGAAAGACGGCGTGGGGCGGGGTTATGTGTGGTGACGAAGGTTTGCGTGGGGGCGGGGTTACGCGTAGTGACGAAAGACGGCGTGGGGGCGTGGAAACCTGAGGATTTGTGCTCCTGCAGGTTAGTGATGTCAGTGGGGGTGGAAGTGGCTGCGCCGACGGCAATGGTTGTGGCGGAAATGGTTGTGGCGACGGAGGAGTGGTGGTCATTCCTGGTGGCCGCGTGGGTCACCACGTCTAACTCCGCCCCTACTTCGATCTCTGTCCCCGCCCCTAAGCCCGCCCCCAGCCCCAGCTCCAGTCCCACAGCAGGTCCTAGCTCCCAGCCTTGCCGGATTTTCACCATCCCTCCAGATCTCCCCCTCTCTGAGGATGAAAGATCAGTCCTCAGCAGGGGCCTCACCTTCATTCCCCTACGCCCTCGGATTAATGAGTTCAACACGCGGCGAGATATTGAACAATTCTTCCGCCGCCTTCGCCTCCGTGCCTACTTTCACAACCAAGGATCCCGCCCACCCTCTGACGACCCCTTCTCCCGCCTCCAACACACCCCATCCACCTGGACACCCCGTGCTGGCCTCCTACCCGCCCTCGACCGCTTTATAGCCAACTGCCGCTGCGACATTAACCGACTCAACCTGTCCACCCCTCTCACCCACTCCAACCTCTCACCCTCAGAACGTGCAGCCCTCCACTCCCACCGCTCCAATCCCAACCTCACCATCAAACCCGCAGACAAGGGAGGCGCGGTGGTAGTTTGGCGCACTGACCTGTATCCCGCTGAAGCCAAAAGCCAGCTCGCGGACGCCTCCTCTTATCACCCCCTTGACCACGACCCCACCTCCCACCACCAAACCATCATCTCCCAGACCATCCAGGTCCTCATCACCTCAGGGGATCTCCCACCCACCGCCTCCAACCTCATAGTCCCACAACCCCGCACCGCCCGTTTCTACCTCCTGCCCAAAGTCCACAAACCTGCCTGCCCCAGCCGACCCATTGTCTCAGCCTGCTCCTGCCCACCGAACTCATCTCCCAATACCTCGACACGGTCCTGTCCCCTTTAGTCCAAGAGCTCCCCACCTACGTTCGGGACACCACCCACGCCCTCCACCTCCTCCAGGATTTTCGCTTCCCCGGTCCCCAACGCCTTATTTTCACTATGGACATCCAGTCCCTGTACACCTCCATCCCCCATCACGAAGGACTCAAAGCCCTCCGCTTCTTCCTTTCCCGCCGCACCAACCAGTACCCTTCCACTGACACCCTCCTTCGACTGACTGAACTGGTCCTCACCCTGAATAACTTCTCTTTTCAATCCTCTCACTTCCTCCAAACTAAAGGAGTTGCCATGGGCACCCGCATGGGCCCCAGCTATGCCTGCCTCTTCGTAGGATATGTGGAACAGTCCATCTTCCGCAACTACACTGGCACCACCCCCCACCTTTTCCTCCGCTACATCGATGACTGTATCGGCGCTGCCTCGTGCTCCCACGAGGAGGTTGAACAGTTCATCAACTTTACTAACACCTTCCATCCCGACCTGAAATTCACCTGGACTGTCTCAGACTCCTCCCTCCCCTTCCTAGACCTTTCCATTTCTATCTCGGGCGACCGACTCAACACAGACATCTATTATAAACCGACTGACTCCCACAGCTACCTGGACTACACCTCCTCCCACCCTGCCCCCTGTAAAAACGCCATCCCATATTCCCAATTCCTTCGTCTCCGCCGCATTTGCTCCCAGGAGGACCAATTCCAACACCGCACAGCCCAGATGGCCTCCTTCTTCAAGGACCGCAGATTCCCCCAGACGTGATCGACGATGCCCTCCACCGCATCTCCTCCACTTCCCGCTCCTCCGCCCTTGAGCCCCGCTCCTCCAACCGCCACCAAGACAGAACCCCACTGGTTCTCACCTACCACCCCACCAACCTCCGCATACAACGTATCATCCGCCACCATTTCCGCCACCTCCAAACGGACCCCACCACCAAGGATATATTTCCCTCCCCTCCCCTATCAGCGTTCCGCAAAGACCACTCCCTTCGTGACTCCCTCGTCAGATCCACACCCCCCACCAACCCAACCTCCACCCCCGGCACCTTCCCCTGCAACCGCAGGAAATGTAAAACTTGCGCCCACACCTCCACACTCACTTCCCTCCAAGGCCCCAAGGGATCCTTCCATATCCGCCATAAGTTCACCTGTACCTCCACACACATCATCTATTGCATCCGCTGCACCCGATGTGGCCTCCTCTATATTGGTGAGACGGGCCGCTTACTTGCGGAACGCTTCAGAGAACACCTCCGGGCTGCCCGAACCAACCAACCCAATCACCCCGTGGCTCAACACTTTAACTCTCCCTCCCACTCCACCGAGGACATGCAGGTCCTTGGACTCCTCCACCGGCAGAACACAACAACACGACGGCTGGAGGAGGAGCGCCTCATCTTCTGCCTGGGAACCCTCCAACCACAAGGTATGAATTCAGATTTCTCCAGTTTCCTCATTTCCCCTCCCCCCACCTTGTCTCAGTCGGTTCCCTCAACTCAGCACCGCCCTCTTCCTGACATCTCCGTCCCCACCCCACTCCGGCCTATCACCCTCACCTTGACCTCCTTCCACCTATCCCACCTCCATCGCCCCTCCCCCTAGTCCCTCCTCCCTACCTTTTATCTTAGCCTGCTTGGCTCTCTCTCTTATTCCTGATGAAGGGCTTATGCTCGAAACGTCGAATTCTCTATTCCTGAGATGCTGCCTGGCCTGCTGTGCTTTGACCAGCAACATACTTAACCATTCACCCTACCTGCATGTCGCAGAATTGCAGAGATTCGGTCTTATTTGTTGGCTCGAACTCTCTATCATTTACTGCTTATGCTGTTTGGTAAGTGATCCTGTTTGGTAACTTGACCTCAGTTTGAGGCTAACCTGGTGCTACTCCTGGCGGGCCCTCCGGTATTCCCCATCAAACAAGTGTTTATGTTCTGGCTTGATGGTCAGGGTAACGTGAAGCATATACCAGACTGTGACAATGACAATTGTGCTGGAGTGCTATTCCTGCTGCTGTTGGTTACGATCTGAATCACCTAACACAGCTTACTGCTGAGTTAGGAGATGTATTGCTCTGACACCATGAGGCTGAGGGAGGGGAGTCAGCAGGAGGTTTACGTGTCAGTGTTTGATCTGACAACGTGGGGCTTCATTATGTCACATTGTAGCTTAAGCAGTCTGTTGGACAGCTCTCACAATTCTAGCCCAAACCCTGAAGCTTCAGGAAGGAGGTTTTTGTTTTGGTTCCTGTCAACTGAAAGGCCTCTCCTGGGCTATTTGATACTGATGCTATGGTTCTTTTGATTGGATCCGACAAAGTCTTGCTCATTCAGTTCCACCCAGCTCCTTGCCTATTCCACAGATTTCTAAAATACATTCTGATTAAGTCATTGCTTAATTCCATTTTTAAATTGTCCCCTGTCGTCGAATCCAGCGGCTAGATCACGTTGTATCTCAGTAACCCTCCGTATCTCCACAATCTTAATCAGCTACTACAGCCCGATCTATCATTCTGGGTTTCCTCAAGCACCTATACACTTCCTTATCTCTCGAATTGGTCAGGTGAATTGGCCATGCTAAATTGCCCGTAGTGTTAGGTAAGGGGTAAATGTAGGGGTATGGGTGGGTTGCGCTTCGGCGGGTCAGTGTGGACTTGTTGGGCCGAAGGACCTGTTTCCACACTGTAAGCAATCTAATCTAATATTCCAGCCCTCCCTATCTGTCCAGCAACCTGCAATCCCTACATCCCTCCCCATCTCAGTAACCTTCTCCGTCTCCTTCACCCACCCCTGTGTCTCGAACCATCTCCAGCCCCATCACTCCTCCAATTACCTATAATAACCTCCAGCCCCAACACCCCTCTCGATTACTCTAACCTTCCCTATCTCTCGAACTGCCTCCAGTCCCACACCCCTACGTATTTCACATATCATACCACCTATACACCTCTCCCAATCCCCTAAACACCTCGATTCTCTACACCCTTCCTATTTCTCTAAACTCCTCCAACCAGTATATCCCTTTCTATTTCTATCATACCTCCCTTACTCTCTGACAAACTGCACCCCAAACACCGCTCCACATCTGTCTAACCATCTCCAAAAATCACATCCCTCCTTAATTCTGTCTCCACACCCCTCCCTGTCTCTCTCACTACCTGCAGACCCTCACCTCTCTCTATCTCTCCAAACACTTCCAGATCTACAACCCACTGCATCTTTCTAACCACCTGCAGTACCCCATACCTCTCCCAATCTTTTTTGAACCCTTTCAAGTTTCACGACATCTTTCCGATAGGAGGGAGACTAGAATTACAAGCAATACTCTAACAGTGCCTAACCAATGTCCTGTACAGCCGCAAAATGACCTCCCAACTCCTGTACTCAATACTCTGACCAATAAAGGAACGCATACCAAGCGCCTTCTTCACTATCCTATCTATCTGCGACTCCACTTTCAAGGAGCTATGAACCTGCTCTCCAAGGTCTCCTTGTTCATCAACACTCCCTAGGACCTTATCATTAAGCATATAATTCCTGCCAAGATTTGCTTTCCCAAAATGCAGCACCTTACATTTATCTGAATTAAACTCCATCGGCCACTTCTCAGCCCATTAGCCCATCTGGTCCAGATCCTGTTGTAATCTGAGCTGTCCACCACACCTCCAATTTGGTGTCATCTGCAAACTTACTAACTGTACCTCTTGTATTCGGATCCAAATCATTTGTGTAAATGACAATAACTATAGGACCCATCACCGATCCTTGTGGCACTCCACTGGTCACAGACTTCCAGTCTGAAAAACAACCCTCCACCTTTGAGCCAGTTCTGTATCCAAATGGTTAGTTCTCCTTTTATTCCATGAGATCGAACCTTGCTAATCAGTCTCCCATGGGCAACCTAGTCAAACGCCTCACTGAAGTCCATATAGATCACATCTACTGCTCTGCCCTCATCAATCTTCTTTGTTACTTCTTCGAATAATTCAATCACGTTTGTGATGCATGATTTCCCACGCACAAAGCCATGTTGACTATCCCTAATCAGTCCTTGCCTTTCCAAATGCATGTAGATCCTGTCTCTCAGGATTCCCTCCAACAACCTGCCCACCACTGAGATCAGGCTCACTGGTTTATAATTACCTGGCTTGTTTTTGCTACCCTTCTTAAACAGTGGTACAGAGTTTGCCAACCTCCAATCTTCCGGCACCTCACCTGTGATTATCGATGATGCAAATATCTCAGCAAGAGGGCCAGTCATCACTTTTCTAGCTTTGCACAAAGTTCTCTGGTACACATGGTCAGGTCTTGGGGATTTATCCACCTTTAACCGTTTCAAGACATCCAGCACTTCCTCCTCTGTAATATGGGCATTTTGCACGATGTCACCATCTTTTTCCCTACAGTCTATATCTTCCATAATCTTTTACACAGCAAATACTGATGCAAAATATTCATTTATTATCTCCCCCATTTTCTGTGGCTCCACACAATGGCCGCCTTGCTGATCTTTGTGGTGTCCCATTCTCTCCCTAGTTACCCTTTTGTCCTTAATATATTTGTAAAAACCCTTTGGATTTTCCTTAATCCTATTTGCCAACGCAATCTCATGTCCCCTTTTTGCCCTTCTGATTTCCCTCTTAAGTATACTCCTACTTCCTTTATACTCTTCTAAGGATTCACTCGATATGCTTCCTTATTTTTCTTAACAAAACCCTCAGTTTCTTTCGTCATCCATCATTCCCTATACCTACCAGCCTTCCCTTTGTCCCTGATAGGAATATACTTTCTCTGGATTGGTGTTATCTCATTTCTGAAGGCTCCCCATTTTCCAGCCATCACTTTATCTGCGAACATCTCCCTCCAATCAGCTTTCGAAAGTTCTCGACTAAAACCGTCAAAATTGTCATTTCTCCAATTTAGAACTTCAACTTTTAGTTATTGTCTATCCTTTTCTATCGCGATTTTACAACGAATAGGATTATGGTCGGTGGTCCCAATGTGCTCCCCCACTGACACCTCAGTCACCTGCCCTACCTTCTTTCCCAAGTGTAGGTCAGGATTCGCACATTCTCTAGTAGGTACATCCACATACTGAAGGAAAAAATTGTCTTGTATGCACTTAATAAGTTCCACTCCATCTAAACCTTTAAAACTATGGCAGTCCCAGTCGATGTTTGGAAAGTTAAAATCCCCTACCATAACTACCCTATTATTCTTACAGATAGCTGAGACCTCCTCACAAGTTTGTTTCTCAATTTCCCTCTGACTATTAGGGGGTCTATAATATAATCCCAATAACGTGATTATCCTTTCTTATTTCTCAGTTCCACCCAAATGTACTTCCGGGAATATCCTCCCTCAACACAGCTGTAATGCTATCCCTTATCAAAAATGCCACTCCCCTTCCTCTCTTCCCTCCCTTTCTATCCTTCCTGTAGCATTTGTAACCTGGAACATTAAGTTGCCAGTCCTGCCCATCCCTGAGCCATGTTCCCGTAATTTTTGTGATATCCCAGTCTCATGTTCCTAACCATGCCCTGAGTTCATCTGCCTTCCCTTGCATTGAAATAAAAGCTGTTTAACTTATCAGTCCTACCTTGTCCCTGCCTACCCAGACTATTTGATTCACGTCTGTTCTCAACTGTACCAGACTCAGATTGATCTCTTTCCTCACTGTCTCCCTTGGTCCCACAACTCCCACACCTCCGTCCCCACCCTCACCAGTTTAAATCCTCCTAGGCAGTTCTAAAAAAATTCCCTGTCAGTATATTAGTCCCCTTCCAATTCAGGGGCAATCCGTCCTTTTTGTACTGGTCAGTTCTAACCCACCAACCCAAAATGATCCAAACATGTGAGTCTTTCTCCCAAACACCAGCTCCTCAGCTATGCATTCATCTGCTCTATCCTTCTATTCTTGCCCTCATTAGCTCGTAGCGCTGGGAGTAATCCAGATATTACTGCCCTTGAAGACCTCCTTTTTAAATTTCTGCCTAATTCTCTGTAATCTCCCTTCAGAATCTCATCTTTTTCCCTCCACTCTAATTCTCTAATTCTCTTCTTCTAGTGGTGGACTGTGAAGCCATCCACAGTCTGTTCTCATAGCAACAGCCTATGAACACATCCCCACTGCTCTACAAACAATGGCCTGTGACCACACCCTCACTTATTTCAACTGGCAATCGTGTATCAACTCATGCTTAGCCTGTTCCCCTCGCGGCGACCATTCTCCCTCTCATCTCCCACCAAAAGCCTGTTCACCCATCAGCATGGCATTCCCCTAGCCACGTGCTGTGAACGTATATCCACTCGGTTCCCATAGCAACGGCATCTGAACCCATTCCTATGCTGTTCCCCCTCTCAATGGCCTGTGACCTATCGCCACTCGTTTCATGTCCACACTGTTTCATTAACAATGTAGTGTGATCCTATCCCTAATCTGTTTCACTCGAAAACGGCTTGTGAGCACGTCCTCAAACTCTTGTCCTATCAATGGCCTGTTATCCTATTAACAATTCCCACTCTCTTGCTCAAGGAAAAGTCTGTGTCACCTACCCAACTCTGTTTCCATAGCAATGGCCTCTAATCCCATTTCCACTCTGTTCTCCTCGGTACGGCCTGTGAACCCATTACCACTCCACTCTTTTTTCCGAGCAATGGCCTGTCTTCCATTCCAACGCTGCTCTCCCAGCAAATTTTTAGGGACCCATCTGAACATTCCTCTAGAAACGGCCTGCATCCCCATCCCTACACTATTTCCCTACCAGTGACGTGTGACCCCGTTCTTACTCTTTTCACCCAGCAAAAGCCTGTCAACACATCGCCCAGTATTCTCTGAGCCATGTCGTGTGAACGTACACCCAGTTAGTTCTCATAGCAACGACCTGTGAATCAGTCGACATTTTGTTCCGAGTAACGTCTTCTGAATCAATGCCCACTCTGTTTCCCTCGCAACGCCTGTTCCACCAGCAACACCCTATAACCCTTTCCCCAGACTGTACCCTTAGCTATGGCCTGTATCGCAACCTTTGTATGTTATTTCAGCAACTACTTGTGAATTTATCCCCGCTTTGTTCTCCTAACAACAGCCTGTAACCCCATATCGGGCCTGTACCCCTAGCAAACGCCTTTAAACCAATCCTCATTGCATTCCCTTCGCTACTGCCTCTGAACCAATGGCAACTTTGTTCTTCTTGCGACGTCCTGTGAACCCATTGCCAGTCAGTTCTCTGAGAAACGGACTATGCTTATATTCCAACCCTGTTCTCTTGGAAACATCCTCTAAAACCATACCCAGACTGTTTCCGAGCAATGGCCTATGAACCAGTCCCCAATCTGTTCTCCAAGCACTGGCCTGTGAAGCCAACCACGCATGTTTCCCCTCGCAACACCCCGTCACCACTCTGTTTTCAGAGAAGCAGCCTGTGACACAACCCCACTCTAATCTCGCATCACTCTGTTCCACTAGCTATGACTTTGAACTCATGCCGACTCTACTTCTCCAGCAAACATTGTGAGCATATCCTCACTTTGTTCTCTAAGCAACGGCCTGTCAACATATCATCACTGTTCACCAAGCAACAGCCTGCGAACTACACTGTTGCCCTTTCTATGGCCCGTGACCCATCCTCACATTGCTCTGCAAGCAACGGCTTGTGAACATACAGCTATACTGTTGTCCGTCCAACAGCCTGTGACCCATCGCCACACTGTTATGCTAGAGACGTCCTGTGAACCTATTACCCCCCCATCCCCCGTTCTCCGAGCAACGTCTTTTTAAACCATTCCTGATCTCTGCCCCAAGCAACAGCATATGACCCAATCTCTACACTGTTTCAAAGAATAAAGAATTCGGCAAATTACACGACAGGAGCAGGCCCTCTGCCCTCCAGGCCTCCGATGATCCAAATCCTCTGCAGAACCTGTTAGCTGTTTTCCAAGGATTTGTATGCCTCTGCTCACAACCCATTCATGTATCTGTCGAGATATATCTTAAATGACGCCATCGTGCCCGCCTCTATGACCTCCGCTGGCAACGTATTCCGGGTTCGCACCACCTTCTGCATAAAGAACGTTCCACGCATATTTCCTAAAAACATTTCCCCTCTCACTTTGAACTCGTGAACACGATTAATGGAGTTCCCCATTCTGTGTAAAATCATTTTACTATCCACCCTGTCTATACCTCTCAAGGTATCGTACACTTCAATTTCGACTCCACTAAACTTTTGTCTTTCTAATAAAAATAACCCCAATCTACTCAACCCGTCTTCATCGCTCGTGCTCTCCATACCAATAATATCCTGGTGAAACTCCTCTTCCTCTTGCCAAAGCATCCATAACGTTTGATAATGAGGCGACCAGAACTGTGTGCAGTATATAAAACGTGGCCGAAATAAAGCCCAAAGAACTGAAATATGATCCACCAACGTTTGTAATCAATACCCCGTCCAAAGTATGCCATATATCTCCTTGGCCACTTCATCGACTTGCATTGCCAACTTCAGGGTACAAGGGCCCTGAAAGCCAGGTCTCTCCGAGCAACAAATTTTCCCAGGGCTTTTCCATTTGTCATGCATTTCGCTGTCGAATTAGATCTTCCAGAATGCATCACCTCACATTTGCCTATATTGAACGCCTTCTCACACTTCTCTGGCCAAATCTCCAATCTATCTATATCCTGCTACGTTCTCTGTCAGTCCTCTTCAGTCTCTGCTGATAATCCTAGTGTCATCTGCAAACGTGCTAATCATATCACCTATACCTTTCTCCAGATCATTTATGCATTTCACAAACAACAGTGGTCTCAGAATGGATCCCAGTGGAATAACACTGGCCACAGTTATCCATTTTGAAAAACTCCCTTCCACGACTACTCTGACTCCTGCTGTCCAGGAAGACAGTCGACCCAGGACTCCATACAACTTCAATTTCTACATCGTCCTTCTACAGCGCCCCTTATCAAACGCCTTACTGAAGTGCATGCATATGACGTCTACAACCCTTGCCTCATCAATTAACTTTGTTAGCTCCTCAAAGTATACTGTTAATTTGGTAAGACATGATCTTCCCTGCAAAAAAACCATGCTGCCTATCACTGATTATCCAATCTTCTTCTAAATGATGACATTCTATCCATCACTATCTTCTCCAGCGACACCAGGTTCACCACTCTATACTTAGCTGAATTATCCTTGCAATACTTCTTAAGCAAGAGGAACATGTCAACAATTCTCCAGCCCTCTGGGATATCACCTGTGGTCAAGGGTGCTGGAAAAATATCTGTGAAGGTCCCAGATATTTGTGCTCTTGCCTCCCTCGGTAGCCTGGGCTGTATCCCAGCAGGAATCATCCATCTTAATGCCTTTTATAATACCCAATACCTACCCTCGCCACTCATGCCAACTTGCGCGAGAGTAATCAAACAATGATTCCTAAACTCAATAACCATCCTGTCCCTCTCCTCGGTGAATGCCGTTGCAAACCACTCAATAAGAATCTCACCAATTTTCTCTCACTCCATTCAGAGCTTCGCTCGTTTTTCCTTAGTGTGCCAACCCTTTCTCTAGTTTCCCTCTTGCTCCTTATACACGAATAAAAGGTTTTGGGATTTTTCGTAACCCTGGTTTCTAAAGCTATTGAATGACTACATTTTAGCCGTCTTCAGTCCTCATTGCAGATTAGTCCTAAATTCCCGATATGCTTCCAAATCTTCGTCTGTATTCCTTCACCTAGACTTCATATATGCTTCATTTTTCTTCTTAGCTTCTGTCACAATTTCACCTGTCATCCACGACCCCAAACCTTGCAATTTCTATCCTTCACTTTCATAGCGAAGTGTCTGTCCTGGACTCCAATCCAGGACTCTTTTCAAAGTCTTCCAAACATTAAATGTGGATTTACCTTCAAACTGCTGCACCCAATCCATTTTTCCTAGCTCCTGCAGAATTTTGCTATAGTTGGTCTTCCCACAATTTAGCACTCTTCCTTTCGGACCACTCTCGTCTTTGTCCGTAAGTATTCTAAAACCTAGGGGAAATTATTCATAATGCCCAAAGTAATCCCCTACCGAAACTTCAAACAACTGACTGGGCTCATTCTACTGACCATTTCAATAAGGCCCTTCCCATTCTTGACTATTTACATACTGTTCGATAAAATCTTCCTGGATGGTCCTTACGAATTCCCCTAAGACTAAACCTCTAACTTTAAGTGAATCCAAGTTAGGAAAATCAAAGTCTCCCATTGCGACCATCTTGTTGTTCCCATATCTTTCCATAATCTGTTTACATATTTGTACCTCTATCTCACGCTCACTGTTGGGATGCCTGTCATAAAACCCCAGCATTGTTACTGCACCCTTCCTATTTCTCTATTCTGCTCATACTGTCTCACTGCTCGAGTTCTCGCTGATGCTCTCCTTCAGCTCAGTTGTGATATCCACTCTGAACAGTAAGGCAACTCATCAAACCTTCTTACCTCTCTCTATATCACACCTGAGACAGCTATATCGTGTGCTACTTCGTTGCCAATCTTGCCCATTCCTCAACCATGACGCAATAACAACAATAACATCATATTCCTAGGTTCTAATCCAAGACTTATCTACTACACTGCTCGCATGAAAGCAAAATCACCACAGACCACCTGTCATTTCACATTAACTATCTGCTCCATGCTTACTCTTCCCCTCCGTCACACGGACTTCATTACCTAGTTCCTTACAGGCTTTACTTACAACCTTACTGACAACAAACCTCCTGATTTTGTTCTCATCCCGCTGAAACATTAGGTTAAATCATTCCCAATAGTGTTAACAAAAGCACCCCCAAAGGAACTGTTCCAGTCCAGCCTAGGCATAGACCATCCAATTTGTAATTGTTTCACCTCCCCGAAAACTAATACCAATATCCCAAAAATCTCAACCCCTTCCAAATTTATTATTTCACAAGCCACGCATTCATCCAGACGATCATCGCATTTCTTACGGCTTGGAATGAATTAGCAGGGGAAAGTAGTGGGGCACAGAGCTCTGGCACAGAGTCTGTCCCTGATGCTCAAAAGGGAAGGGGGAAGAGGGACAGAGCAGTAGTCATTGGGAACTCCATAGTTAGGGGGACAGATAGGAGGTTCTGTGGGAACGAGAGAAACTCACGGTTGGTGTATTGCCTCCCAGGTGCCAGAGTTCGTGATGTATCTGATCGTGTTTTTGAGATCTTTAAGGGGTAATCGGAGCAGTCCTAAGTCGTGGTCCACATAGGCACCAACGATATAGGTAGGAAGAGAGATGGGGATTTAAGGCAGCAATTCAAGGAGCTAGGATGGAAGCTTAGAGCCAGGACGAACAGAGTTTTTGTCTCTGGTTTCTTGCCATTGCCACGTGCTAGTGAGGTGAGGAATAGGGAGAGAGAGGAGTTGAACACGTGGCTACAGGGATGGTGCAGGAGAGAGGGTTTTGGACTCTTGGATAATTCGGATTCTTTCTGAGGTAGGTGGGGCCTCTACAAGCAGGATGGTCTTCATCTGAACCAGAGGAGTACCAATATCCTTGGGGAGGGGCAGGAGAATTCGCTAAGGCTATTGGGGTGGGTTTAAAAATACCCAGCAGGGGGATGGTCACCAAAATTGTAGTTAGAGTATAGAAAAGGTAGAAAATAGTAGGGAGGTCCGAAATCAAGGTTCAGGGACGCAACATGGCACCAGCAAGCAAGACGTTGTTTTGAAGGGTGCCTACTTCAATGCCAAGAGCATCCGGAAAAAGGTGGGTGAACTTCCAGCATGGGTTTGTACCTGGGACTTCGATGTTGTGGCCATTTCTGAGATATGGATGGAGCAGGGACAGTAATGGTTGTTGCAGGTTCCAGGATATGGATGTTTCAGTAAAAACAACGAAGATGGTAAAACAGGGGGAAGTGTGGCATTGTTGGTCAAGGGCAGTGTTACAGTTATAGAACGGATGTTTGGGGACTCGTCAACTGAGGTAGTATGGGCTGAGGTTAGAAACAGGAAAGGAGCGGTCACCCTGTTGAGAGTTTTACATAGGCCTCTGAATAGCTCCAGAGATGTAGAGGAAAGAATAGCAAATATGATTCTCAGTAGGAGTGAGAGAGACAGGGTAGTTGTCATGGGGGATATCAACTTTCCAAATATTGACTGGAAACAATATAGAACAGTATTATAGATGGGTCAGTTTTTGTCCAGTGTGTGCAGGCTTCCTGACACAGTATGTAGACAGGCCAACAAGGGGCGAAGCCACATTAGATTTAGTATGGGTAATGAGCCCGGCCAGGTGTTAGACTTCGAAGTAGGTTAGCACTTTGGTGAGAGCGATCACAATTTTGTTATGTTTACTTTAGTGATAGAAAGGTATAGGTGCATATCACTGGGCAAGAGTTACAGCTGGGGAAAAGGCAATTACGATGCGATTAGGCAAGATTCAGGAAGCATAGGATGGGAAAGCAAACTGCAAGGAATGGGCACATTAGAAATATGGAGCTTATTCAAGGAAAAGCTCCGGTGTGTCCGAGGTAAGTATGTTCCTATCAGACAGGGGGAAGCTGTAGAGCATGGGAGCCGTGGTTTAAGAAGGAAGTGGAATCTCTGGTCAAGATGAAGAAGGACATGTGAAGGCTCGGTTATGGCGCTTGAAGGTTACAAGGTAGCCAGGAAAGATCTAAAGAGAGAGTTCAGAAGAGCCAGGATAAGACATGAGAAGTTTTTGCCGGATAGGATCAGGGTAACCCCTAAGGCATTCTATAGGTATTTCAGGAATAAAAGAATGACGAGAGTAAGTTTAGCGCCAAGCAAGGATAGCAGTGGGAAGTTGTGTGTGGAGTCAGAGGAAATGGGGAAGCACTTAATGAATATTTTCCGACAGTATTCACTCTAGAAAGCGACAATGTTGTCGAGGAGAATACTGCGATACAGGCTATTAGACCAGGTGTAATTGACGTTCACAAGGAAGCGGTTTTAGAAATCCTGTAGAGTGACAATAGATAACTTCCCTGGACAGGATCGGATTTATCCTAGGCTACACTCGGAAGCCAGGGAGGAAATTGTCGAGCCTTTGGCATTGATCTTTAAGTCATCATTGTCGACAGGAGTAGTGCCAGAAGACTGGAGGATAGCAAATGTGGTTCCTCTGTTCAAGAAGGGGAGCAGAGACAACCCTGGTAATTATAGACCAGTGAGCCTCACTTCAGGTGTTGGTGAAGTGTTAGAAAAAGTGTTAAGAGATAGGATTTATAATTATCTAGTAAAGAATAATTTGATTAGGAATAGTCAGCACGGTTTTGTGAAGGGTAGATCGTGCATCACCAATCTTATTGAGTTCTTTGAGAAGGTGACCAAACAGGTAGTTGAGAGTAAACTGGTTGATGTAGTGTATATGGATTTCAGCAAGGCGTTCGATAGGGTTCCCTACAGTAGGCTGTTGTACAAAATGCAGAAGAATGGGATTGTGAGAGATACAGCAGTTTGGATCAGTAATTGGTGTGCTGAAAGAAGGCAGAGTGTGGCGTTGATTGGAAATGTTCATCCTGGAGTCCAGTTAACAGTGGTGTACCTCAAGCATCGGTGTTGGGTCCGCTGTTGTTCATCATTTTTATAAACGACCTGGATGAGGGCGTAGAAGGGTGGGTTAGTAAGATTGCAGACGGCAGTAAGGTCGGTGGAGTTGAGGAGGATACTGATGAAGGATGTTGTAGGTTACAGAGAAACATAGATAAGCTACAGAGCAAGGCTGAGAGGTGGCAAATTGAGTTTAATGCGGACAAGTGTGAGGTGATTCACTTTGGTCGGAGTAACCAGAATGCAAAGTACTGGGCAAATGGTAAGATTCTTGATAGTGTAGATGAGTAGAGACATCTTGGTGTCCATGTGCACAGATCCTTTAAAGTTGCCACCCAGGTTGACAGGGTTGTTTAGAAGGCTTACAGTGTTTTAGCTTTTATTAATAGACGGATCGAGTTCCGGAACCATGCGGTTATACTGCAGCTGTGCAAAATCTGGTGCTTCTGCACTTGTAGTATTGTGTATAGTTTTGGTCACCGCATTATAAGAAGGATGTGGAAGCTTTGGAAAGGGTGCAGAGGAGATTTACTAGAATATTGACTGGTATGGAGGGAAGGTCTCATGAGAAAAAACTTGAGAGGCTGTTTTCATTGGAGAGAAGACGTTTGAGAGGTTACTTCATCGAGACATGTAAGATAATTAGAGTGTTAGGTAGGAAGGAAAGGGAGAGCCTTTTTCCAAGTATTGTGACGGCGAGCACGAGGGGGCATAGCTTTAAATTGAGGGATGATAGATATAGGACAGATGTCAGAGGGAGAATCTTTACTCAGAAGGGTATGGAATGTTTTGCTGGCAATGGGAGAGTAGATTCGCCAACTTTAAGTACTTTTAAGTCGTCATTGGACAAGCATATGGACGTACTTGGAATAGTGTAGCTTTGATGGGCTTCAGATTGGTATGACAGGTCGGCGCAACATCGAGGGACGAAGGGCCTGTACTGCGTTGTAATGTTTTATATTCTATATTCTATTCTGACGAGCACAGCTCGTGTGCCCATCCTGACACTTTTCTGCAAGCAATAGCCTGTGGCCACATATCTACACTGTATTCTTAACAATGACCTGTTAACCCATCTCCAATCCATGCCCGTAGCAACGACTCATGAATCCATTCCCAATCTGTTCCCTGGGCATCGGCCGATGACTCCACACTCAACCTCTCTTCATTGCATCGGCATGTTAACATATATAAACCTTCTTCTCCTGGTATTACCTGAAAACCCATGCCCACACTTTTTCCACAGCAATGGTCCACGAACCCATTCCCACTCTTGTCCACTAGCAATAGCCTGTCAACCCATCCACGTTTTGTTCTCATAAGAAAAGCCTGTTGATCAGTCCCGATACTTTGCTCTATGAAGCAATTCCCACTGTGTTCCCGTAACATCTGCCTGTGATCCAAGTGCCTATTCTGCTTTCCAAGCAACAGTCTGTTGTCGATTACTGAGAGACATAGATAATGTGCAGAGCTGGGCTGAGGGGTGGCAAATGGATTTTAATGCGGAAAAGTGCGAAGGGATTCACTTTGCAAGGTAAAAACGGGAACAATAATCGCTGAGCTAATGATAAGATTCTTGGTAGTGTTGATGTACATAGATCCCTGAAAGTTCCAACACAAGTTGATAGGGTTGTTAAGAAGGCGTACAATGTGTTTGTTCTTATTGGTCGAGGTATTGAGTTTCAGAACCATGAGGTCATGTTGCAGCTGTACAAATTCTGGTGCAGCTGCACTTGGAGTCTTGCATACAGTTCTGGTCACCACAGTTTTTTGAAGGACGTGGAAGTTTTTGAAAGAGTGTAGAACAGATTGACTAGGATGTTGCCTGGTATGGAAGGAAGGTTTTACGAGGAAAGGCTGAGGGATATAAGGCTGTTTTCGTCAGAGAGACGAAAGCTGAGAGGTAACTTAATGGAGACAGACAAGATAATAAGATAGGGAGAACATTTTTCCTAGGATGATGATGGCTAGCACGAGGCAACATCGCTTGAAATTGAGAGGTAATAGATGTAGGCCAGATGTTGGAGGTAGTTTTATTATTCAGACAGTAATAGAGTCGTGGAACGCCCTTGTCTGCAACAGCAGTAGACACACAAACTTTAAGGTCATTTACATGGTCAGTGGATATGGATTAAATGGAAAACTGTTGTTAAGATGAGCTTCAGATTTGTTCCAAAGGCCGGTGCAACATCAAGGGCCAAAGAGACTGTCCTGCGCTGTAATGTTCTATGTTCTACGTTCTATATAACCCAACTCCACTCGTTTCCCCACGAACGTTCTCTCAACGCATCCACACTCTGCTCCCGAGCCAATGTCTGCAAATCCATGCCCCCTCTCTTCTGCTTGCAACGCCTATCAACCCATCCCCACTTTTCCTCGAACAATTGCCTGTGAAACAATGCCCGTGAACCCATCCAAATTCTTTACCTCTTTTACTGGGCTGTGAACCCATCCCCACCTCTGTTCCCCGTGCAATGGCCTCTGAACCAATCCCCACTCTGTTTCACTCGGAACAGCCTGAGACCCCCCTCCACCCCAAAGTCTGTTTTCATCGGAATAGCCTGTGAGCTCATTCCTAGTCTGTTCATCTAGCAAATGTCGGTGAACCACTCTACAGTCTGCTCTCTGGCGACAGCCTGTACACTGATCGCCCCCCGTTCTCCTAGAAGCTACGTTGTGAACCCATTGCTCTCCAAGAAAGGGATTGTGACTCCATGACCGCTTTGATTTCCTAGCAAGTGCCTGTTATCCGTTCCCAGTCTGTTAGCCCAAAAACTGTCCCTGAAACCATCCTCCTTCTGTTCTCCGAGCAAATGCCTGTGAAACCATCCCTGCTCTGTTTCCTTTGCAATGACATGTAATTTATTCCAACTCGGTTCTTATCTCAATGGCCTGTGAAACAGGAACGTGATTGAGATTCACAAGGAGAATGTGTTAGCACTTCTGTGAAATGTGAAAATAGCTAACTCCCCTCGGCTGGCTAGAATTTATATTATGATTCTCTGGTAAGTCAATGAAGAGCATTCTTAGCCTTTGGCTTTGATTTTTATGTCGTCATTGTCTATGGGAATAGTGCCAGAGAACTGGAGGAGAGCAAATAATGTCCAATTGTTCAAGAAGGGCAGTAGAGACAACGCTGGTAAATATAAACCAGTGACTCTTACTTTGGTAGTGATTAAAGTTTTGGAAAATCTTACAAGAAATAGGGCTTATAATCATTCAGAAAGTAATACTTTGATTAGGGATAGTTAAGACACTTTTGCGCCTCACAAACATTATTGATTTACTTGAGATGGTGACCTAACAGTTGGATGAGGGTAAAGCGGTTCATGTGGTGTATATAAATTTCAGTAAGGCGTTTGATAAGTAGTCTAAATGTACGATTAACATGGGATTGAAGGTAATTCAACGGTTCGGGAATTTGCAGATGACACGAAGGTCAGTAGATTTTTGAATAGTGCTAAAGAATGTCACAGGTTACAGAGGGAAAGAGCTAAGCTGCAGAGCTGGGCTGCACTTTCTACATTGCGTGCAGTTCTGGTCACCGCATTAAAGGAAGCATATAGAGGCTTTGGAAAGGGTGCAGAAGAGATTTAGCACGATGCTGCTTGGGATGGCGGGGAGGTCTTGGGAGAAAACGCTGAGGAACATCAGGCTGTTTTGGTTAAAGAGAAAATTGAGAGGTGACTTAACAGAGGGTAATCAGAGGGTAGATTGGGTGGGTAGGGAAAACCTTTTTCCTTGGATGGCTAGGTCTAGCATGAGGGGACACAACTTTAACTTGAGGGCTCGTCGATATAGGGCAGATGCCAAAGTTAGTATCATTACTCAGAGCGGAGTTGGGGTGTGGAACGCCCTGCCTGCAACAGTAAAGACTGTTTAAAGGGTTAATAAGCAACGCTATGAATGAAATCGAATAGAGTAAGTAAGTTGAGGTTAAGATTAATTCCACAGTTCGGCTCAACATCGGGGCCAAAGGAACTATCCTGCGCTGTAATGTTATATGTTCTATGTAACCCAACCCCACTTTTTTCCCCACCAACATTCTCTAGACCCAATCCTGGAGCAATGCCTGTGAACCCATCCCCTCTCTCTTCCCTATCAACGCCTGTGAACCCATCCCCTTCTCTGTTTCCCTTGCGATAGTTTCTAAACCCATGCCCGATCTGTTACCCAAGAAACAGACTGTGAATACATCCCCCACACTGTTGCCAGGCTACAGGTTAGGGGGTCCATCCCCATCGGAACACCCCAACCACTGTCTGCGAACATATGCCCCCCCTCTGTTCCCCGAGAAACTGTGAATCCAATCTCACTCTTATTCCCTGGTTATTAACTGTTAACCCGTCTCCTGCTCATGTTCCCGAAGCAACAGCCTGTGACACAATCCTCTGATTCTTCTTTTGGCAACAGCGTGTGACCCCATGCCCAATCTGTACCTTTACCAAAAGCCTGTGACCCCAAACTTAGTCTGATCTCCCAGCAACCGCCTGTGGTCCAATTCCCACTCCAAGCAAAGGCCTGTGACACCAGAGCCACATTTTGTCCCTAGCAATGACCAGTGATCCCATCTCCCATCCATTCCAGCAGCAATTGCCTATTAACCAATTCTAACTCCGTTCTCCGAGCAACTTTTTGTTAAACTGTCCCTACTCTTCTCCCCGCAATTGCCTATGAAACCATAACCACAGTATTCTCCTAAACACGCCATGTGAATACATCCCCACTCATTTCTCCGAGCTAAAGCATGTGAATCAATACCCACTCTGTTACCTTCGCAATCCCTTTGAACCCATCCCACAATTTGCCGAGCAGCTAACTGTGAAATCTTTCCTGCTCCGTTCCCTAAGCAACAGACTGTGGCCCGATTCCCCAACCCACATTTTTCCCTGGCAACAGCCTGTGGACATATCCACATACAATTCTACCAGCAACGGCCTGTGAATACAGCCCCACTCAGTTCTCCGAGTAACCACAATATCAGCCTCTTCTTGCAGCAACTGCCTCTGAATCGTTCCCACAGCAACGCTTGTGAGCACATTCCCAATTGGTCCTCATGTGAAACCAATCTCGCTCTGTTGCCTAAGCAACAGCCCGTGACCCCATCATCCACGCTATTGTCCTGGCAATAGTCTGTGACCCCCATCCCCACTTGTTCTCCCAGCAAATGTCTGTGAAGCCGTTTCCACTTTACTCTCCTCCAAACGGTCTGTGATCCATAATGTACACCTAACACTAGCTTGGGAACTCCTCCCCATCCATTCTCGTATTGATTCACTGTGAAACAATGTTCACACTGTTCTCCTAGCAACGTGCTTTAATCCCATCCACACTCTGCCCTACTAGCAATGAACTTTGGTCCCGTTACCTACCTAAACCCATTACCACAGTATTCTCCCAGCCAAGTCCCGCGAACATTTTCCCATTCAGTTCTCCTAGCAACGGCCTGTAAAACGATAGTCATGCTCTACTCCGAGCAACGCTTGTGAACTCATATTCTGTTACCCGAGCAAATGACTGTGAAACTATTCCCACTTTGTTCGTTAAGCGACATTTTCAAATACCATACCCCAATTTGTTACTCGAGCAAATGACTGTGAAACTATTCCAACGCTGTTCAACCGGCAACGTCCTGTGACCACATCCCAGCTGTGAACCACTAAGAACGGCCTATGACCTCAATCCTATTCTGTACAATTCAATTGGCCTGTGATCTCAAGCTGTGACTGCTCTCCCAACAACAGACTGTGAACCCATTCCAAATCTGATCCGCTAGCAGCTGCTTATGAAGGTACCTCCACACATTTCTCCAGCAACTGCCTGTGAAATAATTCCCACTATGTTATACAACTTGTAATCTCCAACCCTCACTCTATTGCCCTTGAAACATCTTGTCAATCCATGCCCGAAGTGTTATCCTAGGCCTCACACTATTGTGCTGGCAACAGCTTTTGAGTCCATCACCAACTTTACCCTTAACAACGGCCTGTGAATCCAAGCAGTCACCTGTAAACCAATCCCCTCACTGTTCAGCGAGCAGTGGAGTGGCCTATGAATTCAACCACATTGTTTTCCTGGCAACTGACAGTTAACGTATCTCAGATCTGTTCTCCCTGCTACCTCCTGTGAACCAATCAACACTCTGTTCTAGCAACTGCCTGTGAACATATTGCTGCTCTATTCTCTGAACAACATCATATCGCACCAAGCTCACACTATTCCAATGGCAACGGCCGTGACCCCATTCCCAATCCATACTCCTACCAACAGCTTGTGTCCCCAATCTTAGTCTGTTCTCTCATTCACCGTCTGTGAACAATTCCCACTCTGTTCTCATCGCAACGGTGATTACCCTGGCCAGATTACGACTAACAATGGTCTGTGAACCCATCTCCAAACCTTTACTTAAGCAACTGCCTGTGAACCAATTCCAACTCTGTTCTCCAGGCAACTTTCTGTGAAACCAGTCCTACTGCCTGTGAACCCGCCACTACAGTGTTCTCCAAGTCACGTCCAGTGAACAGATCCCCTCACATCTCTCCCAGCAACAGCCTGTGAAACAATACCCACTCTATTCCCCTAGCAACACCTGCGAGCCTTTTCCCCACACCTTTTCCTGAGCAACTATATGTGAAACCGTTCCTGCTCTGTTCCCAAAGCAACAGCCTGTGGTCCGATTCCCCCACTCGCTCTTTTTCTCCAGCCTATCAACACATCTGCACACTGTTGTATCAACAACGCCCAGTCACAGCCCTAGCAACGCCTGATGCCTGAAAACAGCCTGACACCCCATCCCAACTCTGTTCTCCCAGCAAATGCCTGTGAACCCATTCACCAAAGTATTCTCCCAGCTACGTCCTCCGAACATATCCCCATTCCATTCTTTCTGCATCGGCCTGTCAACCAATCCCACTCGCTTCTCCATGCGACGTTTATGAGGCCATCCTCACTCTGTTCCACTAGCACCTTTCTGTGAAACCATTCTCCCTCTGTTCCGTTAGCGCCAGACTGTGACTATATTCCCCACTCTTTTACTCAACAAAAGCCTGAGTACCCACCTTCGTTGTTTCGACTGGCAACTTTCTGTGACTGCATAAATACCATTTATCCCTGCCAGTGGCCTGTGACGCCAACGCTACTCTGCAGCAAAGTCAACAGCCTGTGATCTCAGCCTCAGTCTGTTCTCCTAGCAGCAGACTGAACCTATTTCTAGTCTGATCTCCTATAAACTGCCTTTGAACTAATCTCCACGCTTTCCTTCAGCAACAGCCCGTGAAGCCATTCCTAATCTGTGCCTTTATCAATGCCAGTGAAGCCATCCACACTATCCATGCTTAGCAATGCCTGTGAATCTATCCCCACTACATTCCCTAAGTAACTAACTGTGAAAGCATTCCTGCTATATTCCCCTAGCAACTGTGTCTAAAACTCTGTTGCCAAAGCAACCGACTGTGACCCCAGCTTCCACTTTTCTACAGGAAATGTGAACTGTGACTCTAACCCCACTCAGTGCCCTAACAAAGGCCTCTGACCACAACACGAGTCTGTTTTCCCAACCATTATTGGTGAAAGATATCCCACTGTGTTGTCTTCGGAACGGCCTGTGAACCCCTAACCACAAAGTAACCAACGCAATGGATTGGGAACACATCTCCAATCTATTCTCGCAGCAAGTGCCTGTGAACCAATGCCAACTCTATTTTCCAGGCAACGTTCAGTAGAACCATCTCCACTCTCTTCGCCCAGCAACGGCCTGTGAACATATAATTACTGTATTCTCCTAGCTCCGCCCTGTGAACTGATCCCCAATCGGTTTACCTCGCAACTACATGTGAAACAATCCTCACTGTTTTACCTGTGATTGCAACTCCGCTCTGTACCCCTAGCAACGGCCTGTAAACCCAATCACAGACTGTTCTTCCAGCAACTGCCTCTGAAGCCATGCCCATTCGGTTCCCCTGGAAACCCACCTGCACTAGGTTCTCTCAGCAACTGCTTGTTACCCAATCTCAATCTATTCTCCTGGTAATGGCTTGTGAAACAATACCCACAATGTTTCCTCTGCAATGGCCTGTGTACCCATTGCCACTGTATTTCCCTAGCAATGCGGTATGAAACTGTTCCCACGCCCTACCTCATCAACTATGTGTTAACCGGTCCCCACTCTGTTGTCTTCGCAACTTCTTGTAAACCCATCTTCGCTCTGCTTCCATAGCAATAGCCTAGAGACAGCCTCTGTACCAACCTACTCGCTGTTTCTATGGTATCGCGCTATGATACAGAACCCCCTCTGCTTTCCCAGAAATGCCTGCGACTCGCTTCCTCTGCATTTTCCCCAGAACCTTCTGTTATCTCATCCCCACTCTGTTGCCATAGCAAAAGCTTGTCAACATATCACTACTCTGCTCTGCTTACGTTGGCCTGTGAACCCATCCTTATTCTTTATCTCTCTCACCAGCATGTGAGTCCATCCTCATTTGTGTTCCTCGAGCAATGGCCTGTACTCTCATCCCCAGTCTGCACCCCTAACCAGTGGTCTGTCACCCTGTCACTACTCTGTTGCATGACCAACGCCATATGATCTCAATCTGAGTCTGTTCTCCCAGCAAAGGACTGTGAGCCCATTCCTACTCTGCTCTCCTTGTAACCTGTCTCCACACATTTCTCCTGTAATGGCCTGTGAAGCCATCCCTCCCAACGCCAGTGGAACCATCTGCTTAGCAATGACTCTGAACCCATTTGTACTCTTTTCCCTGAGAAACTACCCGCAACCCAGTCCCTTCTGTGTTCCCTTGTCTATCTGATGTGACCACATCCCCGCTCTCTACCCACACCAATGGCCTGTGCACCCATTCCATCTGTACTATTCTAGCACCTGCCTGTGATCCCATGTTTGCTTTGCTTTTGATAGCACTGAATGTTATCCCATCCTCATTCTTTTCTCCTTGCAATGGCCTGTGACAATATTCCAACTCTGTTCACATAGCAACTGCCTGTGACCCTATTTCTGCTCTGTTCTTCTCGCACCAACTGGTGAACCACCCCCACTGTGTATTCCGAACAACAGTTTGAACCATGTCCGCTCCATTCACTTGGCAACAGCTGGTGAACACATTGGTATTCTCGTTTCATGGCGATTGCCTTTGAACTCACCACCACAGTGTCTTTCTTTCTGGCAATCTCCGATTAACATATCCCTAGACAGCTCTTCTAGCAATTGCTCGAGAAACATGAGTGAAGATGGGTTCACTGGTAGAGAGAGAGAGGTGAAGAATAGTGAGAGTTCACAAGCCTATCTCAACTCGGTTTATGTTGCATTGGCCTGTGAATCGATCACAATTCTGTTCTCTGAGCAACGGCCTGTGAACCTTTTCCCACTCTATTGTCCTAGGAACTGCTTTTCAACCAGGCTCATAGCAAAGTCCTGTGGACACATCCGCACCCTCTTCTTTTGGCAATGGCCCTTGACCCCATTCTGGCTCTGTTCCCTTAGCAGCGATCTATGTACCCAAATCAACTTTATTGTCCTAGCAACGGCCTGTTAACCCATCCATACTCTGTTCCCCCAAAAAAAGTCAGTGAACAAATCCAAACTCTGTTTTCCTCGCAAATGCTTATGAAAGGATTCCCACTGTGTTCTCCTGCCAACTGCCTGCGAAGCCATCCCCGCTCTGCTCTCCAAGCAACAGTCTGAGCAATCCTAACTGTGTTCTGCTAGCAATGGTCTGGGAACTCATTTTCACTCTGTCCCACCAACAATTGCCTCTGACCACAACCACACTGTTTTCTTAACAACAGTCTCTGAACAGAGGGACACGCTTTTCCCCGAACAACGTCCAAAGACTCCATCTGCACACTATACCCCTCGCATCGGTTTGTGAACCCATCCCCATTCTAATATCCGAAAAACGACCTTTCGTTCCAATCCTGCTCTGTTTCGCTTAGAATGGCATATAACTCCATCCTCACTTTGTTTCACTAGCAACAGCATGGGAATCGACTGCTACCCTTTTCTCCAAGCATTGGTCCATGAACATGACCCAAATCCTCTCCACTATCAACGGCCTGTGGACCCATTCCTACTCTATTCCCTTTGCCTTCCCCAGCTCGTGAGCCTTAATCTGTTTAATCAGCAATGGCCCTTTGACCTATCCGACTGCGTTTCCACAGCAACGGCATGTGAATCCATTCCCACGGGTTTCCCGCGCCACGGCGAACCCATCGCAATTCTGTTCTTGTAACAATGGTCTGCGAACCCATCCTCCCTCTCTCTCTCTTCCCCTCGTAAAAGTCCATGTTCCCATCCCCAGTCTGTTTCCCTCACAACAGCCTTCGATCAATTCCCCTCCTGTTATCCTAGCACGGCCTGTGAACATATCCCTACTCTGTTCCCCTAACAATGGCCTGTGAACCATTACCACTCTGTTCCCTGACCAACAGACTGTGAGCCCATCCTCGATCTTTTCTTCTCACAAATGCCGACGTATGCACTCCCACTCTCTTCACCGAATATCAGCCTTTGAATGCATTCACTCTTCCTTCTCCGAGCAACCGCCTGTGAATCCAGTTCTACTGTTTCATGTATGAACAGCCTTGAACCCATTCCCAAACTATTCTACGAGCAACGGTCAGTGTGCGAATCCCCACTCGGTCCTCTCATCAACGGCCTGTGACCACAGTACCACCTTTGTTCCCCGAACAACTGCTTGCGAACCCATCTGCACTCCGTTCATCTGGCAGCTGCCTGCATCCTCGTGCCCCATTTGTTACGAAGCAACCGTCTCTGAAATCATCCTCATTTTCTTCACGGAGCCCCAGTCTGTTCTCCTAGCAATAGTGCGTGACACCCATCAACACTCTGATCTCCTGGCTACCATCTGCATTCTGCATTCTGCTCCCTAGCAACAGCCAGTAAAGACATCTCCTTTCTGTTCCCCAGGCAATGGTCTCTTAACGCATTCCCACGCATTTCCCCGAGCACCAGTCTGTGAACTTCACCACAATTCGCTGTCTTAACAATGGCTTTTGAACCCATCCACACTCAGTTCTCCTAGTAATGGCCTGTGACCACATCCCCACTCTGTCCTCCTGGCAGCGGTCTCTGTCAAAATCCCTGTTCTGTTTTCTAAGTAGCAATCCCCAATCTTCTAACCTAGCAACAACCTGTGAACTCATCATCTACTCACGGCCGGTGAATTCATCGGTCATGTGTTCCCCGAGCAACTGCTAATGAAACAATCCACCATGAGCCCTTCTTCAAGAATGAGGAAAGTGTATCCAGCAGGCTAAGATAAAAGGTAGGGAGGAGGGTCTTGGGGAGGGGCGTTGGAAATGTGATAGGTATAAGGAGGTCAAGGTGAGGGTGATAGGCCGGAGTGGGGGAGGGGGCGGAGAGGTCAGGAAGAAGATTGCGGGTTGGGAAGGCTGTGCTGAGTTCGAGGGTTTTGACTGAGACAAAGTGGGGTGGGGGGGAGGGGAAATGAGGAAACTGGAGAAATCCGGTTTATCTCTTGTGATATTCAAGAGGAGGCGTTTCCACCCAACAAGCCTGCTCTGCCAGCGAACTATACCATGGTTGATCTGACTTTCACGTTAACTCTATATTCCTCTTGAAAATCAATAATCGGATTACGTCTCCCTCAAATATATTTAAACATTCCTTATCAACTGCCTTTTGAAGAAAGAAAATTCGAAGGAATCATTATCCTCTTAGAGTGTAAAATATTTTCTCGTTTATGATTCCATTAGCTCTGCTTTCCTTTTACACTGTGACTGCTAGTTTTGAAATTTCTAACAAGGGGTAAAACCCATTCCGTTTTCACGCTTTCACGGGCATCTTAGAAAATTGCAATTACGTTAACTCAGAATCAGAGAGGTTTAAAATGTCTCAGAGACATTTTAAACCTCTCTATACTGAAGATACCAGATGCTTCAAGAAAATGCAATTATTGAAGTGCTGAAGAAAATTCATGCAGCGTACCTCAGTGATCTGCCATTCTGAATTATGAAATTATGAAATTCTTCAAAAGGTTTGTGATAGGTCACTTAAACTTTCCAATTGTCTTAATTCTTGTAGCTCTCCTGTCTGTGCAACAGATCCATTTAAGGTGCCATTTCCTTGGTCCTGTACTGATCAATGGGAGAACTGGACAAGAAGGATCCATAAGGAATGTTCCTACTTATTGACTACAGCTCTACCATCAATTATAAATTTCCAAACAAACTCATTCAGAAAATTTGGGATTTTGGTCTCTTCTCTTCCCTCGATGAATGCATTATTAACTTCCTGACAAACTGAACACAGTCACAGTGCAGTTGACAACATCTCCTCCATGATAACCTAAAAAAAACACTGCCCCATAAAGCTGCATACTCAAAACCTGGTAATGTTCCTTATGCACAGGATTGTGCGGCCAAACTCCGCACCAACTCCATTTACATGTTGGTGACACCACTGCTGCAGGTCGGATCTCAAACAACGATGCAAAGCAATCCAGGATCGAGATCGAGTGTGTGGCATGTGTCATGACAATAGTCTCTTCATCAATGCCAGAAAAGCGATAGAGCTGATAATTAATCGTATGTAATGCAGTGAAGGGTTTACCCCTATCTGCATAAATGTTGCTGAAATGGAGAACGCAGCATTCCTTAGAGTGACAATTTAGCAACAACATGTCCTGCTGCAACCATTTGACACAATGACCAAAACCGCAGAACAACGCCTCTTCACTGTCAGAACTCTAACAAGCCTGACAGTTTTTAAGGGATGTACCATATCCCTGATTTAAGTAATTTTTAAATTCTTACATTTCAGGTAGATTTGATTCTGTCTGGTGTTGTCTCAAATTGGCTTGAATTTCAAAGGCAATTCAAGAATAATGGTATTCTTGAATTGCCTTTGAAAAGTGCACGCTTATGGGATGATGCTACATTGAAAGAGCTGACGATTAAAACTTGTTAAGTATGTTAATGGTTCAGAGTTATGCCGAATCCTTTTTTTCTGTGTTATAAGAAAAATGCATGTTTGTCAATGTTTCGTGATTTGGTTGACTCAACCTGGCTTTGATGGGATCTCCAATCCCTTGCGACAGTCTGATTCTCAGGATTATTTTCTGCCAAATGCTTCATTCGCAATTGTGCCCACTTTAGGTACTGTTCAGCTAACTCACCAACTCAAGTTAATCTCTCCCTCATTCCAAAACATAGTCTAAGGTTGAGATCTCCGACTTTGCTCCTGTCAGTTTTTACTTAATTTATTTCAAAACGCTTCTCACTTCATGTCCGCATATTAACTCGAAGGAAGTGAACTGATCAGATTGGTTTGGGGCAGCTCTAATGGCAAACAATACGAATAGGATTCGTTTATCCGAATCATTTGGTCAACCCTGACGGTATGCTCTCAACGTGCTCTTCAAAATCTGATATCATCTCTCTAAAGCTTATGGGATTCAGGATGATACGCACGCTGTTTACAGTGCTGCACACTGAAGCCATCCGTAGCATTCTAAAAAAGCCTGTCAGTAAAAGTTGACCCTTGGTGCGACTGAATCTCTCTGAAAAACCGATACTGTGTGAAGAAACCTACTAACTCCTCTCCTACCCGTTTTTGTCTTGATAGTCAGTAAAGGACTTGCCTCTGGAAACCTGGCAGAAACACCCCTTATGGTTAACAAGTAATGGTTCCGACTTTTAGTTCACCGGAGTGGACCTACACAATCAACACGCGTGAAACGTTCGTCAAATGTGGGAATTGGCAACAGAGGTTCTGGTTTGTGTGTGTGTTTGTGTCTGTGTATGTGTCTGTGTGTGTGTATGTCTATATTTGTGTTTGTGTGTGTGCAGTAGAGAACGTGTATGTAAGCGTCCTTATGTGTGTCTGTGTGTGATTGTATGTGTACGCATGTCTGTATGCTCAGACAGTGCAGGAAACACACATTTTCATGGAATGCAAATGACAATCTTCGATTATGTATCTGATTTTAACATAAACCTGGTCAAAGTCTTCCCCTGTCCCACTCAGTGGGAGCATCTCTGTTGCTGACAATCAGATACGCTGCTCATGTGTATTTTTATTCTTTTTTTCCAGATGATCACGTTTTATGAAATGAATGTATGGAACGGGCTCCAAAATTGTAAAAGGAAAATTTAGAATCAGATATTGCTGGAAAATATCTTTGGCAACATCTTTTTTCGAAATGTCATGCGTGTTCAGTACAAGTCGTTTTGCATCTTCTGGAAGTATTTACAGCTTCTCAGAATCCAAGAATTTGATAAGATAGAAGGAGGCCAGTACAAGTACTCTTTTAGTGCTGGCTCGTGAAACGGTTGTTTTTCTGGTATCTTCCTGGAAGAGAACCCATTGTGATTCAGTTCCTGGAGCCGCTTTCTGTCAGCGTTCTAAAATAACTTTCTGTTTCCATATCACTGTGTCACTTTCTCCTTCTCTTCCAACGTTAACCCTTTCCATATTTTACCACGCATTCCTTCTTCTTCCCGATGTTTTGATACCTTCTCTGCATCAGTTCCGTTTACATCACCCTCAAAAACGTTCCTTGATCCCGACTAAAAGTAACATTCTTTTGTGTACAACACAACCGAATGTGCCAGAGAAACTTCCTTTTTCTACGCAACGATAACCAGCATCAATTGTTTCGCATCATTTTCGGTCTTGCTTCATCTCTGAAGAAGGATAATCAGATTTGAAAAGTTGCCTCTGTGTTTTTTTTAATCCTTCCCATTACTCTGCTCTTCAGGAATTTTACTTCCATCATTTGAAAATCTACTCACTAATTATTTGTTCCCCATATCGCAAGGATTGGCATAGAACGTAAAAAATACTTTGCATCGGCCACAAATAACTGTGGGAGCACACTCAACACATCCAGGCAATCCGAAAAAAACACAAGGATCAATACTTTCTGTTTTCCATTACAAGCAAGTTGTCAATCTCTGCTCGTGTGTTCACCTAAACATTATCAGCTCCTCCTCCGCACAACATAATTTTATGAGGCAGCTCCTCCAAAACCTTGCGTGAAAACCCGAATGCAGTAGGTCAATTGGATCCACTCTGTCCACTACCCTGATGTGCATTGAGAATTAGCCTGGAGACCTTGGTTAAATTCTGGGGCGACCCGATTGCCTACATGAGATTCTGGACCCATGACCATGCTAGTGAGCTATTGGATCATTAACGGCGACCAATAACAACTGTTTCGACCAGCGATGCCCCCATCCTTTGATGAATAACGAAGCAAACTCTAAACACATCAGGCAACACCCTCCCCATCAAGGATATCTTGACAGATGTCACCTTATCACTGTTGTTAATAGAAAGTGTAGAAACTTCGCATTCCTGAAAGAATTTCGGCTAGTTCCTTGATAAATTGATAAATTTCTGTCTGTTAGTCTAGTTTGTGGTCAATCCTTTCCATAAGGAAAAAAATTAAAAGTGAGAAAACATATTCATCAATTTCATTACGTTATCGCATTCACAGGATATTCTCCTTCTCTATGGAATAAACCTGTTGTCTTGTGTCTTTCTTCTCTCCAATTGCATGACATACACACTTTGAAATTATTTATGAAATATTCCAGGGAAGATTTGTTTTTTTTTGGATGGTTCTACAAAAAAAAAGTTATCGAAAGTTTTGGAAAATGTCAGTGCAGATTTTTGTTGTGTATATGCACAATAGAAGATTCCACATAATGTTGCTTATGAAATTTTACAGAGTAGGGCAGTCATAGAACGTCCTGGCTAATGTTCCAAAGTCAGGAGCAGGAAAGGAGACTAGGCAAAATAAATGTAAACAAGGTTCACTGTCCCACATATTACAAGGACCAGAAAAGAAATGGTTTGTTACAAACATAGGAACATGCATAAAGGTACATCAAAAGGCCATTCAGCCCCTCACATGGGTTGCACGATTCAAAATGATCCTGGCAGTTTTAATTGTGCCCAAAGTTACACCATCGCACCTCAGTAGCCATTACATAGATCTACCTCTCTGTGATTCAAAATATTCAATGATGCTGCCACTATGTCTCTCTAAAAATTCACTACTCTACTAGAGATTCAAAAAAGCAGTCAAAACATTTGCAAATTGAATTGCGTATACAGCTTTTTTTTAAAGAAAGCATTTCTCGTTATCTAATCCGATCTTGTGCATTTACTGTAAGGAGTTAACTGTGAGGGAAGGAAGAACTAATGCGATGTACCGGTCTTACTGACATGACTTTGGGTCAGGATTTTGTTTGGTACCTGAGAAAGAATAAAATTAAATTTGAAATAGTTCAGATATGATTGACTCAACTGATTCCTCTGATTGAGGTGATACCCTGTTTGGAAACATTGAACATTTTGAGTTTAAACCCACTGTACTTGAGAAGAATAAGTGGCAATTTTATTCAGACAAAACTGACACTGCAGAAAGTTGTAACGGTGAATGCTGACAGGATGTTACCCAATGTGGGATATCATCAATTAGGTGCACAATGTACAGCATTGGCTGTTCCGTTTCAGATAGCGATAAGGACGCATCTGCGAATAACTACCAATAGAGCTTTGAAGAGTCAACATATTAAATATTCCAACGTATAAGAAGTTAACCGTTATGTAAAACTGGAGCACAGCATTCTTCCTTTCAATACCATTAAAATGAGGCAGGAGGAGACAATTCGGCGTATTCAACAATTTATTCAGACACAGCGTGAGTCATGCAGCCGTTTGTGTCCATTCCATTGTCTAGAGAATGTGATTGAGCACTTCTAAACTGTTATGCCAGAACTGAGGAGCTCTGGTTAACGATCAAGAATTCGGGAGTCAAGGTCAGTCGTTATTTTCAGGTTGGAAAGCTGAAAATATTGGAATGGATTAGAGAATAATGTGAAACCGTCATACGTTGTCTGGCAAAGGAGACTGATGAATCAGAGTTAGAGGATATAAAAAACATATATAGTCGTTCAAAAGTGTGTCAATAAGTTGGCAGAGTTTAAATGGAACGTAGGCAAGTGATAATAGTGAGCAAGTGTTCGGCAGGAAGCAAAAGTATCACTGGGGTTTTTGAAAGTTATCCATTTTAGAAGGGACAATAGAAAAAACAGGAGCAATTTCAATTGAGAAAGATTTGAGAAAATTGTGTTACAGAGAGGTTTTTTGTCTCTAGATACAGGAAGCGCAAAATGTTAGTCTGCAGCAGTTGCAAGTAATGGTGAAATTACACTGAACAGTGTTGTTTCTGACAAACCTGTATAAATAAAAGGCTGAGGAAAGCAATGTTAGGAATGATGTACTGCGTCAATATAGGGCATTGTAGAGTCAACGTCTGATGCACTGCAAAGCAAGGATGTCCTAAATGAAAATGGGCATAACTGTATTCGAAATGGTTAAAATGTTCCAGGCATTCACTATCATCCAGGTATGCTTCCCGTATTTGTTTTTCACTTCTGATCTGTAATTTGTTTCGTCATGTTGGAATTTGAAATGTATTTTTTGACCGTCATAACAATAGTTTTATTTATATGGCTTAATTTATACCTTTAAACCATCCATTTCATCGGGTATACATTGCACTTATGTTCGCTATTCCTATTTCCCAATTAACGTGAAGTCCACCTGCGAATTTTCCCATGCTAAGTTTTAACCATTTAAGCAGCAAGGCTCTATTCCTGATGAGTTGTATTTGGCTTTCACACACTTCATCACTGGTACCTTATATTGCGTATTTTTTCTCTTCCCACTGTCATTCTGAATTGCATTTTTTTTCTATTACGTTCTCAACACAGCCTTCCAACGTGGCTTCCTGCTAGTTTCAATGGGCACGTAGCTTTGTAGAAAAACCATTCCTGAGCAAAACATTTGATCACTCAGGCTCACTCAATCCTCAGAGGCAAGCACATCCCTTTCAAATTTGTCCCATTTCCTTGTTCCTTATGTTCAATGCACACTAAGTCACATTCCATGAATAGTAAATCATTAATTTTCAGACTTAATTTCACAATCTCAGGCATACCGTGAATACTCAAAGATTTACGTCATTCTGGCCATGAAAGAAAAATCTCGTGTTGACGAAGTGTAGCAATAAAATAGAAACTTCAACATTTTCATTGTAATTAGTGAATGGCCATACTCTAATTTGGACAGCCCTGAAAGCAGCATGAGATACATAGTTCTGAATGAAGAACACGCCAGGTGGTAAATTACAATTAAAAGAAACACATAATTAATTGCTGTGATCAGAATTCTGCAGCTGCAGCTCTTTACTATTATATTACATCTCTAAAGGGAATTGACAGGCGTGTTCTTCGTAATACTTCATGATGTAATGTCGACGTCATTGTCGGGATCCAACAGCATATTAACGGATTCAGAGTTTGAAAAACATAAAATCCCTTGCAATAGAAATGCATTATCCAATCGACAATGTCTTGGAAATATATTACACTACACTTGCTGTTTTTGGCGGACCTGGTAAGTGGATCATAAACAATCGAATTTCTGAAAGGTAGTCTGAGAGCTGGCTCCTTATACTCTCATTCTTTCATTAGGAAACGTGATATCTGGTTTTAGTATTTAGATTTATATTGGTCACAATCAATGATATTGTTTTCACAGACGAAATGCCCTGAATTGCATTCAGTATATGATTATTTGACTTCAACAATGAATATGTCTTTTCAGCGTCTGAATGATCAAGTTACTTCATTCCTTGAAATTCCGTATACATATTCGATATTGGGAAAAGTATCAGTGGCAGTGATGTTCTATCAAGTATATAGCGCTAATATGTGCGAGTAAGCTAACATAAATGGCATATTTGAAAGGAAAATAACTCTCTGCAAAAATGCAGTGAGTAAATTGCATATTTGAGGTGGAGCAACTGTCACTGAATCATTTTATTGAATGTAGGTTACGAACTGGAATTAAATAATTAGTTCTATTTCACCATTAATCTTTACTCTCTCCCAGCCATAGTAGCTGCCTCTGTGTTTTTTTTACATTATAAGCATTGAAGAGGGTTTAGCGTTTCTGTTTTTCTGTTATAAATATAGAAAGTGGAATGCATTCCTTCTTTGTTTTTGTACATTTCGCCGCACTAAAAGAAGCTTATTGACTCTATATTACCTGGTCAACAATAAGGTAGTGTGTTCTTTCACTAATGTGTCACCATATGATCTGAGAGCGAGTTCGCTCATTTCTACCTGTGCGTAGATGCACCAGAGCAGAGATGGCCAGCTCCAGCGCGAGATGATAGGTGGTTGTGGACTGTATGGTGTAAGAGGGCCAGTCTGGGTCGGGCAGAGAGGAAAGAAAGCCTTTTCATGTATGGGAGTTATACGTTGTCTGAGGGAAGTATATTTGTAGCTGTGCGATCTATATATTGCGTCGATTGTGTAGTTACAAAGGAATTACACTATGCGTTTAACAATCTAATGCTCCCTGACCAATTGTTTTTAACTTACTTTCTGGTAAAATACCCAATCCATGTACTAACATGTTTTTGCAAGGCGTGGAACACCAATCTAGTCGAAAATTCGATTTCTTTTGTAGCGTCTTTACAGTGAGGTGGATATTTACGACTCAGCTTTTTGTCAAAGTTATCGAACACTTCAGGAACAATTTCGACTTGAACATGGGCCCGCTAGAGTTGGGATAGTACCACTGCACAAGATTATTATTTTAGAGTGTGCTGCTATTTCAAAATGTGCTATGATGAAATAACTGGAAGTTATTCAAGTACACCAACCGTCAGTCCAGTCAGAATATCTGTCCAGTAAATGGAAAATCATAGACATTAAGTCCAACAAACAAGCAAACACAGCACATAGATCACAGGACATTACAGCGCAGTATAAAACTGTCTGCCCTCGATCTTGCACCTACCTCTGAAATCAATCTAAATCCCATCTAAACTGTAATATTCAATTATCACTCATATGTTTGTGTACTGACCATTCAAATTCCAATAATTCTGGTGAGTCCACTACTGTAACAGGCAGGGCATTCCATGCCTCTGAGGAAAGAAGCCGTCGCTGACATCTATTCTATATCTATCACCACTTAATTAACAACTTTCATGTAATGGGTAGATTGGAGTGTTGGGGAAAGAACTGGCTGATCGAGTTCAATCCGATAAGGACGAGGTTATACAATATAGAAAATGCAAATCTGCAGCGAACTATACAGTAACTGGAAAACTACAGGGGAAAATTGAGATCTGGGTGTTCAGGCCCATTGTTCCCTGAAGGTGGCGTCGCAAGTCAGTAGAGGTCATGTTTATCTCCATTGGGCGGGATATCGAGTACAAAATTTGGCAGGACATATAACAGATCCACACGACGTTGGTTCGGCCACATTTGCAATACTACATACAATATAAGTCACCATATTACCATAAGGATAAGGATACATTGGAAATGATGGAGTGAAGGTTGACCACGATATTGCCTCCTATGCAGGGTACTAGTCATGAAGAAAGTTTGCATAGAGGATTATTTTCATTGGTAAGTAGGAGGTTGAGGATGTACCTCATTGAGGCCTACAAAATCATAAGCGGTGTCGACAGGTTATATAGAAAGGAACATATTTTTCTAGAGTGGAGAACTCAATTACTGGGGTTTGCGAGCTCCAAAATGAGAGGGGGAAGTTTGGGGAGATATATGCTGAAAGTTCTTCACGAAGAGGGCGCTGGATGAATGAAATACGTTGACAGCAGAGTTGGTAGGGGTGGGAAAGTAAGCATTATTTAATATGTATCTCGAAAGTTGCATGAATGTGCAGGGAGCAAAGAGCAGATCCTCACAAAATAGGTGGCAGGTTTAGACAGATCATTTGGATCAGCGCAGGCTTGGAGGGCTAAAAAGTGCCTTTTCCTGTGCTGTAATGATCTTTGACTCCTGCACTTTGTTCTAGCTATGCCCCCCAACCCCGAGCCATCCATCAACACACGAGGAAAACTTCTCACGTTGTCTACCCTATCTAATCCTCTGATCATCTTGGATGTCTGTATTGCATCACCTCGAAACCTTCTCACGAACGAAGACAGTTTCAAGTCCCTCAAAATGTCCTCATACGTCCTTACCTCCATACCAAGCAACATCCTGCAAATTTTCCTCTCCACCCTTTCCAATGCCTCCACATCCTTCCTGTAAGATGGCAACTAAACTGTATGCAATACACATAATTGGGCTGCACCAGTGGTTTGTACAGATGTACGTTGAATGACTTCAACATTCAATCACTCTAGGAATAAACACTAGCACACCACATGCCTTCTTCATGATCTTATCAGCCTGGGTGGTGATTTCCAGAGAGCTCTGCATGTCCACACGATCAAGAATCTTACCATTAGCCTAACATTTTTTAATCCCTTTACTTCTTCAAAAGTGAATTATCCCTCACATGTCCGCATTTATTTCGATTTACCACTTCTCAGCCCAACTCCGCAGCTTATCTATGTCCCGCAGCAACCTTAAAAATTCTTCTGCATTGTTCACAACTCCAAGACTTCAGCATCATCCACGAATTTTCAAACCACCCTTCTCCACACTCATACAGGTCATTTCTATTTAAAAAGGCAATCAGTAACAGCCCCAAAACAGATCATTGTGGTTCACCACGAGTAATTGAACGGGAGAATGAAAATTTCCCATCAATCACCATTCTCTGTCTTCTTTCAAGTACCCAATTTCCGATCCAAACACCTTCAATAGCATGTCTCTGTATTTTCTGCAATAGCCGACATTGGGGAACCTCACCGAACTCTTCACTGAAACCTATATACACCGCATCAACTGCTTCTCGTCATTCATTTGTTTGGTCACTTTCTCAAATACCCCAATAAAGTTTGTCAGGCGCGATCTACCATTCACAAAGCCATTGACTATCCTAAATTAAATTTTTACTTTCTGGATTACTATAAATTCTACCTCTTATAATCCTTTCCAATAATTTGCCGACAACAGAAGTAACGCTCACGGATCTAAAATTTTCAGGTTTGCCTATTCTCCCCTTCTTGAACAAGTTTTCCTCCAGTATTCTAGCACTATTGTTGCAGACAATAACAACATAAACATCAAAGCCAAAGGCTCTGCGAACTCGTTCCAAGCTTTGCAGAGAGTCCTACCCAAAATCCCATCCTGCCCAGGGGACATATGTATTTTCACACTTTCCAGAATTACAAACACACTGTCGTTCTGAACATCGATCATAACCAGTCTAATAACGTGGATCACAGTACTCTCCTCGACAGCATCGTCTTTTTTCCTGTGTGAATCCTGACAAAAATATTCATTTGGCACTTATTTTACCTCTTCAGACTTCATGTGCAACTTCCCACGACTGTTCTTGCATAACTGTAATCTTTCTCTCACCACGAGTGTACTCCTGTCGTCTGTCCAACTGATAGACCTGTTATCCATAATTAGCCGTGGTAGGTAAACGCGTGAGGAAAAATCAGGAAATTCCAGGTAATGGCACAAAAACTGATGGCTGGTCAGAGGATTAGAAAAAAAATGCATGAAGAAAGACAAAAAGAAAACGAACCATAACTGCGTGTAGAAGATAGACAGCATTGTATAAACAGATAATACGAGATTTTACTTTTTGAAAAGTTGAAAGAAGGAAAAACATTAGCAAGATGATCGTTGACTCGTTATAATGTGATAATCGAGAGTAAATGTTGCAAATTATGAAAAAGGCATTTGAAGTAAATTGTTAGTTTTGTTCCGTCTTCCATGTAAGAGATAGAAATTCAATCGAAAAAACAAACATAAAGCAGTACAAGAAGAGATAGCTGAACTGAAAAAAAAAGTCTCAAACACCAGTTCAAGGGTGCAAAGTAGAAAGTACGTGCGAAATCGGTTAAGTGTTGCATTGCATGTTCCATTTATCACTTTTTATGTGAAGATCTCATTTTCTCAGAAGATATTGATTGTACATGGCCATTGCAAAAGGGTGACACAAAACTGGATGTCCAAGTGCGGTTGGCTCAACACCAGCTGACAGGATTTTCTGACATTTAAAAATTTGTTTGACCAATTATTTCAGTAGTCTAACAGCAAATGTTTGAAAACATACGGCCAAGCACAGGCAGGTAGGAGTAATTTAGTTTGGGACTATCATCTACATGGATTAGTTGCACTGAAGGGTCCTTGACCATATTGTTTGAATGCCTGACTCGATCTATTGGAGGGATTTTTTTTGAGACGTTTATTTACGTTGTGGCAAAAGAGAATAGGAATATAGACATTGATTTCCAGAAGGGATTTGATCGGGTGTGGCGTCATAATGTATTACTTAAATTAAACACTCATATGATAGGTCCTCATATTTGACATGGACAGATGCTTGTTTGGCGAGAGGAACAAATGTCAGGGATAATCGTGTATTATTCATTGTAGCAAGACGCAATGAGTGATTTGTTACAGGAAAAAGGATCCTAACTGTTTATGACTTGTACGAAAAAGAAGATATGAACAGACCATAATGTAGTCGTCAAATATGCTGTCGACTGAAAGTTGATCATGTGAAGAGGGCATTGGGAGGTAGGTGAGATGCGTAGGCAAGAATACAGAAATGGAGTACAACGTATGAAAGCTGCGATTGTCAAATTTAGCAAGAAGAATATAGAGAGCAACAGATTATCAAAGTGTCCTGGGATATGAGTTGCAAAATATTCAGGTCTGAGTACAACGTGTGATTTGGGAATAATGTTCAGGTATCAGCTGCATGGGTCGTGTCTGTTTTTAATAATTTGTGTGTTTGAAAATTATGGTCGAAAGAGACAACGTAACGTTTGTTCAAACTAGTGTGTGGAAATTTCTGCAATGGCCACAAGGTTTGTTACTTCCCATGTAAAAAGCTCACCCTTTCAGAGATTGTGATTTGAAAGTGTTGATTTGCAAATGATTTGTACGTGAGGGACAGTAGAAATACAGCTTTTGCTCTAAATAAGAATCCATTGTTTTCTGGATGAAGAACAACTTATAAAATGAGGAACCACTTTTGCTTGTCACTGTAGTTGTAATTGATTCTAATGTAATTGGTCAGCATGGAGCTGTGAAGACATCGCAAAGAAAAGAAGCATTCAGTTGCTCACCAGCTCAGAGATGAGATTTTTAAGTTCCCCTTCCGAAATTCACAAGGAATCTGAAGAAAATAAATTAGTATTTAGTGCAATGATTGCTGTAATCTCTAACTTTTAACTGATGAGGTTGGAACATTTTATAAGTCATTCTTCCAACTTGTTTATCTTACCAAGCAGTGGAAGCATTTATGTAAGCAGAGCTGTGTAAACACGCTGGCCATCAGAAAAATCATAAGAGACATGTCAAGAACAGAATGAGAGAACAACAGCAACTGAACAGCACTTCCCGTAGATAACCTATTTCTAAATTATGTGCTTTGTTGTGAATACATTTGTAAGTAGATAAGTCATTATTTCGTGGTTATTTATATTTTATTATGATTTAATAATAATATTTTATAATAAAATAATACATTGATTATTTTATATAATGACTGTGTGTAATGGTTGACCTGTAACTAGCGGCCAATGCATAGAATGCCTACAATAGAGATTGAGGCTTTACTGTTCACTGACTGCTCAAAGTGCCTTCTGCAGCATTCTTACATCTAAATCCACATTTACAATACAATACGAGGCAATTTAATGTGGCCAATCCAACGAGCCATCTTTGCAAAGAGAGCGAAAACCAGACACCCATATGAAGACATGTAAATTCCATACACAGTCGCATCAGCTTCGAAATGAACCTGCATTCCTTGGCCAGGTATGGCCCAGGATATCCTGTTTTAAAAAAAAGCTTCCCATTCACAAGAGAAAGTTGTCGGTCTGAAAATCATCCATATTGGCAAAATTGCCATGTGTTCTGAAGTGTTTAAATCATATATTGGCACATGGAAAAGGGGAACTTAATATCCAGCGTGTTATCCAGTGTACGTGCAAATCATATATTGATTCATATTTTATCATGTTGAAATTTACAATAATACAGCGCATTGATGACACTACAGCAGGAGTACTGGGCGCATTTTTTTTCAACTTCTACAAGCAAGGAGTAAATATAATGAATACAGTCAATTTGATTTATCAGAATACTGCCTTATATTAGTGGACTGCTCCTTTTGAACCACTTTCACTCTAAGCTTCTGTTTATTGCAATGAGATACCAACTAACCGATTTACAATATTAAGGTGCTGTCATTGAAACATGTACTACCCTGTGGGCAGTTTAAAAGAGTAAAGAGGAAAAGAATATTTTCACTGACCGACGCATCCAGAAACGAGTGGTATGGCTTTAAAAATCAGGTTTTAAACTACTTAAAGAAAAATGCATTTTAAACCTCTTCAGGCATGACTATCTAGATTTCACTTTCTGAAGATATTGTGAAATCTGATTACTTAACTATTTTTAAGGTCGTTGTGGATAAATCTAGTTAAGCACGCAGAGTCGGGATGGTGGTTTTGAGTTACAATTATATCAGTCAAACATTGAATGATTGGGAGAGAAGCCTGTGCAACGTGAATGCAATGCTCCTTATACTAATTCACATTTCTATAAATTCTAAAGGATAAGACCAAACGTGCATCTTCGTATCAAAGTACAATTTAACATAATATCTTATGTTAAAATGTGAGTGCCTTTTATCCTCTCTTTGTGGAAATTCGTTGGCAATGCAGGCAGTTTATTTCATTTCCTGTCTGTTTTAAGCATTGTTTAAAGTTTTTTTTGTAATATGTGTCTATTTTGATAATGTGGTTTTGTGTTTCATTTTCTGACCGTTTATGAAAATTGCAAAGGACTTGTCGCAATTCCTTGCAGAACAGAACTTCGTTTCTCTTGTCAAGCTGTTCAGATACATTTAATATCATTTAAGTACGTTTTGCTTTCGTATCAGCCTTTAGTCCATTTCTATCTTATCTTTCCTTTTGCATAATTTTATTGTAACTTATGAGGTTTACGAAAGTCAAAATAAACTGCAAATACTTCATTGCTAGTGTTTGGAAAGTATTATCAATTGTATGATTAAATGTGAACTGCCGCTTCTACAAGCTCTCAGGCTATCGCCAAAAATGTCCCTAACCATGCGTAGTTCAGCTTTCATCGACTGAGTCTGGTACGTTATGAATTGACCATTTAAAATTGATTTAATGTATTTGGTTGATTCATGATTGCTGCTGGTATCTTCTTCACCAGATTTTTAAAAAAATATCTGCGTTGTGATTAACCAACGCCAAGTGTTAATGTTGCATAAATGTGACATTGTATAATTTATCAGGTATTTCTCTTGTTTCTCTTTCTCCCTTACAGTTAATTTAGTGGCGTTATTGATCCTCATTCATGGAAAATGCGGCCTTTCTGCTTCTACCACTCGCTATCTGCTGGCTATGTCAATGGCGGATCTTCTATTCCTTATTGCAGAGGTCATACTGTGGCGGATAACGTATTATTATTTCCGAACAACCTTCTTTCTGATCACACCTGTATGTAGTGTTATCCATGCTCTGCGTCGGGCTGCCACGGAATGTTCAGTCTGGTTCACCGTTAATTTCACCTTTGATCGATTTGTGGCCATTTGTTGTCAATGTCTGAGGGCAAAATACTGCACTAAGAGAACCGCCGTTGTTGTTCTAACAACAACCAGTGCTTTTTTCTGTTTGAAAAACATACCTCAGTACTTTGTACAGGAACCTGCATACGTAATTAACAATGTGCCATGGTTCTGTTATGTAAAGCCAAGTTATTACACTAATCCTGGATGGATTTTCTTTGATTATGTTAACATGATTTCAACGCCATTGCTTCCGTTCATTTTAATTTTGTTGCTGAATGCTCTGACAATTAGACATATTTTAGTAAGCAGTCAAATCCGTAAGAGACTCAGACGTCAGAACATTGAAAATATCTGTACTGATGCAGAAATAGAGAGTAGGAGGAGGTCTGTGATTTTACTCTTCAGCATATCCGGCAGCTTCATTCTTCTGTGGTTGTTGCATGTTATAGATTTCTTATATTATAAAATTACAGGAGCAAATACAAGGGATTATAACAATTCTGAATTCATGATACAGAGAATTGGATTCATGCTGCGCAACCTGAGCTGTTGCACGAATACATTTATTTATGGAGCGACACAGTCTAAGTTCAGAGGGCAACTCAAGAGTGCAATGCAATATCCGTTCAAGTCACTGCTTCGTCTGATAAAGAAACATGACAACTGACAGCAGCCTGGAAACATATCCCAGTGTCGTTTGACCATTACCATCCAATACATCACAAATTCCGAAGTCAATTTATGACAAAGAACTGTAGAAATCCACCAAAACATGATTGTCAACTTGTCAACACTTATCTAATCCCTCTCCTACCTCTTCTGAAAACTCCGTTACCTTTGAAGATACGTATTTCATTTAGGAAATCACGCTATACCTTGCTCATGAAACTCCCATTTTCCATGTTACTAACAATCCTGCATGATAATTTGTGTAAATTTCTAAAGATTGTTAGCCTATCCGGCCTGTAATATTTGGTCTTACAGTTGCAACCTTTATTTACCAAGGCAGTTCCTATATTTCAGACTTCTGACACCTAGCCTACTTCTGGTGAATATCAAAGTTTGTGTCCAGCACTCCCTTCAATTTACTTGTTTCTTTTTCCAAACGCATTGAATGAATCGCACCTGGAGCAGTCTTTTGTCAACTTTCCACACAGCTTCCTATTCAACAATTCATTCTCATCAAATTGTAGCCGTTCATAATAGATTGTTGACTCCAGTCACCATGATTTCGCTAGCATCCCAGTCTTTCATAAATCATCGCTGGACACTTCATGCAGCATGAAAGAATGGTGTCCCTCATTACAATCAAACATAACAACTCAAATTACACAACCAGTATGTCACGTAAAGAATCAATTCAGTTACATGCTGAACACTATACCTACCTTTAACAAGAGTTGCATGTTCTTGTGAAAGTCTAAATCAATCCTTGACCAAAACCCGCAGTAAATTAAACCAATATTCTAACTGTAACTGAAAATCCGAGTTGATCCGCAAATCAGCTTGCCAAAAAAAATCTATTTCTTATTTTATCCAAATTCCAAAATCTAGGAAATCGCACAACTATTTCGACTGCTCAAATGTTTAAGTTTATATAACTGGCAATTTTAAATCGATGTCAAATGTTTGATTAAATTTGACCATAACTCAAATCCCAACTATTCCCCTTAACACCTTTATATCATTGTGAATGCTAATTGGAACCCGAAAATATCATGAGAAGCTAAGCGTAAACATTACCATGCTTTCACCAAACGTGACCTCATCTCTTAAGCCATCGAACTTTAGACCTGATGATTAACAGAAAAATTAGATTTTTGGACAATATTCGCTCAGACGAAGTATTGAATCACTGCTATTCAGGTTAAACCTGAAAGGTTCCCTCATCTAGCTGCCTTATGTTTGCTATGGAAGTGTAGAAAGGGGTGATGGTTACAGGGGCTGTGGGCAGATACCTGGAGAAAGTACATGCTGTCTGGGTTTCACTTTGCGTTCACTACACACCCTGTTTCCTCACTGGCACCATACAGGTTGGTTGGTTCACACTCTTCAGGAATGACAATATTTTGTATGTATTGCTACATGGTTCCTTTGATGGATGAAGTAACTGCGATGAAGTCTTAGCTTTGGAACGCCGTTCTTGCATCAGGTGGTTATAGACACAACCTATAGTGTTTCCAAATAAACCTGCCGAGCTGTAACCTGGTGTGTCATTTATAACTTTCTACAACCACAAAATCAAGATATGAAGTCCATGTGCATAAAACAATGATGAGGGCGTAACTGAGTGTCAGTTCTAATGTAAAATGGAACAGCTGTTGGATTTTGAAGGAAGGAGCAGACATAGAGCTTGACAGCGAGAGAGAGAGCTTTTTTGCCAGTAGCCGAATTAGATTGAGTTTTAACTTGAATGCCAGAGAGACGTTTGTTCAAGCAACGCGTCTCCTTACTTTGGCAAATGTATTTGCACTGAGAGAAAGATGAGTGAAAATTTAACGGTTCCCCCAGTTCTGTTCTGGCCATGAGATCATACCTGTCTTATGAAATATGGGTGTCCTGTACATTTAAGAGAATAAAAAGCTAACAGAATTACAGGACAGCACAAAGTGTTCTGAATAATATACAATGTAACATGTCGTCTGGCGGTTTGGGTAGCAGATTGCCTGGAGACTAAGATAAACTTGAATTAGACCAATAAGGTGAAATTATACCCCCAAAATTACCAAACTCCAATTAAGTTTGAATTGAGTATATTGACAATTTTAAAAGTCAATGTCACAATCCGATGCTTGGGGCTATAATAGTGGGGAAAATAATGAACAGGTGAGGGAGAAATGCCAAAATTCGAATAGATCTAGGCTGCTAGTCAGAAGTCTCTCAAATGTACCTGTCAAGAGAAGGAGTTTGCACGAGATAAATAATATCAACATCGACCCTGGAAGTCAACTCTACAGAGGAAGATGTAGAGAATTTGACTGCTGGCTGGTATTGAAATTTTGATTTTTCAATAAGCATTAAGCGAGTGTTCATTGGACAAGTAACATAGAAGGGAAAGTAAAAGTTATGTTCGAGGAAGGAGCTGTAAATAATTGGTAGGTATTTATGCGCTTCGCGAGGTTTGAGAAGATTTGATGCTCAGGTTGAGGTTCTGAATGTCGGGTTGCTCGCTGAGCTGGAAGGTTCATTTTCTGACGTTTCATCACCATACTAGGTAACATCTTCAGTGAGCCGACAGACGAAACATTGCTTATGACACCTGCTTTCAATTTATATGCTTGAGTTTATTTGAGTTGTGACATCTTTTCTTGTGGTGATGTCATTTTCTATGGTGATGACATTTCCTGTTCTTTTTCTTAGTGGGTTGTAAATGGGGTCCAAGTCAATGTGTTTGCTGATAGAGTTACTGTTGCAATGCTATGTGTATTGGACTTTTCGTGCATGTCTCTGTTTGGTTTGTCCGAGGATGGATATGTTGTCCTACTCCAAGTCATGTCCTTCATTATCTGTATGTAAGGATACAAATGAAAGAGTGTGATTTTGTTTTGTGGTTAGTTGATGTTCAAAATATTGCTAAACCAAAATCTAATACAACTGCGACGTGACCTGCCAACTCTTATACTCAATACCACGTCCGAAGCAGGAAACCTTGGTTTCTGTCTTACTGACCACTCTACTGACTTTGTTGACACGTTCAGGGAACAGTGGAGATGAACTCCCAGATCCCTCTGTTCATCAATTTTCCGCAGGACTTGTCCATTTACTGTGTCACCTCACATTTGCCCGCATTGAAGTCCATCTGCTTTTCCACTGCCCAATTCTCCAATATCTACATTTCTACTGTGATATCTGATAGTCTGCCTTCCGATCTGCTACTCCACGAATATTGGCATCATCTGCAAACTTTCAAATCAGGTAATCTGCGCATTCCTACAAATCATTTATGTATATCTTAAACAACAGCAGTTCCAGTACGGATCCCTGTGGAACACCAACTGTCACAGTAATCTATTTGAAGAAACTCCTTTCCACTACTACTTTCTGTCTCCTGTTCCCCAGCCACTTTTTCGATCCATCTATCTAGAAAGTACCTCATGCGAATTTAACTTCTCCATCTACGTACCATGGAGATCCTTATACAACGCCTCTCAAAAGTCCATTTTTGTAGCACCGATATCCAATTCTTCATCAATCAATTTGTCGCCTCCTCAATTAATTATATTAGGTTTTTGAGATATGACCTTCCCTGCACAAAACGATCTTGCCTCTCACTGATAAAACCATTTCCTTCCAAATGGCAATGTCTCCTCACCCTCAGTTTCTTCTCCAACAGCTTCCCTAACATTAGAGGCAGGCTCACAGATCTGTAATGATATGGATTATCTCTGCTAACCTTCTTAAACAAGGGGACCACATTAGTAATTTTCCGGACCTCTGGGACCTCCCCTGTGTTCAATGATCCTGCAAAGATATCTGTTAACGGCCCAGCAATTTCCTTTCTTGCTTCCGTCAGTAAGGTGGGATAGATTCCCTTCCAGACTTATCCACCTTAATATCTTTCAGAGTACCGAACACCTCCACCTCCTCATGACGACTTGACCTTCAGTAATCAAAGATCTATCCCTAACTTCAACAAACGTAATGTCCCTCTCAACGCTGAATACCGATTCAAAGTACTCATTCCAATTTCTCTGACTCCATGCATCACTTTCCTCCTTTGTCCTTGAGTAGGCCAACCTTTACTCTGAGTGCCCTTAGATGTGAGCAAAATGATTTGGGTCTTTCCTTAACCTTGTTTGCTCCTGATATCTCACGACCCATCTTCGGTCTTTTAATTTCTCCTTTTAGATTGGTACAACATTCCCCATATTCTTGAAAAGAGTTTCCTGCCTTCAGCTGCCTAGTCCTTGTGTGCGTGTCATTTTTACTTTTAGCTAGTCTCGCACTTTCTTCAGTCATTCACGGTTCCCTAAACTTGACATTGCCATCCCTTAATTTCACAGGAACACATCTTTCATATAGTCTAATGAAACTCTCTTTAAAAGCCTCCCACAAAATGAATGTGGATTTACTTTCAAACAGATGCTGTCAAACTACATTCGCCAGCACTACCTAATTTTGGTACAATTGAACTTCCCTCAATTTTGCACTCTTCCTTTAGGACCACTCTCGTCTTTGTCTATGAGTATTCAATGTTGTCATTATTCCAAATAAAATCGCCGACTGAAGTTTCAACCACCTGGCCGGGGTCAATTTCCAATGCCAGATCCAGTATGGATCCAATATCGAATTGTATTACTGACGTACTGCTCGAGAAAGCCTTCCTGGATAGTTGTCACAAATTCTGCTTCAACCTTCCTCTAACACGAAGTGAAACCAATACTATGTTCGGAAAATTAAAACCTCCTGTGACCATTGCCCTGTTGCTCCTGGAGCTTTCCATGATTTGTTTACATGTTTTGGGAAGCATGTACGTCCCGCACACTTCCTATTTCTGAGCTGTGTCCATTTGCCTCACTGCTCGAGTCGTCCGTCGTGCCGTCGTTGAGTACAGTTGTGATATATTCCTTGATCAGTACTGCAACTCCTCCACTCCTGTTAGCTTCCTCTCTGTCCACCTTGAAGCATCGATATTCTGGAACATTTTGTTGCCAATCATGCCTTCCCATAACCAAGTCTCAGTAATATCTATAACATCATACTTACAGGTACTAATACACAAACTAAGTTCTTCTGCCTTACCTGGTACACTTCTTGCATTAAAACAACAGCATATCAGACCAACATTCCTTTCTGCTCATTGTCAGCTCCCTGCCTACTCGTTGCTCAGTCACATTGACTTAGTTAGTTAGCTACTTACTGGCTTCAGTTACTGCCAGTTGGATGTAAGTTTGCTCACAGAGCTGGAAATTTTGCGTGCAGACATTTGGTCACCATCCGAGGTAACATCATCAGCGTGTCTCCAGTGAATCACTAGTGTTACTGAGTCGCTTTCAATTTATATTTTTGGGATTGCTTAGATTGGTGGTATCATTTCCTCTCCTGATATCATTTCCCGTGATGCTGCTATTTTCTCTTATTTTCCAAGAGGGTGCTAAATGGCGTCCAAGTTAATGTGTTTGTTGACAGATTTCTGGTTGGAATGCGATGCTTTCAGCAAATGTTGTGCATGAGTCTGTTTGGCTAATCCGAGGATGAATACGTTGTCCCATTCCTAGTGATGTCCTTCATCTTCAGTGTGTAAGTATACTACTGAGTGAGGGTTATGTCTTTCTTTTGCTAGGTGATATTCATGTGTTATGGTGACTAGTTTTCTGCCTGTTTGTCGAACATAGTGTTTGTTACACTTCTTGTAAGTTATTTTGTAAATGACATTAGTTTTGCTCGTTGTCTGTAAAGGGTCTCTAACGTCCATTAGAAGCTCCTTTCGGGCTACCATGATGCCAAGCGGAATGAGAAATCTGGTAGTTGTTTGGGAGCTGTACTTGATGTAGGGGAGAGTGGCTAGCTTTTGCGGACGCGTTCTATTCGATTGTTCGGTTAAGTTGAGTTTCGTGCAACACCTCTATTTGTTGCTGAGAAATCGGCAGACTATAGGTTTGAATACAATTCAATAGAAGAGCGAGGGAGAGTGACACCGAGGGGTTTCAATGTGACACTGAGAGTGGGGTAGTGAGAGTGAATTAAGGTAAACATTGTGACAGTGAAGTATTTTGACACTGAGTGAGTGAAAGTGAATATGAGGGAGTGAGACAAAGAATGAAGAAGTGAGCATGACCACGAAAGTGTGAACGTGACAGGGAGAGCTTAAAAGTGTGGGAGTCAGTGACACTGAATTAGTAAATGTGCGAGTGTGAATTGGCTGTGAGAGTGCGAGTAGGTCTGTAGGTGAGTGAGTGTAACTGTGATTTTGAGGGAGTGACTATGACTGTAAGAGTGACAGAATGGCAGTGAGCGAGTGTGTGTGACTCTGACTGTGCGAGAGTGATTATGAGAATGAAAACGTGAGTGTAAAAATGGGGAGTAAACGTGAGAGTGAGAGAGTGCACAGTGACAACGGAAGAGTGGGCATTCAAGTGAGCGACTGAGCGTGAGATTAAGGTAATGAAACGAGCGAATGAGAATTACTTTTCCTCTCAATACCTTCACATTACAATGTGATAATATTTAGTCATGTAACTGCCGTCCCAAAGGGACAAAGTCTCACTGGATCTGAAAGTGTTAATTGAGCAGGGAATGGGATTTTAGTGTGTTGCTGAGTCAGTTCTCTGATGCACGGGACATTTAAACACATTATATTCCATTTGCCAATTAATTACGCACATCATGAAGCTGTCTGTATCGGTTTACAGCCTCTTTAATTGATCCCACAGCCTTCAGTGCAACCCACATGATTATATCTGCGAACATGGGGAATATCACACTCGCTTGCTTCGTCTGAATCATTGATACCGATTGAACCACCCGTACCAGCTCACCACCTGTTTACTTCTCCATACTGAAGTAATTCAAAAACACTACACAATATAGAAGACACTATTACAGTCAGTACGCAACCTGCTTTAAAATTACAATGTTATAATATACTCTCAAACAGAACAACATAGGTTAGCAAGGTAGACAGAGAGTCCCAGACAAAGAGAGAGTTATCGAGAGACAGAGGGAGAGGGAGACAAAGAGAGACAGAGAGAGAGTGGGAGTGAGAGAGACAGACAGACAGAGACAGAGACAGAGATTGAAAGAGAGAGAGAGAGACAGAGAGAGAGAGAACAGTGATAACTTGGGGACTAAGAAAAGTGAGATAACGTTAATTAGAGAGGAAAAGAGAGACAATAGTAACTGCTTACTAAGCTGAAAAGCTCTGGAAACAATCAGGAAATTTACTGCAGGCACAGGGCAGTAAGGACATGGGATTTCAAATCTGTGGCCAAGATGCTTTTGGTGAGAAAAATGTAGATGTGGTATCTTATTCTAGTTGTCGCAACATGCTGTACCTGCCCCGGGAGCATTAAATGAGGATCGTCTGGGGGAGTCTTCCTCGAACTCGAAATCAGGATTGTTCGTTCCTTGTGTATACACACAGGACAATGGAGAACTAATATATCTCTTTCGTCCACTCTGTTGACAGTATCCCTGAATTTGCAAAGGAGAAAAAAACAAATGGAAATGTTTGAATCCTTGACATATTAACGAATCAATTAAACTTTGCCTAGAGATCAGATTTAATACAGATTTGGCTCAGATCTCATCTCTTCCTTACATTGTGTGGGTCCTGTATCACATGCCAGACTGGAATCACATGCTGTCTTTGGAAAGAGGACACAACCCATGGGTATGTGTGGATGGTCAGAAGCAAGAATCTAAAGGAGAATCAGAACAGAGGGAAACTAATAACATAACATGAATTTGTGGTAGATTTCAGTTCTTTTTGAGAATTGTAATCAATGGGATATTAACACAAACAAAAACAGAAGTTGCTGGGAAAGCTCAGCAGCTCTGACAGCGTCTGCGAAGAGAAATCAGAGGTAATGTTGTAATGTTTCTGGTCCAGTGGCTATTGCTCGGAAACAAGAAAGGTAAGTATATAGCTTGATTCACAGATCCTGCCAAACTTGCTGAGATTTCCCAGCATTATCTGCTTTTGCTACTGATTTTGAGCAGCCGTACTTGTTCCACTTTTTTTCGATATTTTGACCATTTGTGCCTGAATCGAGAGTTCAAGATCGAGTCATTGAAAGAAGTATGTAATGGAGACTGGTTAATTTGAGTATCCAATTCTGACAGGGCTAGACATGGAACATGTTTCCCCTGGTCCGTGAGTCTCGAAACAAAAGTCACAGTCTCAGGCTATGAGCTAAATCATTTTGAACGGAATTGGTTGCCATACTGAGAAATTTTCTCCAACAGAAAGCTGTGTAGGTCGTCACTCAATATATTCAAGAAAGAGAGTGATGACACTTTGGAAATTAAAGGTATCGCTGGGTATGACGAGAAAGCTGAAGAACGCGTGAAGTACAGGATCAGCCGTAAGCATACTGAATGTAGTCATCGTGGGATCGATGGCCTGATTCTGCTGCTGCATTCTCTGTTGCAGTCAGTGTATTGTTCTTCTGAAAATCTCATCCTGAAAAGTATCAACAGCAGCTTTGCTTCAGACACGCCTGAGTCTTGAAATGTGAACTTTCATTGCAGAAATTGTTTGCATTTAGTCTTAGGGTCAAAGTGGTTCACAGGATTTTGACACACTGATGGTAAAGGAACAGTCAATTTGGTTCCACCAGTGGCTGGCGTGCGACATGGAGAGGAGTTTACAGATACTGACGTAACTGCTGCCTTTGCATTTCTGCATGGTTACGGTTTAGACCCTGGAATATACATTGAAAAATCACGCACGTTGTTGATTAATAGCAGCTGCAATCCCTGCTTATATTTGTTGATTTGCTCATCTTTCCAGAGTTTTGATGGCTGAGTGAATCCTTGCGCACATTCAGACCAGATGAATAGCCTCTCCCCATTATGAATTCACTCGTGCGTCTGCAGACTTGTTGATTGAGTGAACTTCCTTCCACAATCTCAGCAAGTAAATGGCCACAGCCCAGTATTAAATCTCTGGTGCATCTGCAGACAGGCTAGCTGATTTGATAGCTTTACATAATGCAAGCAGGTGGTTGAATTCTCCCCAGAATGAAAGCACTGTGTCTCAACAGGGCAAAATATGCACTGATTCTTTTCGTACACTCAGAGTAGATGAGTCCCCTCTCACCAATAGCAAATAGCTGATGTTTCCAGAGTGTGGGCAAATCAGGGAATTCCTTCCTATGTCCTGAGCAGGTGAATAGTTTCTCCCTGTTGCGAATATGTTGCTGAAATGCCAGTGTTGACAGGAAATATAATCCCAACCGGGATTTTCACAGTTCCTCCATTTTGTGTATATCATTATGTTTATGGATGTTTAAAAATCGGCAGATGCTTCATCCACACAGAACACAATGTGGTCGCTACGGGAATGACGGAGTTGAATGGGGGATAGGACAGAGTCGAGCTTGCAAGTGTTGCTTCTTTGTTTTGAGGCTCTTACTTGCTTTATTCCATTTCTTGAAGCATTAATTACAATTTTTAAGTTTTTGCGTATTTTGGAATTTGGAAATAAGAATCGAAAGCAATGTTCTTTTAAACAGGAGAAGGGAGAGAGTAAAAGACCATGTGGAAGTTAATCAGAGAAGGTCTCTTTCTCCAACATCCTTTAAAATGAATTATATAGGTAATAATGCAGATAGTAATCACAATAAACAGTTCCCCTTTCTTGACAATATCTGTCTTCCACGAAATCAGTAACCCTTCACCTTACTCGCTCTCTCCTACCAATCTCGGTTTACCGCCCCTGATGTATACCAAACATATTCTCCTGAAGTTTCTGATGAACATATCCATCACGTCATGTTCTTAACAGTCTCTGCTCCCTTCCTGGGTTCACTTCCTTTTCCTTCAGGTTCTACAAGTTAATTACTTAACCACAGAATTTTATAAACAAGGAAATGGAGAGAAACATAAAAGACAGGATTGTGCTGCCAGTGATGTGCTGACATCTAAAGGGAGGTTCAGTCTGGGTGAAACCCCATCTTCATTCAGACAGCAGCAGGAACAACAGCTCTGCATCGAAGAAAGGAGCAGCTCCACAAGCTCATTGTTCAACGTCGGTACTCAGGCAATGGCGCAGTTCTGATTGGCTGGAGGACCAGAGTGAGTCCTGACTTCCAGCTTTTCCTACTTGTCATTTTTGTGTTATGAATACCGAGGAAGTGGAACGAAGAGCCACTTGGCTCTTGGGAAATTGTATGGAATGTTCACATGAACAAACCAGACAGCATCAGGAAGTTGCAAAGTCACCGTTTTGGGTGTAACACTTTTTGAAGTAGGCTTGCACTCGAAACATTGACTTCTTCACCTCCTGATGATGCCAGGTTTGCTGTATTCCTCCAAACTCCTCCTTGGATTCCAGGAACTGTCTTTGTTTTTGGTTTAGTTCTCTCCAAAGAACAAACAGGGATGCTGTCTTTATCCACGAATCACAGAGCTGAATGAGTACCTACGTAAATACTCCTCTCACATTTGCAGATTCCCGTAACTACTTCCCACATGCGCTGTTTCCTGTTTCCCTGCCTCGGCGATTGTGAGAGTTTTAGTCCCCAGAATTCATTTGAGCTCTCTGGATTTGGGTGAAACGTGTGGGGTGGAGATTGGTAGGAACAGAATTTCGATTCAGACACTCAAGTATCTGGGTCACCACTGGAGTTCACTGAGACACCCTTAGTCAAAAAAAGGTTTTCTGACAACATTAATAAAGATTCAGCCGTCTATGAGGTGGAGCATAATATGGGAAAACATACCTGTGGAGAAATATCATTGTCTAAGAGTGTTGGGGATCTGTGGAAGTGACTCCCCTAAATCTGGGTGATGCTCGAGCACAGAACAAATTAAACGAAGAGAGGCAGCTTTAGAATTAACTTTGGTATGAAGGGTTGTAGAATTCCGTCAGGACATGCCAGTTGGGTTCAGTTGAGTTCAGTCAACACTTTCTCCAATATTGGAGTGGTGTTGAAGGCTGATCTCCCACACCCCGATCCAGGTCGAATTTACAATAGTATTATGTTAAGTTATTGTGAATCTGAACCCGAAATTCTGCATCTTCACTGAAAGACATTTAGGGGAAAAGCAGGAGCAGAGTCTGAGAGATCAGCATTCCAAACCTCGGTGAGGAAGAAGCATGTGTTCGCACGCGATGGTTTATTCACAAAATTTCTAATAATATGTTCTGTACTTCCAATGATACGTCTGGCTAAACCATATCGTTCAAAGAACAAAGAATAAGCACAGGAACTGGCCCTTCGGCCCTCCAAGCCTGTGACGACTCAGATTCACTATCTAAACCTGTTGCCTTTTTTAATAAGGATCTGTATCACTTTGCTCCTTGCCGATTCATGTAGCAGTTTAAGTATATTCTAAATGGCTGTATCATTCCTATCTCTAACATCTCGGTTGGCAACGCTTCCCAGGCACCTACCACGCTCTACATGAAAAAGGTTTACAGGCATATCTCAGATAATCTTTTATTTCTCATTCTTTGATCTCGTGACCCCTCGGAATTGAGTGCTCCATTCTGCAGAAAGGTTTCTTGTGATTCACGCCGTCAACACATTTCATGGTTTTGTGGGCCTCAATCGCGTAAATAACAACCTCCTCCTTTCCAATGAAAATATTGTTAATCCACACAACCCTTCCTCATAGCTAGCAACCTACACACCAGGAAAAATCTGGTTGACATCCTCTGCACCGTCTCCAAAGCATCCATACCCTTTTGGCAATGTGGAGACCAGAACTGTGTACAGTATTCCAAATGTGGCCGAACCAAAGTATTGTACGACTATAGAGGAGAAAGTGAGGCCTGAAGATGCTGGAGATCAGAGCTGAAAGTGTCTTGCTGGAAAAGCGCAGCAGGTCAGGCAGCATCCAAGGAACCGGAGATTCGACATGTCGGGCATAAGCCCTTCTTCAGGAGGAAGGGCTTCCTGAAGAAGGGCATATGCTGTATTGCTTTTCCAGCAATACATTTTCAGCTATTGTACAACAGTCGCATGATATTCCTTCTCTTGTACTCAGTGCGCTGTCTAATGAAGGGAAACATATTGTATGCCTTCTTTACCACTCCAGTTACGTGCGTTGCCAGCTTTAGGGAAAAATGATTATGAACACACTGATGTGTCCGTTCTTCAATTTTCACGAGGGCATTTCCATTTAGCGTAGAGTTCGCTCCTTAACTGGATCTTCCACAATGCATCACTTGGCATTTGTATGGACAGAACTCCATTTGCCATTTCTCTGCCCAGTTCTGCAATACATCTATATTCTTCTGCATTCTCTGACAGACTCCTTCACTATCTGGTACTCCATTAATTTTGGTGTCATCTGCAAACTTGCTGAGGAGGCAACCTACAGCTTCCTCCAAATCATTTGTTTCTCTCATAATCAACAGTGGTCCTAGCACGGAACCCTGTAGGACACTTCTGGTCACATGTCTCCATTTTGAGAAGCTCCCTTCCACAATTCCTCTCTGTCACCTGTTGCATCAACAGTTCTCTATCCGTCCAGCTAGAACTCCCTGCACCCCTTGTAACTTCACCTTCTTCATCAGCGTATCATGTGGAAACGTTACCAAACGCCGAACTGAAGTCCATGTATGGCATCACCATCCTATCCCTCATCAAATATCTTTGTCACCTATTCAAAGACACGATTAGATTTGTACGATATGACCTTCTATGCGCAACAACATGCTACCTATCACTGACAAGTCCATTTTCTTCCAAATGTGTATATATCCTATGCCTCATTGTCCTGTCCAGTAGCTTCCCTACCACTGAGGTCAGACTCATAGGCTTTTTAATTACCTGAGTTATGCCTGCTAACCTTCTTCAATACGGGGACAACATCAGCAATTTACAAGTGTTCTGCGACCTCCCCCGTGTTCATTGATGCCGCAAGAATATTTGCAAAACCCCATTTATTTCCTTTCTCACTTCCATCAGTAGCCAGGATGAGACCTGTGGAATTATCCACCTTAATCCAAGGTGAGAATATCAAACACGTCCTTCTGCCTTATACCGACCTGACCTAGCGTAATCAAAGATCGTTCCCTTACACGAATACCTGCATTATCCCTCTCCTCGGTGAATACTGATGCAAAGTACGCATTACGAATCTCACCTAATTAACTGCAATTCACACATATATTTACTCCTTTGTCTTTTTACCAGGCCAAAACTTTCTCAAGTTGCCTTCTTTCTCTTTACATATGATTACAATGCTTTGTAATTATCCTGAACCCTGCTCGCTAATGACCTAATGATCTCATGCCCCTTTTTAGCCCACTTAGTTCCTCTGTCAAATAAAGGATTCACTGGGAGTTGAAGATGAATTTCATTTACTGAAGTCTTGTGGGTACCGAATGGATTCAATTGTTCAGATTTGGATTTGCAATCTCTATCTTTGGTTGGGAAAGTGCTGAGATGATTCTATCTGATGTTAAGTTCTCACATCCTCCTACCTATGAAAATAATCATTCTTCAGTTGTGATTGGCATAGATGCACCATGTGGTTGGATATTTCACAGATGCTTCTTCTCCAAATTAGAGGGCATTTACCGAGAGATTCTCCCGTGATGGTAGGGATGTTGCATTATTTTTAGTGAGTTTTTAAAGTCATGGGCATGGCAGATCAGTATGTAGCATTGCAGCCTCACTGTGCGACAGACCTGGGTTCAACTCAATCCACAGGCTCTGCGGAGTTTGTATATTCTTCTCGAGTCTGCGTGGGTTTCCATCAGATGCTTCGCTTTCGTTGTCCAGTCGAAAGACATACAGGTCGGGTGGATTGCGTGGTTGCTAACCTTCCTGTAGTATTCTGGGATACCCAAGTAAGGAATTTTTAGCCATGGAAAATGCAGAGTTAGAGGGACAACTTCGGATTGGATCTGGCTGGGTTGCTGTTTGGCGGTTTGATGTGCACTCAATGCGCAGTTGGGATTCGATCATTCTGCATCCTTAACAATTTCTTCTGCCCTTCTGGACATCACTACCCACATTTATGATCACCAAGACATAAAAGTGTTTGGTTTTTGAAATATTGTGTTAGGCATGCGAATAACATGCAGCGGGACGAAGCTTATATTGGAATGCATTCCAGCGGATTTCAGATATTTGATATTTTTCAAAGGATTTCCCCTGCGCAAAATGTCTTTTCAGAGATAATGTACCGGTATACAAAATAACCGATGACATTAAATTATCACAATTAGAAGTACAGTGGGAAGAAGAGAAGTTAACCCTAGTGTTCTGCAAATGTGTTGCTGGTCAAAGCACAGCAGGTTAGGCAGCATCTCAGGAATAGAGAATTCGACGTTTCGAGCATAAGCCCTTCATCAGGTGTTCTGCAACCCGATATTCATCCTTCAGCCATCACTATCGAACACAGGTGAACTGGTCACCGACAGATCTCGGTCTGAGGTATCTCAGTGTGCAGGAATGGACTTCCAAATCTTCTCAAGAGTCTGCAATTCGGAAAGTGTCACAATGAATCTGAAACGCTTTGATTTGGCTGGCACTCTATAAGGGTGGCTGGCACTCTATAAAACCACGTTTCATTTGGAATCAATATACAATATATTGAAATGAATGCGAGCAGTAGTTTGTTAAGCATGAAGAGAACCCAACTTCCTGAAGAATAAAAACCCCCAATGCGGACTGAAGCTGTGAACTAATGATTTTTAGACGATTTTAACTTGCTGGCCGAAGACCTCAGCACTTTCCACCAGTCTCACGTCTCCGCCACCATTCTCACAACTCAAATGGGAATTAGACAGCAGAGTTAGTTAATACACTGAAAATTATGACCTTCACGGCTGAAGGTGGGAGAGATAATGTACTCGCACCAGTGGTCCTGTATTTATCAGACTCTGTTATTAGATGACAGCATTGAAAACACCTTGGAAACGCATCATTGCAACAAAGCACTTTCTGCTGTATAGAGGTATTGAAGAGTTCTATTTAAACATTTATTTTCCTGACGGTGAATGTAAGTTAACAATTTGATGGAGTGCTCCAAGGAGAGCGGTACTTCCCAGTGTGCACTTCGGTCTGTTTCTCTCACAGTCTGCCTATCCTCATCTCTCTCAAACACAACAGGATAGTGAGGACTGCACATAATGGAGAGTTAGAGTCGATAGACTCTCGCGCAAGAAAAGCCACAGCAGGTCAGGCAGAATCTGAGGAGCAAGAGTGTCGACGTTTTGGGCATAACCCTTCAATAGGTCGTGAAGAAAAAATTATGGCCAAAGCATCGATTTTGAAAGAATGTTTCCCTTTCGGACGTATCTATGAACAGAAGGCACAGTATCAGAAAAGTAAACACACTGAATGAAGGCTGAGATGAGGAGAAATGTTTTCTCTCAAGGTTTGTGAGACATTGGAAGTCCTCGCCAATGAGATGTGGAAGTAGAGTTCTTGTAGACATTAAAGGGTGGGACAGATTCTTGATATGCCCGGGAATAGAGGGTTGTGGGCAAAAGAGCAGGAAAGTGGACGTGAGGAATGTCCAACTCGACATGATCACATTTAAGGCTCGCATGGCTGAATTATCTCGCCTTGTCCCTGTTTCCATGATGAGGAGGTCCCAGTGTTTGACTGTGGTGTACAAAGTGAAAAATCACACATCACTCGGTTATTATCCAAAAGATTTATTTGGAATCACTCGCGATCGTAGCGCTACTCCTTCCTCAGGTAGCTGTCAGTTATACTGAACCTGTTGGAATATCACCTGCAATTCCATGATCATACTAACGCAGCTTGCCTTGACAACCTTCTGCTGTAATACATAACATAATTCCACTGCCTTCTGATAGATTAAATTCCTTGTCGCTGTGTTAAATAGGTCACCTGAGAGATTCTGAGCGAAGCAGATGCCACACAGTGGGGACTGGGGACGGAAATCAAGTTCCTGGTTTGATTTGTGGGTCCGGATCTGAGGTGAGGCTCCTACCGTCTCACTATGAATTGCACATGCCTTTGGTTACAATGTGGCCCGAGTGAGTGACGGTGACACCAGATCAATAGGATCACAGGCCAGACATGGAAGACGAACGGGGAAACTGGTCCTCCAACCAGTCTGAGTGGATATGGGGCGGTGTATGTGCGATGCTGCTGTTCCTCCGTGCAGTCGCATTGTCGTTGTAACTGAGGCTGGCTGCGGGTGGTTTGTTCTGGTAAAAGGTGAGAATATGCCGTGTGTATTCCTGGAATGGAGAGAACAGAGATTGAGATGTCTTTTAAAGAAGCGGACATCCTTAAAAATCGTAACGTAAAACTTCAGGCTCTGGCTTGAAGCAGATCAGGAATAGGAAGCGTGTCAAAAGCAGATGCTGTTGAAGGCCATCATGTCGATTGGGAGCAATATGCACAGCACTCGTGCATAATCTTTCTTTCAATAAGATCTGGACTTTAAAAAAAAGATACGTGCACAAAAATGTAAACCATGAGAAATGCTTGCTTCTTCCCAATTTCAATCCTGAAATCATAGGAGTTTTTTTTAATTGCCAAGTTGCTTTTCGTCAAATTTTCATTGGAAAATCTTTACACTCAGTGAACTCAAAGGGAACACCCGGGGACACCATGAGGAGCGTGATTTTCAAATAGGGCTGTGAGAGGAAGAACATTTCCACTTCAGAGCGATTGATGAGTTATAGAACCATAGAATTATACAGTGTAGGAAACATAACCTTAAATTCAACTAGTCCACGCTGATCATGATCCCAAACACATCGAGTACCACTTTCTGGTATTTGGCCTATACCCCTCCAAACCTTGCATATTCATGTACTTCATGTATTTTAAACATTGCAACGAAACCTGTATCCATCACTACCTGTGGTAGGTTCTTCCACACATGACCCACTCTCTGTATAAAAGTTGTTCTCATATGTGAGACCAAACAGCGTTGTTATCACTGAGTTGGTGCCCGCGCCACGTGCAAGCGATGCAAGAAATCTGGATAGAGACATGTTAAAGACGTGGCAACAAGTACGGTACCGGTGGGAGGGTCTCAGATACCTGGATAATTGGGCCTTGTCTTGGAGTAGGTGGTGTCTCTTCAAACAGGATGGTTCACACGAAAAAGCATGGTACCAATATCCTCGAAAAGAAATTTGCAAATGCAACTCGTGAGGGTTTAAAATAATTCAGGAGGACGATGACAAACGAATTTGTTGTTCCAGTGTACAGGATGTTGAGAGTCGTGAGATCAGAAATGAGGTTTCAAGGTCGCAAGAGTGTACCAGCAATCAGGACTGTAGCTTCAAGTAGTTCTGTGTCAATACCAGGAACATCCAGGTTAAGGTCCGTGAACTTGCTGCATGGGTTGGTACCTTGGATTTAGATGTTGGAGTCATTTGGGAGATATGGATAGAACAGGGACACGAATCGTTCTTGCATATTCGTGCACTTAAATGTTTCGGAAAGAACAGACAAGATAGGAAATGAGTGGAGAGTGTGCCGTTGTTCGCGATGGAAGTATTAAGTTGGCAGAAAAAACGTTTAAGGACTCATCTAATGAAGTAGGATGGGCTGAGCTTTGAAACAGGAAAGGAGAAATCACACAGAGTGCGGAGATTCTGCCAGAGCATCTGGAATGAGCTGCCAGAGAAAGTAGAGAAGGCTGGTAGAATTGTTTGATGTGGGTGGTGAAGCATGAAATGGCATGTAGTTGATAAATGAAATTGACTATATAATAACTCACGGAAACATTTATGCAACAGAGCTCACAAATGATCGTTGAATAATTCTACTTCCAGGTAAACAGTTTCTCAATAAATCAGAGTAACATGCAATTTTAAATAATTTAAACAGATTGTGCGACAGGGTATTAATGCTCTCAGGGAAAGGTTATTCTAAAAGGCAATATGCACTTTTTTAATCTGGTGAATTTGCAGAAATCTATCAAAGTGTACATTGTCGGGGTTGCTGCATGGTGTTGGACACTGCCTACTTCCAGCACAACAAACGAGTAGCTCAGATATTGCACTGGCAATTCCAAGGGGTTTCTCTGGACTGCTGTGATTCTGGGTTACCTTTCAATTCGCCAAGCCTTCGACTCAAGGTAGGAACAGTTTTCGTTCGACCACTTCTTGACTGGCGAATGTTGGACATTTCACAAATGATTTGTGGATGTTCACAAATTGGGTTGTAGGCATAGGTTGCTTACCTGGTGAAATATTTGAATTTGGATCTGATAAAGCGACTGTTTGGAGACACAATGTTAAGCAATTGCTTCCCAGCACTCTGTGAATCTGCAGATGATTATCCTGCAATAGGCTGTGAGGAAGTGCATTATACAGCAGTTCCAACCGTGTAAAACTAGTCTGTCCACGCACAGGGGAGAGACCATAGGGAGTCAAGGGAAAGGGTATTTTCTTTTGCTCATCAGAGCAGGTGCAACACGTGTGAAGTGCATAAGGCGGTACCGTTCGCGAGATGGTTCGCGAGCATCAAGAGAAGTGAAGATAAAATATCTAAGAAAAGTAAATCCACCCCCAAAACTCGAAAATGAGCCAAACTGATTCTTCTGCTTTTATACTGAACCACTCACTTCTCGGCATCCCAACCAGCAATTTGAATGTGAGCTTTTGGGACACTCTATTCTAATGTAGAAGTTCAGTCTCTCTCTGCAAATATTAGACTTGCATCTTCCTGTTATCTATTTCTCACACGAAGGCTCCAAACGTAAACCATCTGCCCTTCTCCGTGTTGGCAGTTTACAGCAGATATAACATACAGCAATAATAGATATTCCTCAGCTCTCGGTATTAAAACATAGAACATAGAACATAGAACAATACAGCACAGAACAGGCCCTTCGGCCCACGATGTTGTGCCGAACATCTATCCTAGATTAAGCACCCATCCATGTACCTATCCAATTGCCGCTTAAAGGTCGTCAATGATTCTGACTCTACCACTCCCACGGGCAGCGCATTCCATGCCTCCACCACTCTCTGGGTAAAGAACCCACCCCTGAGATCTCCCCTATACCTTCCACCCTTCACCTTAAATTTATGTCCCCTTGTAACACTCTGTTGTACCCGGGGAAAAAGTTTCTGACTGTCTACTCTATCTATTCCTCTGATCATCTTATAAACCTCTATCAAGTCACCCCTCATCCTTCGCCGTTCCAACGAGAAAAGGCCGAGAACTCTCAACCTATCCTCATACGACCTATTCTCCATTCCAGGCAACATCCTGGTAAATCTTCTCTGCACCCTCTCCAAAGCTTCCACATCTTTCCTAAAGTGAGGCGACCAGAACTGCACACAGTACTCCAAATGTGGTCTAACCAAAGTCCTGTACAGCTGCAACATCACTTCACGACTCTTGAATTCAATCCCTCTGCTAATGAACGCTAATACACCATAGGCCTTATTGTGCCAGCCTTTCTTGGAAAATTCAGACTATTTGACATATCCTTCAGTGCACTACTTTCCATGGGCCTATCCAAGGGTCGCTTAAATGTACCTAATTTTGTTTGACTCTACGACCACTGCTAACAGTGCATTCCACATAGCCACCACGTTTTGTGTAAATAATCTACCTCTGAGATATCAGCTAAATCTTCCTTCAATTACCTTAAAATTATGGCGACGCGTGAGAAATATTTCCGCTATAGTAAAATGTCTAGTTATAAATTTTATGTATGCCTTTAAACATCTTGTACAGCTCTGTAAAGTCACTTCTCATCCTTCTTCGCTCCAATGAGAAAAGCATGAGTTCCCACAACCTTTCTTCATAAGACCAGGTCTCCAGTCCAGGAAGGATCATGAACAATCTCGTCTGCACCCTTTCTAAAGCTGCCACATTTTCCTACCTTCAGACAAGCAGAACTGAACACACAGTCCAAGTGTGGTCTAACCAGACCTCTCGAAAATAGAAGATCACAGCGAGAACGGACCCTTCAGCCTCGATGTTGCGCTAACCTGTGAAACTAATCTGAAGCCAACTTATCTTAAACTATACCACTTCCCTCCTTATATTTACCATTTCATCCTTTTATATTAATCATAAAAAACAATTAAATGTTCTTAGATTTCGTGTGTCAAGAACTTTTGCAGCAAGGGCGTTCCACCCGCCTTTTGCTCACTGACTAACCAAATAAACTACCTATGACATCTGTCGCATATCCATCACCCCTCAATTTGGAGTTGTGTCCTCTCGTGATAGTCATCAACACCAGAGGAAAACGTCTATCACTCTCCACCCGATCCAACCATCTAGTTATCTTATATGTCTCAGTTAAGCCACATCTCAAAATTATTCTCTCTAAAGAAAAATCGCCTCACGCTCCTCTGCATTTCGTCATGAGACCAGCCCTCCGTACCTGGCAACATCCTAGTATATCTCCTCTGAACACTTTTCAAAGCTTCCAAATCCTTTCGATAATGCAGTGACCATAACTGTATGTAATGTTCCAAGTGCGGCCCAACCAGAGATTTTTTTAACTGCAGCACAAAACTCTATCCTCTTTAAATGAATCCCCTTGCGAATGAAAGCCAATACACCGCATGCCTTCATAACAGCCTTATCAATCTGGGTGGAAACTTCGAGCTGTCGATGGACATGGACTCCAGGATCTCTCTGTTCATTGATATTGCCAAGAATCCTGCTTTAAGCCTGCATTCTGCATTTAACTTCGAACTTACAAAGTTAATGACTTCACACTTTGCCAGTTTGAAGCCCATCAGCCACTTTCCAGCCCTGTTCTGCATCCTGACAATGTCCCGTTACAATCTACAACCCTCCAAACTATCCAGAAATCCACCAATCTTCGTTTCATTGGCAAACATACTAACCCACTCTCCCACTTACTCATCCAAGTCGTTTATAAAATTCTCAAAGAGCAGACGTTCCAGATCATATCCGTGCGCAACACCACTGGTCAACGAATTTCAGGCTGAATCCTTTCCACCTAAACCCAACCTCTGTCATTTAGGGGCCAGTCAAATCTGTATCCAGACAGCTAGATTTCACTATACCCATGTCTCCTTCCTTTAGGTATGAGCCGACCCTGGGGAACCTTTCAAACGCTTTGCTGACATCCGTGTACACTATATCCACTGCTTTAACTTCATCAGCGTTTTGCATCACATCCTCAAATAATTCAATCATGTTTGTGAGGCATGACCTGCCCCTCACAAAGCCTCGCTCACGGTCTCTACTCAAAACATGTTTTTGATAGTCACCATAGATCCTGTCTCTCAGAATCCTCTCCAATAGTTTGCCCACCAGTGACATAAGACTGACGGGTCTGTAATTCCCATCAATAAATCCTCCTCTATTTCGTTAACAAGGGAATAACATTTGCCACGCCCTAATCATCTGTGATTACTCCAGTGGACAGTAGGATTGCAAAGATCATCGCCAAAGGCGCTGTAATCACTCCCCTCACTTCCTCGACTAACCAAGTTATATTTTGTCTAGCCCAGATGATTTATCCTTTCTTTTTTCAACATTTTCAACACATCCTCCTTGCTCACATCAAACTGTTCCAGCAGACCAGTCTGTTTCACGCTGTTCTCAGAAGAGTCAAGTTCCCTGTCGATAGTGAATACTTCAGCACGGTATTCATTTTGGACCTCCCGTACTTCCTACAACTATGAGCGCAGTTTACCTCCACTACCTATGATCACCCCTACCCTCACTCTGGCTATCCCCTTGATCCTCATTTAAGTGTAGAAAGCCTTACTTTCTTTTCATAATCCTGCTCACGGAAGATTTTTCATGTCCCCTCGAACTTTCCAAAGTCCATTCGTCAGTTCCTTCTTGGGTACCTTGTCACCCTCAAAAACTCTGTGTGATCCTTGCCTTCTAACATTAAGAAAGCTTCCTCCTTCCTCTTGACTGGTTGTTCCACATTCCTTGTCACCCAATGTTCTTTCAATTTAACATCTCTTCATTTAGCGAAATGGTCTCTTCTTGCTGCAAGAGGCCGAGCGTGGGAGGACGTGATGCAGATTTCCTCCGAACAAGACTCCTGCCCTCTTCAGGTCCCACGTTAAGGACATGTCACTTGACGGTAATGTTCAGTTCAATACAGGTCAGATATTTATGGCCTATATATTAATATAAGAAACGTTGCGAACAGTTAATAAACGGCTGACGACTTTAAAACAAATCTAACAATTTTACAACAGTTTTGTAATTGATCAAGTGAAATTCCAAAGTTACCAGCAATTAAACAACTAGGTGCAGTATCGAGATTCACAAGATTTAGAGAATAAAGAACGTGTTTTATGCAATAATCCCCTCATTTCATCAACACCAGTCCATTGGATCATGCCTGCCCTCACTGTAACCTTAGCCTCCTTTCTTGATAGTCCCAAAATGATTTAATTCGTGGTCTATCAAGAACTGCAGGGTTCATCCGGGGTTACCATCAATCACCCTGTCTCCAATGCTCTCTGATTAATGCATTCTTGTAAACAATCTGATCAGTTTTTTCAGATTATATCAGGTAGGAAACATATTTGTGAATCAATCACTTTTGATGGGTCTGATGATCCATCAAACTCTCTCTGTTTAGTTTCCAGGTGCTTGATCACCTCGTCGGCAGCAGTCTCTGGGAAGCAGTGTCAGGCTCTCATCATTACTTATGTATTTATCTGATATTTCACAGCATTGTTTGCAAACTGAATATTTCCACATAAGAACCCAAATGAAGGCACAGTCGGAGGATCTGGAACGAATGTCTCCTTGTTGTTTAAAAGAATATGACAGAAGAAACATTTGAGGATGCTCCAGGCACAACAGTATCAATAGTTCGGTTTTTCCTTCTTCGGTATTTTTGGGAGGCGTGTGTTGCTTGTTAAGACAGAAGTTATCGCCCATTCCTAATTAGACAGAAGACAACTCGGATAAATGCTGGGGATTTTCAATCAATGATGTCATTTCGCAACATGACCACATTAAGCAGTGGAACACCTGCTGAGGAACCAAAAACCTATATAAACGGTTACGTGTAGACGTTTATTAATTGTGAATATCGCAAAGGTGAGAAGAAATAACAAAAATATGAGAGGACCACGTATCAGCATTTAACATAAACGATTCTAAGGTATGGAATCATGCAGGCATGGCAGTTGTGTTATTTGCAACATTAAGTTTACTTAGATATGCTCTGACGTTTTTCGTCTTTCTGATGTGAAGAAGAGTTGGTCCCGCACGGGTGAGTTTATATGTTTGTTCAATGAAATATTATGAATGCGAGTGTTGTTGATCATTTGTCCTTCTGGACTTCCTTATTCTAAATAAATGAGGGATGATTTGTTTGCGTATCAGAGACAACGTATGAAGTTTCGCGAGTACTTCGACTTTTTGAAAGAGAATGCATGGCACAGCGAATGGATCAATCTTTGCCATTTGCCAGCCCATTCTCATTCTTATTGGTGTCCCTCGAAAATAAAGTATCCGACAAAACGTTGGTTTATTAAGCATGTTCTTATATCTATTGAACATTATTCAATTTTGTGACCACGTGCCAATTTATATGGTTGCATTTTACGATATAATGCAGTTTAGCGTTGAAACAGAAATTAAAATCACTGAGGTTCTGTCAACACTTTTCCACTATTTTTGGAGAATTGCGTTTTCGTTTTTAGTTTTGTACAGAGAAATCCAATCGCAATGGACAAACACGTATTACGACGTGGTTGTGCAATTATTATATTAGAATATTTCCATTTTATGGTTGCAAGATCAAATATAATTTAGTTTATTGGCATATCTATATACATTTTGACTACTGGACCGATGCAAATATTACAATCTAGTACATTCACAATGGACATTTTCAATGAGATTTGGGGACTTCCTTTATTCATTCATGGCACGTGGTCATCACAGCGTTTGCTGATCAACCATTGAATTTGGGGAAGTGCTGAAGAATTCAGTGGAAATTCAATATCTTTTTAAAAATCTATCATGCATTCAAAATATTCCAATAGAGTCTTTACTATAATGGGTCTTGCTTTGCGTCAGCATCGTTTACTTGCGTTCGGTGTGGTTGACCCGAACATCATTAATGTTGGTCGCTTAGCTTTGACTTCTATTTGAAATCATCGGGTTTGACTTGATTCATAAAGACTTGCCTTAAGTACGAAGGGGTCTTTCATGAGACTTTAAAGAAATGAATGACATAAGGAGAAGATAGAACACAGTACACAAACCTTGACTATTTTATAACGTTACACAGATAATCGGGAATAAGAAGGAGTGATGGAGCAGTTGAGACTGGCAATCACAGTTATATGGTATGGGCAGTGGAAGACATCTCTGCCACTTTTGGACATATATCACATATAGTGGGCGGCACGGTGGCACAGTGGTTAGCACTGCTGCCTCACAGCGCCTGTAGACCCGGGTTCAATTCCCGACTCAGGCGACTGACTGTGTGGAGTTTGCACGTTCTCCCCGTGTCTGCGTGGGTTTCCTCCGGGTGCTCCGGTTTCCTCCCACAGTCACAAAGATGTGCGGGTCAGGTGAATTGGCCAAGCTAAATTGCCCGTAGTGTTAGGTAGGGGGTAAGTGTAGGGGTATGGGTGGGTTGCGCTTCGGCGGGTCGGTGTGGACTTGTTGGGCCGAAGGGCCTGTTTCCACACTGTAAGTCTAATCTAATCATGCATTCAAGAAATGACAGATTTGGCGAACAACTGTAAAATCCGTTGGGAAGAATATATTACAACGATGGATGTGATGAGGGTATAGATGACTTGGCAAGTTAGAAAGTTTAATTGAAATGCTGTTGGATGTGGACATATTTTACGTCAGCATGATTGGTGTTGCTGGATGATGGGACATGGTTCGCATCAAAACGTCGGCAGCAAATATTTTGCAATTTGCAGAAGATTATTTTGGATAGCTAGACATGAGGATTGGTTCATTGCCAGAGGCGGGGAACGGGGGGTTTTGAATTTATGAACGGGCAGTTTGCATTGATTCCATATGCAGAAAATTAATTCATCCAACATTGGATGTCAAACATTCAGCAAAGGAATTGCCAGAGCCAAAACGAGGTAACTTGAGCAATACATCAGATGGATTGGAAACGAGTGGCATGTGCATCAGAATATCTCTCGCTCCTTATCTCTCACAGCAAACGTGACAGCAATTGTAATCCTCTCCCAAGGACGGAGTGGACTCTTCTGGTGCACCCCCTATTTCTTGGTGAATAGCAATGAGTGATTTCCTTGTCATCATTACTGCTGTTGCCCTGAACTGCATTGGACGCATTTACTTTTGGGACAGTTACCTGTCCACCACGCTTGCTTGCAGACTGGTCCGTTGCCGCTGGGTTTGCCTCACTCTGATTGACTATAGCCTTCCCCTTCGGCCCCTTTGGAGCCATTTAGTTGCCAGAGCTTGTAGGCCAGATACTGCAAGGAGAAAAGGGAATCGTTGTTTATTGGAGTAATGTGTGCCTTGAGCTGTATCAAGAAAACCCCTTTCTGCTTCATCTTATCAACCTTTGTACTCTGCGAATGGAGTGGTCTGGTTTTGTGACGTTCGAGTGATCTTCTTTACCTCGTCAATCTGGCAGGTCTATGACTGGTTGAGCCACACCATTTCCACCATTGTTGGTCATGCTGCTTCTGATCAACTTGACAGTAAGACACATGTTAGCAGCACGCAGAGCATGCAGGAGGCTCCGTGGTGCATATGGAGATGCCAATCGCAAGAAATCCATAGTCTTGCTCTTTACAATCACCACCAGCTTCCTTCTCTTGTGAAGAAGCTATCTCGTGCATTTTCTCTTCGTGCGGGTTACAGGTGAAGGCTACTTCTCTAGCCTGGATTTTAATGACCCACGGTATATCGTTCAAGAGACGGTTAATATGCTTCAGTTGCTCAGTGCTGCAATAACATCTTCTTATATGCAACATCCCAGAGCAAGTTCCGAGAGGAGATAAAAGATGTGGCTGACATGTCCTTTCAGCATGCACACTGTTGGATTTAAACAGCAAAAAATGAGAAGGAAGAAGTGTTCCATATCCTGCAGAGTGAGTCTGTGTGTCATCGATCTCTTAAATTAGGATGTAGTGCGTCCAAACCCTGCAAATTCAGGGAGGCAAAGTCTATAGTGCAGCAAATCTGTATAGAAGGATCTGAAAACTTCGAATATAATGGAATGTCATGGACAGTACTCGGTGAGTACTGTCTCAAACGTAAATAATGTGTCATTACTTTAATATTTCAAAATAGAACGGTAAACGATCTCCACAGCTCCTACACAAGATATTTGCTAGTAAATTGTCACCACTGAAACCAGTCATTTTTTTCTGTGCTTTTATCAATAATTCTGAGTGATTCTGTGCATGGTGTTTTATTGAAAGTCCTGCTTAACTTCAGAAAAAAAATCAATTGTCTGTCAAATGTTTGGGAATGACAAATAGATAATCTCAGGAAATCGAAACAGTTAGATGATCGGCTGGAACAGTAGGATTAAAACAATTGTTACATGTTATGTGGGGAGAGTCAAAAACATGTGCCATTTCATGCAAAAGATGAATAAATTTATACCAGTTCCACGGGCAGATATAATACAATAGAAGACACGTTTTACGCCACTTGTAATTGAAAAATGTCGAGATTGTGTTTCGCTCTGCACCACAATAAAAATTAAAATAACATTCAATGATAAAAATTCACAGATCAGAAGAAGGCTATTAAATACAATGTGAATAAAGTGGCTCTCAAAAGAGCGAATCAGCGAAACTTATTCTCCAGGCCGATTTCCGAAGCCCTCTGAATTGGTCACTTTCCAACATGTAACCAATTCTGTTTTGAAACTTCATATGCAATCTGTCTTAACCACCTGCCTGGGCAAACCACTATAAATACGAAGAACTGTTTGAGTAAAGAACTCTCTCTTCACCTCACGTCTGGCTCTCTTGTTTACAGTCTTGATATTTTTACTTTTTTTTTACTGATACACCGTCTTGTGGAAATACCAAGTCCTTCCTTACTCTGTAAAGGTTGTCTGTGTCCAATAAGGTCATCTTTTAGTTTTCTCTGTTCCAAGCAGAGTAAACCTTTCTAACCCTCCCTCCCAACGAATATTTTCATGTCTGGCATCATTGTAGGAAATATCCGTAGTTCTCTGTCCAGTAGTATTACTCCTGTACACTTACTTTCTTCTGCTTTTTATTCTTGTATGATTTATGTTTGAAACCTTCATCTCCATTTGCCTTTTCCAAGGTCTTATTCACTTTTGCTGTTACGTTCTTTATCTCATATATTCTTTCTCCCTTTTGATCCTGTGTTAAGCCTCACGCATTTTCTTATTCACCTATGTTGACTTCTTCTTAGTTCTTATGATTTTATTATGCCATGTTCTCATAATTCTAATTGAGGCTTGAAGTAGCTTTAATATGGGCGTTATTTGCATCAGTATATTATTTTGGGTTTGTGGCAGATAATAAGTAGAGAAGAGAAAGAGAGTTAGTTACAAATAGTTGGTGTCCAATGTTGACTATCAGAGTCAAAGAACAAATTGTTTTTTTTAACAGCGGAATTTAGGAGTTCTCTGTCATTCCTACTTTAACTGACTATGAGATGAGATGAGGTTTTCTGGGTGATTGCTTTAATTAGCAGATGTGTTCGCCGCCGTTTCGAAACAGTTTGGGGTTCCACCCCATGATTTCTACGATAGTAGACAAATCCGAATTGGATTTGGACAGATTTGGATTGATTTTAGTTCGGAAAGGTCCCAACAAATTTAAACACGTGCCTATTAGTGACCCAGATCTTTAAAACAAAGTGAAGGTGAGAGTTTAAATTCGGTTACTTGTGTTTGGTTAAATTGAAAGTGAGAGAAATGGCTCTTAAGATTGCTGAAGTCGCTCTGGGATGTGAAGACTATTCCCAAATTAGTTGGGAAAGTTCAGAAAGACAGAAAAATTCCACTCGTTCAGATTGCACAAAGATTTAACCAAGAACAAAAGTAAAGCTGAAAATGTGAGGGAGTTAATCAAACACTCAGAGAAGCGTCAGACAAACAGAGAAGTGCCATAGAGTTAGAAAGCAACTTAAATTAAAAGGTCAGAAAATGGAGCTAGAAGATAAAGAAAGGAAAAAGAGAGACGAAGAGAGAGAGATGGAAGAGAGAGAAAGACAGAGAAGAGGCGCAAAGAGTGAGAGAAGACAAAATAGTGTAAAAAAAAGAAGGTTCTGAACTGATCAAAGAGACATTGAAGAAAGAGAGAAAGGAATGGAGAGAAAATAAGGAGAAAAGGAGAGAGAGTTTGAATTTCAGAATTTGCATAGTCAAGTTAACGAGATGGAAATGAAGACAGAAGGTAATGATATACACAAGTATGTTAAAACGCTTCCATACTTTAGTACGAAATATGTAGAAGCCTTCTTTATTTCATTTGAACAATTGACTACGCATTTGGAGTGTTGAAATTGTGAGAAATATTCTTTCAGACTAGGCTGGTAGGCAGAGCGAATGAGGTCAGCCAAGGAGTCAAGAGATTATGAATATATCAAGCAGCCGGTTTTGGTTACTTATGAATTTGCACCAAAGGCAGCTCTTTAGAAATATAAGGAAAGAACAAGCTCAGACCTATGCTGAGTTCGAAAGAATTAAAGATAATGCTTATGATAGATGGGCGCCATAGTTAAAATAGTCAGGGCCTACGAGGGAATCAGAGAGATCAATCTGCTGGAGGAGATTTAATAAGCCACTTCCAGAGATGACAAGAATTCGTGTGGATGAACAATAATCAATAAGCGAGAATAGCAGCATAGATGGCAGATGAATATGCATTGATGCATAAGGCAACGTTTAGCTTTGGACAAGAAATCCATCCTGGAAGGGATAGAAATTTGGAGAAGTGGAGATCTCACACTAAAAAACACGCTGGCACTAGTCTCAAACAGATTAACACATGGGCAAGAGGAGGAAAAGGAAGTGATATGCTGCAGGTGTTTCCACTGAGGTAAAGGAGGACTCATGAATTCACACTACTGATCATTAAGAGTAAGCCACATTAGGAAAAGATGTGATGCATGAGGCTAAGCCAGTGGCATTAGCGAGAGAAATAAGAGAAACGCCAAATAAAGTTGTGGAGCCGCTGGACGGTGCACAGCTTATGTAGGGGCTCGGTATGGAGTGAGTGCCTAATATGGAAAAGAATTCGTCTCATTGGGTAAAGTTCACTGAGAAATAACAAAGAGAGAAAGGAAATATGTTATAATTTTGAGAGATACATGATCTAGAGACGAGTGTTTTTGTACACGTTCTGACATGTCACCCAAGAGAACGGTAATTTGTGGGATACATGGACAGGATTTTAGTGTTGAGCAGTATCCAAGATGGGAATGCCACCACTGTTGTAGAGATACCAATGGATGCCAGGGAACTGAAGAGTTAAAATGTAAGTACTCTGGAATTTTTTCAGACTGTGTAGTAAACCGATTTCACTGTCATAAGTCACAGCACGAAGCAGAATTTGAAGAGAAAGACGAAGAATTTGAGGTTCAGTTAGCGGACACTCTGATGAAATGGGTCAGGAAAACTGGATCTGGCAGATGGTCAGGCAGAAGTGATTAAACGAAAGGCAAATGGACTAACAGCAGAAAGACGAGACAATCACAGATATATATGTTATGCATACGCAGAAAAGGAGTCAGTGTTTATTATTGATGGTTATCATTTTAAAATGAAGACCACAGCAGAAGAATGCGGAGGTAAACTGCACAGAAATGCAAAAGGTTGTGTTACGGATAGCAACTCAGGAAGTATTACGGATAACACATGAATTACCAGTACAAGGTCACCTTTGTGGAAGTAAGACTCAGACCGAGGTACGAAAACATTTCTCTTGGCTTAGAATGCAGTTAAGCTGTAATTAACATTTGCCACGCATGTCATTAGTTCCAAATGGGAAGTTAGCCAGAACAGTGATAAAAGCAGGAACTTCATTGCCAATTCCCTCATTCGAAGATGCTTTTCAGGCAGCTCAGGACTAACTCTGCGCATCCCCTCCCCAAATGAGAAGAGGGAGCCAGTGCTTGTTAAGCATTATGGAAGTGGCTACCAGATATGTGGAGGCAATTCCATTACGGAGGAAGCAGATAAAAATAATGGAAGGGGAATAAATAATTTCATCACATGGTATGTGCCATAAAGAGATATTCAGTTAAAGTAAGGCAAAGTTTTACTGCTTGCCTGTCTTACGAAATGGTGGATGGCTAAAGAAAACTGCACTTTCAAACAGGTGCGTTCCATTCTGAATCCCAGGGAGCTTCAGCAGGGTGGCATCAGACCCTGAAGACCGTGTTAAGAGTGGACTGACAGGATTACCCGAATGTTTGAGATAAAAGTATCATGTCTGCATTGTTTGGCATTGGAGATGCCAAACAAATCCAATAAGTTTATGCACTTTCGGACATGGGGTGACACGACCTTTGAAAATTATTATGGAGAAATTCATAGGGCTAAAATAGGAAACTTCGCACATGGGTTATGTATCGGAGGTGCGGTAGAGATAAAAATCAGGTCAGTGAGTTAGCTAAACAGCAGCTGAAGTGGGCACAGCGTAGAAAGGCACGGAGGGTGGTGTGGAGCAGATAAAAACGGTTTTTCTGTGGGGACGACGTATATCCAGTTCTAACAGATCACTCGAAAGCCTGATTTAGTGATCCCTATCAAATTCAAAAGAAACGTTGAGTCAGGAAAACTGTCTAATAAAGATGCAGGGTTCAGTGTTGCGTTCCCAGCTTCTGGATGCAGAGGCTGGTGGCATACTGGCGAACCTCGTAGATGATACAAAAACAAGTTTTGGTGATAAGCAGGTAACTCTGAGAAGGTAGGCAGGCTTCGGAAATGTTAAGCAGTTCGGGAGAATGGTACAAGAAATAGCTTAGGAAATTTAACGTGAGTCAATGCGATGCCTTGCACTTTCGAAAAAAGAACACTGGCAAGAACTACTTAATAAACGGTGAGAAAATTCTTAGACCAGTGCACAAAGAGATCTGGGAGTGCTAGTACAGGATTCTATGAAAATTGACGTGCTGATTGAGTCCGTGGTTAAGAAAACAAATATATTCTTGGCATTTATTTCGAGTGGGTTGGAATGTAAAAGCAGAGAGTTGCTACGAAGACTTTGCAAAGGTCTGGTTGGACCCCATTTAGAATACTGTGTTCTGTTTTGGGCCCACACCTCAGGACACTAGAGCATGTCCAGCGGATATTCACAGAGTTGATCGCTGGAATGGTAGGCCCAACATTCGATGAACGGCTGAGGATCCTGGGATTCTATTCGTTCGAGTTCTGAAGATTGAGGGGAGGTCTAATAGAAACTTACAAGATGGCTTTGAAAGGGTGGAAGCGAGGAAATTGTTTCCATCAAGTGGGGATACGAGGACTCATGGATACCGCGTTAGAATTAGAGGGGGTCAACTTAAAACGGAAATGAGGAGACAATTCTTCAGCCCGAGGCTGGTGGGACTGTGGAATTCACTGCCACGGAGTACAGTGGAGGCCGGGGCATTTAATGCCTTCAATGCAGAGATTGATAAATTCTCAAACTCGCAAGGAATTAAGGGATATTAGTAGGTGATCTTGAAATGCCAATCAGCTAAGAGTGAATGACTGAGTGGACTCTATTGGCCGAATGACCTTACTTCCATTCCTATTTCTTTTGGTCTTATGGTCCTATGCTGGATAGGCAAAAACTGTTTGGGGTATGTAATGTGAATATGTTGAAACTGCAATACAATAGAGAGAGGGAACTGGAAAAAACAGAGTTAGTTACTGCCCCGCAGAATGAGAAATCAAATTCAGATGATGAAGATTTTGGTGGACCTCAAATAACGTTAAGCAATGAGGAAGACCTTGAGAACTGTGATACGTCAGTGAACTAACTGTCTAAGGAGGAAAAAAATCACCGTTAAAAGAGAGTAGCATAGAACATAGAACATAGAAAAGTACAACACAGAACAGGTCCTTAGGCCCACGATGTTGTGCCGAGAATTAATCCAAATGTAAAATCTAGTAACTTAACCTACACATCCCTCAACTCACTGCTGTCCAAGTGCGTGTCAAGCAGTCGCTTTAATGACCACAATGACTTCGCTTCCACCACCTCAGCTGGCAACGTATTCGATGCATTTATGAGGCATGACATGTCCCCACAAAGCCATGCTGACTGCCTTTAATTACACTATGATTTGCCAAATTGTCGTAAATCCTATCCCTCAGACTCTTTCCACAACTTTGCTGACTCCAGACGTGAGACTGACTGATCTGTATTTGCCAGGATCTCCTTGTAACCCTTCTTGAAAAGTGGAACGAAATGCGCCTCCTCCCAATCCACAAGTACGTCTCTTGTGGAGAGTGAGGTGTCAAATAGTCTCGCTAGCAATATGAGGACAGTTGCAGGAATAACATGGGGCGGACTAATGCTATTGTGCATGGGGTAGAAGTAGGGAATGCTGTTCCGATAAAACAACTCCCCAGCAGGATTAATCTTTTCAAAGCCACACAATTGTGGAAGGATTTAGAGGCGAGTTCAATGAAAACATCACCGAACTGAGTCAGCGTGAATGGAATTGGCCAATCGAGTGTGAAACCTGTAGAGACTCATTATTATTTTGTGGACTTGAGGAAGGCCAATGCCTTAACTAATTAGAACTCACATCCAGTACCAAGGTTTGAGGACTGAACAGAGAGATTTGTACAAACCAGTTACATCAGGAGTGGGAGCTACTGCGTATTTATTGGCAGATACCTTTTTCAGTGAAATCCAAAGCGGTTTCAGCGTTTAATGCCCCAAATTGGTTGCATCTATTCAAAGTGACGCACGTTGGAGTGAAAAATGCACAAACCACATTCCAGAGTTTTGGCTGGGTTAATAAACTCTGCAGTCTACCTGAATGATGTAGTGATCATGAGTGAATCATGGGGAGATCACATGCTGCAGTTGGCAGGACTCTATGAAGGATTAAGAGAAGCAAAACTCGGAAGAAAATAAAAGGAATCAGAATTCACGAAAGCAGATGAGAGGTTCCTGTTACATAATATCGTGCATGAAAGTTTGACACCAACGAATGCAAAGACGAATGTCATGGAGGAATTGCCACGACCAACCTCGAAGAAGATGGTTTTTGGGACTAAGTGGATTCAATCCGAAATTTGTTCCGAAATTCAGCTACTGCGTGGCACTGTTAAAAGATCTCCCAAAGAGTAACGCAACATTTCGGTGAACAGAACATTGCCAAAAGGCGTTTCATAATCTAAAAATAGTATTAACCACAGGACAAGTTTTCGCTACACCAATGTATTTGAAACCCTTCAAAGTTGCAGTTAATGCAAGTGACATAATCGTTGGAGCTGTACTGCTATTCGAAGATCATGACAGATTTGAATGGCAGGTGTTTACTACACAAGAAACTCAACTAAACCAGAGAAAGTACTCTACCAGCGAAGAAATAATTACTGTCTTTCATATTGACCTTATAACATTTTAATGCTTATGGAGCAAACGATGTGCCAGATTAAAATCTTTTAACATTCTTGGAACGATTTAAAGACAAGAATATGATTTTATTTCGTTGGAGTCTTTTATTACAGACTCTTTACATAGACATTGTACATATTGTGGCTCGTCAGAATTTGTTTATATGTACGTTATTGCTGATTTAATAGATAAACTATTGAAAGGATTGAACGAAGAACAATGTTCTATATATATATATGTTTGTTCACGCGCGTGTGTGTACATGTGTGTGTGCGCGCGCGCAAGTGCAGAAATTAATCTACAATTACATTAAGGCCCTACGTATTTCCTTGTAATGGTGGTTAAAAATAGAAAAAAAATCATCTTTTCACGATCATGGTTTCTTTTTCGTACGTGGGGCGATGATTTACAGTTGCAGACGTCAAATGCATCTTTAAAAGAGAGTGAAGGCTGTTTGTCCATGCAAATTTGCAGGTATCTATCAGGTGGCTAACGAGCAGTATCAGAGTGTCCTGGAAATTTGAAAATAAGTCACATTTCATTGTGAAACAAATACCCGAGTTTTGGTTGTTGTGTTTACAACAATTAGAATTGGAAAAAAAAGATCAATTTAGATTATGCTCCAGGAAACTAAAAACTGACGATCCAATGTGTGGGGATTAAAGAATCAGATGTTTTGACACTTAGAGAGAGTGAGACTAAATGTCATCGATGGAGTAACTGTGCGCAAAACTTTCCCTATTGAAGTTCCTTTATCATGTGAATCATCCTTGCACGAAAATATCGAAGATGACCCAAGGAGACCTGTAGCCAGAGGGAGATGGAAACTGACAATGACAGCCACTGTGTGGTTTTGAAATGTAGTTGATATAATTTAAATAAGTGATTATTGAAAAAAAGGTATTGTTGTAGAGTTGAAGGCCGATAACAATTATTTAAGAGAAACTGGGCTTAGAGTCTTAAATAGTTTTGTTCAATGTTCTCTTTTAGAGTTAAATAAGAAATTGACTTTTACAAAAAAACTGGAATTTACGAGTTCTTTTTCACTCATACTTTGATAGATTCTGAGTCAAGGTGAGCTACCCTGCACAAGGCATGCTGACTGCCATCCTGCCTGTTTACATCTGATCAGCTGATGGTCAGATATTGTGCTTTGCTCAAGTTTTACATATCTGACTCCTCTTGTTAATTTCAGCTTTCAATTAATTTCAGTTCATGGCTGGAATTGTTCAATTTCCACAGCAGGTCAGGCAGCATCCAAGGAGTAGGAGAATCGACGTTTCGGGCATGAGCCCTTCTTCGGGAATGAGGAAAGTGTGTCCAGCAGGCTAAGATAAGAAGTAAAGAGGAATGACTTGGGGGAGGGGCGTTGGAAATATGATAGGTGGAAGGATATTAAGGTGAGGGTGATAAGGCCAGAGTGGGGTTGGAGACGGAGAGGTCAGGAAGAGGATTGCAGGTTAGGAAAGGTGGTGCTGAGTTCGAGGGATTTGACTGAGACAAGGTGGGGGGGAGGGGAAATTAGGAAACTGAAGAAATCTAGTTTTATCCCTTGTGGTTGGAGGGTTCCTATGCAGAACATGAGGTGCTCTTCCTCCCACTTATATAGAAAGGTTTGGACATGCCCAACTTCTATTTTCGTGTGTTGGACATTGACAAGGGATTATATATATGTATGTAAGAGCATGAGAGGCATGGATAGAGTGAACGCACTCAGTCTTTAACCATTGATTGTGGAAACGAGGCCAAGAGGGCGTCGGTTTAAGGTTAGAGTGGGAAGAATGAAAGCGAACCCGTGGGGCACTTCTTATGCATAGTGTGGTTAGCGCATGGAACGTGCTACTAGCTGAAGTTGTTCAAGTGGGTACACTTACAAAATTTAGAAGGCATGTGGACAAATACATGGATGGAAAAGGTTTAGAAGTTCATGGAACAAGTGCAGAGAAATGAAGTTTTCATCAGCATGGACCAGTTCTGTCCATGTGCCTGTCTCTGTGATTTAGTATTCGATGATTTTATGACTCCATGCATGGTTTGACGTTCTTAGAACATAGAACATAGAACAATACAGCACAGAACAGGCCCTTCGGCCCACGATGTTGTGCCGAACACCTATCCTAGATTAAGCACCCATCCATGTACCTATCCAATTGCCGCTTAAAGGTCGCCAATGATTCTGACTCTACCACTCCCAAGGGCAGCGCATTCCATGCCCCCACCACTCTCTGGGTAAAGAACCCACCCCTGACATCTCCCTTATACCTTCCACCCTTCACCTTAAATTTATGTCCCCTTGTAACGCTCTGTTCTTATGAAATTATTTAAAATAATCTTCCCGTCCACCTGAGATTCACAGCTTATTCCCACTCTTGTCTCATGGTGTGCTGGTCGCTGTTTATTACAACTACTTATGATTCCTATCAGGATTTACAGGTATTCCTGAGAATGCTCCTTGTTGTTTGCAAACACTACCCCCCACCACCTCTACTTGATGTTCACTTTCAATTTCACATATTGGTGGGAATGCAAGAAGATATCTCACAGTTTTTTTTGTCCCCTGCATTTGAGCTTATGTTATCCTGAACGGTTTCAAAGCCAAATGATCAGCACTCGATCATCAGATTTTTACATTGTTCAGACGCATGAAGGTTATTCTCAGCTGATATCCGAATCCAAGCTAAACACAGCAAAGGCCCAACATGCGGCTAGATATCCAAAGAAATTCAGATGAGACGGGTTGCAAATGAGAGTTAAAACTGTACTTGTTTTGTCTTCTCTTGTGAAGTTTGAATACATGCACTTATGGTATTTAGGACTTGGTATGGAGGAACATCGAACTGAATTTTCAGTTTTCCGAATATCATGCTTGCTTTTCTTCAGGTGTGTGTGTAATTTTGAAAATTCCGTTGGTGCAGCATCTAAAAGAAGCCAATACTGCTTAATGCTAGGCAGGCGCCTGGCTTCCTAACAGTTTCCATTCTTTGTGTTTTGCGATCTGCATGTGTGAAGGATAGGAGCCAGAGGAAGATTCTCATGTGATAGAATAGACAATGTAGCAGTAGAACACTATGGCTTCATCACAATGCAGCAGTCCAGAGGTGCTTAGGAGGCACCGAGAGGAAAGCACCAAATGATGTTTTCGGATGGTATATAGACATTTTTTCGACTAAACGTTTATTAACCACCATGTGAAGTGAGTTTGAACTGCGTATGAACTTGTTTTAATCATGAGGGAGAGACATTTACTGAATAAGATTACGAGTTGAAACACAAGAATTTTCTGAAAGGAGATGAGTTGAATACAGTTGCTGATTGTATTAAACATAGTGAAAGAGGGATTTTTAAAAACTGATCTCTGCGTTTTTGCCGGTCTATCGGTTGGATAAATAGGTTATGTTTTCCTTTCTGATATTCAGCAAATACCTGTCCTCTATTACCAAAAGTGTATTCATAACATGTTCTTAGTTTGTTAAACGTTTAACCCACGCATAAAATTAAGAAGAAAGATTTTCAAAACATTACTCTATCACGTGGGAGTCACTCTGATATCCGACTTGTTCAGCAGTGCTATAATTTCTCATCATGATTTCCGCATGCATTTCCAGAATGGCAGAATGTGAGAGTCACATCATAATAGAAAAAAAAGACTCCTACAGCATGGAAACAGACCTTTGGTCCAACAGAAGAACACCGACCAGATATCCTAAACTGTCCCACTGATATTGTCCAGTATTTGGTCCATATCTTACTGCAAGTGCTTAATATTCATGTTCTCATCAAGATGGCTTAAAAATGTTGGAAGTGTACGCATTTTAAGTACTTCCTCTGGCAGCTTATTCTGTACATGCGCCACCCTCTACATGAAATGTTACCAATCAGCTCCACTTTATATCTTTCTCCTCCCTCCTGAAGGCTATATTCTCTTGTTTTGCATTCTCCTGCAGTGGGAAAGTGACATTATCTCCCATCCTACCCATGCCCCTCATCAGGTCACCCTTCATCCTCTTGCACTCCAGGGATAAAAGTCATTGGTATATCACCCTCACCCTCTCCAAATCCAGCATTCCATTTTACAGTTAACACGTTTTCTTTAGCTAGCAAGGAGATCAGAATTGAACGCAATAATTTAAAGTAGCCACACCAAGTACGTTACAACTGCAACAATACATCCTAAATTCAATGTTCAACGTATTGCGAGATTAAAGCAAGGGTGCAAAGCACCTTCTGCAATTTTCCTATCTCTATATAGCTACACTTTCAAAGATATATGAACCTGTCCACCAATGTCTCCATTCCCACCAACAAACCCCAGGACTTGCCCCCTTTTTTGTATAATTACTGCCATGGCTTTCCTTGCAAAAATGCTGTCGTTCACGTTTTCAAAATTTTTTTTCCATTCCTCCACCAATTGACCCATATGGTCTGCAGTCCAGTTGTATTCGAAGACAATCGTCTTCATTGTTCACCACGTTGCTTATTTCTGTGTCAATGCACAATTACAAACCATATCCTAAATGAATTGTGTAGATAGGAAGTCCAGTGGCAGATGCTATTAAACTGTGTTAATGTTGGAAGAGAGAAAATAAATAGTAGTATCTCATGAACGGATGGACGCTGGGAAGATTAGAGGAATAAAGAGATGTTCAGGTAATTTATATCAGTTATCTGAAGTCAGAAACACGTGCATATGTTTATACGACGGCAGAAAAGGCACTGGATTTCCTCACACATGTCAGTGTTTAAGACAAAGGAGATAATGTTGTGTTTGGACATTGCGTTTGTTCGCCAGGAGCTAAGCACAGTTCTGTTAACTTCACTACACGAAGAATATGATAGCAATAGAGAGCAGACAAATAAGCATTCACCCACAATGAAAGAATTGACATTTACGTCGAGATAGGTTTAGATAGTTTTTCTTCGCGCAGAGGAGAATGGGGAGGTACATGATTGAGGTTTATCAGATTATGAGGGGTTTTGTTCGAGTAAACGCAGAGCAGCTGTTCCCCTTGCATGACGGAACAATCAAGAGACAGCACAATTATGGGTAATGCACGATCGGTTCAGAGGGGATTCGGGAAAATAGGTTTTTCATTCAAGATGTATTGGACAACTGCCTGTCCAATGGAGGTTGAAAACGCTACAAATGGATTTGGATGACTAATTCAAATATCATAACATTCAATGATATTGCGGCATAGCAGCTCTGATTCACCGGTATTTTGTTTCAGTGTTTAGTGAAGCTGCTTCAATGTGCTAAAGAGTAGGGTTTACTTCCAGATTCTGGCAACTGTCGGTGTGGAGTTTTGTCATTCTCCCTATATTTCCTGGGTGCCCAGTAAGTAATCTAGTTACCTACCACAATCCAAATTTATACAGGTTAGGTGGATTAACCATGCTAAATTGCTCATCAGGTCCTCGGGTGTGTGTCAGGTCGATTAGACATTACATATGCACGATTAGAGTGATAAGGTTGGGCGGTGCTGAGTCCTCGTAGATTCGGTGCAGAACTTGTTTGTGGATTAATGGTGGTGGAAATGCACAGCAGTTCAGGCAGCAACCGAGGAGCAATAAAATCGATGTTTCGGGCAAACATCGGTTCATTGTATTCTTAATGAAGGGATTTTGCCTGAAACGTCGATTTTAATGCTCCTCGGATGCTGCCTGAACTGCTGTGCTTTTCCAGCACCATTAGTCCAGAATTTGGTTTCCAGAATCTGCAGTCATTGCTTTTACCGATCGTAACTGTTTGGCTGAATGACCGTTTCTCACATTGGAGGGATTCCATGCCGTGGGACAAGTACAGATAATTGGCATTAGTGTACTATTACTGCAAGTTATATTGATGTAGAGTTGATTATGTCTGCAGAATATCAATTTATGAATACGCAAATTTTCGACTGCGCCCAAAATTCGCATCCAAATCATTTTTGTGGATGACAAGAAATCGTGGACCAAGCAACAGTCCTCGTAGAACATATATGCTCAAAGCCTCAAATGCAAAGCAACAGCGCGTCTTTGACTGCCCTTTCATTCTATCTTCAAGGAAAGTTTGCATCCAATTGGTCACATTCCCTTGCATCCTATGTGATTCAACCCGCCATCCTGTCTAGCACATAGAATCTTGTCGAACACCTTGCTTAAATCGAAAGGAACAACATCTATCACTCTCCTTTCATCTATTTGTCCCCTTGTCAAAAAAGTCATCACGTATGTGAGACGTCATTTCCTATGCATAGAGCCATATTAACTATGCATAATCAGACCTTGCTATTCCAACTTCATGTAAATAGTTTTCCGTCATAATCCCCTCGAATAATCCATGTCCCAATAACATCAGGTTCAAAGGTGTCTTGTTCCCCAGCTTTTCCTTTCAAAAGCTCTAAAATCATGACACAGCATTAGCTATCCTCCAATCTTCCTTTACCTCACCCGTGCCTGTTGGTAATACAATATTTCGGCAAAGAGACTCAGCAATCCTTTCCCTCGGTTCCCACAAGCATCTGCAACATAACGAATTAACGAGCAAGGATGTACCATCTTTTGTGCTGTAAAACTTCTGGCACCTCCTCCTCTGGAAGTTGGACTCTTCTCAAGAGATCACAATTAATTTCCCAAAGTTCCATAACTTCTATGCCGTTTTGTACAGTAAACAATGAAGGGAAATAATCTTTTTGTATCTGACCCATTTCCTGTCGAGCAATAAGTCGACGGCCTTGCTGATAATTAAGGGGCCTATTATCTCCCTTTTGCCCCTCACATATTCGTACAGAATCCTTGTAGTCTCCTTAACCTTATTTGTCGTTGCTTTCTTTTGCTTCCTTTTTGCCCCCCTGATTTCCCTGTAATCCCAATGCCAGGAATTCCAAGAAATGAGAATGATGTTTTAGAATCAGCGACTCGTGCACATTCATGCAAACCAATTAGTGATAAGGTGGATAATGCAACATATTCTCCAGGATCCATTTCTCTCCATCAAAGGGCCTAAAGAAATATCGTGAAATCCTTCCTGGCGACCAAGCTGTAACATTGCAGTTATCTCAATTTGGGAACACGTTCTGAAATTTTTTATCACAAACAGTGTGATGCGGCAGCTCAGCAACCGATTATTTTGTTTTCTCATCGTGTATACAATCTGCTAGTCAGACTCAATCGATATATGTGTTCGCAGCACTAAATTAATAAAGCAGAATTTGTACAAATGTAAGTGGTCACTGAGTGAAAGAGCTTTGACAGATTTACAATGGAGCAGAATTAATCATAGGTCAAAACTCTAAGACAATAATAAATGCTAAGAAATAAGAAAATGTCATTTACGCGGTAAATATCAAAGTCGACAGAAATGATTCACAAAGATGTTTGTGAAATACTTGCAATAGATTGCAAAGTGTAAGTAAAGATGTCATTGAATGAATAGCTGTGATCAAACGTATTCTTCAGTGTCATCGTTCAAACATGTAGAAACGGTTTCCAAGATGTTGAAGGCAGAAATTACCATGAGTTAATGGGGGGGGGGGGGGGGGGGGGGGGGTGAGTTTGGCGGGGCAGAAGGCAGGTTTTGGATATTATACCTGCACTGTTCATCCACAAAAGCAGGTAATGTTCTTGGTCCAGAGGTTAATATGCCGCCTAAAAATGCAATATGATTTCAATCATCTGAGGTTAGGTGTCGAATGATTGCCATAAATCAATGTTGATATTCAGGGGGAAAAAATAGATCTGAGTGATAAATGGCCGTTCGCAGAGGATAATGTTGTCCTTTCCCCCTCTGGCATACAGGTGAATAAAGACCCATCACAAATTAGTAGAATCTCAATTGCTGTCTGGGTAATTAACAATCTACCATAAAGAACGAACAGGCCACTCTTGACCACCTCTCGTGAACGAATGAAATAAACAAAAGGAGGATAAATGAAATTTTCAACATTTCCTACGTTATCTGCTACTTACCGAAACTCACAATGCTAAAAATAACGATATTTTAGTTCTTAATTTAGAAAGAAGGATTATGAAATGGAACGTGGTGGTGGTGCAGTGATGAGCCTGAGTTGACACTCGTCTCGGAACTGGTAGAGTGTGCGCGTTCTTTGGATGCTCCAGTTTCTTCCAATAGGCCAATGATGAGTATGTAAATAGAATAGGCATTGCTCAATTTTTCTGCAGTATGGTCTGTTAAATGGATTACCTGTGGTAAATTGTAACATCTGCTAATAGTGTGGGATGCTCCTCGAAATGTCCCTGCAGGTCTATTTGGCCGAATGTCATGTATCTGCTCTTTGTGGCAATTGCATACTTTCAAGGATGTTTGCTCAAACTTGAGGAAATTGCTCTCGCTTCCTAACTACAGCACAATGCAGAGTAAATGCAATTTGAACAAACTTACTGGATGCTGACAAAGCAGGTACAAGATAACACATGGACATTGCATAATGGATGGGTTGGATGGGATGTGGTGTAGCCTACAATTATACCTAATTAGAATGAAAACGTGATTATCTATAAGACAGAAGATTTCCCATAACAGACTTCGTTGATATTATTTGGCTGCAAAATATTTGTTATGCTTTATAAGTTGGTGGTAATCGAGTTGACGGTACACTATATAACGGGGAAAGATATGATAAAAAGTGTGTTAACATGAGTAACAATATGAAGTACATAGGTTTGCTGTGCGGTGGAAAAAGCTTTCATTCATCTTCGAGAGAATTGTAAGGGATAGGATTTATGCACATCTGGATAGGAATAATGTGATCAAGGATAGTCAGCATGGTTTTGTGAAGGGCAGGTCGTGCCTCACAAACCTTATTGAGTTCTTTGAGAAGGTGACCAAGGAAGTGGACGAGGGTAGAGCAGTAGATCTGGTGTATATGTATTTTAGCAAGGCGTTCGGTAAGGTACCCCATGGTAGGCTACTGCAAAAATTACGGAGGTGTGGCATTGAGGGTGCATTGGAGGTTTGGATTAGGAATTGGCTGGCTGGAAGGAGACAGAGGATAGTAGTTGATGGTAAAGGTTCATCTTGGAGTGCAGTTAATAGCTGTGTTCCACAAGGATCTGTTTTGGGACCACTGCTGTTTGTCATTTTTATAAATGACCTGGAGGAGGGGCTTGAAAGCGTGAGCAAGGTTGCGGATGATACGAAAGTCGGTGGAGTTGTGGACAGCGAAGAAGGATGTGGCAGGTTACAGCGGGATATAGATAAGTTGCAGAGCTGGGCAGAAAGGTGGCAAATGGAGTTCAATGTAACTAAGTATGAAGTCATTCACTTTGGTAGGAGTAACAAGAAGATGGATTACTGGGCTAATGGTAGGCTACTTGGTAGTGTGGATGAGCAGAGGGATCTTGGTGTCCAAGTACACAGATCTCTGAAAGCTGCCATCCAGGTAAATAGTGTTGTGAAGAAGGCATATGGCGTACTGGGCTTTATTGGTAGAGGAATTGAGTTCCGGAGTCCTGAGGTCATGTTGCAGTTGTATAAGACTCTGGTGCGGCCTCATCTGGAGTATTGTGTGCAGTTTTGGTCGCCATACTATAGGAAGGATGTGGAGGCACTGGAACGGGTGCAGAGGAGGTTTACCAGGATGTTGCCTGACATGGTAGGAAGATCGTATAAGGAGAGGCTGAGGCACTTGGGGCTGTTCTCATTGGAGAAAAGAAGGTTTAGGGGAGATTTAATAGAGGTGTACAAGATGATTACGGGTTTAGACAGGTTTGACAGTGAGAAACCTTTTCCGCTAATGGAGTCAGCTGTTACTAGGGGACACAGCTTTAAATTAAGGGGAGGTTGGTATAGGGCAGATGTTAGGGGTAGATTGTTTACTCAGCGGGTTGAGTTCATGGAATGCCCTGCCAGTAGCAGTGGTGGACTTTCCCTCTTTATGGTCTTTTAAGCCGGCATTGGATAAGCATCTGGAGGTTATTGGGCTAGTGTAGGTTAGGTAGGCTTCGGTCGGCACAACATCGAGGGCCGAAGGCCCTGTACTGTGCGGTATTTTTCTATGTTCTATGTTCTATGTACATGCGTATGTTTTACACAACAATCAATGAAATCTGCATTGCACCACTACACAATAATCAACAACGTCCACACTGCATGACCAGACTTGCGATGAGAAGCAGGGAATTCACAGCTTCTGTCCAACAGTGCGGTGCAAACTTGCACAATCAATGATTTGTAAAATACATCGAGTGATAAAGGAAATTTCATACTTAATGGGTCAAGTGCGGAAAAGGAACTGAATTGATTGCTTCACAGAGAACCAGTTTTGACAAATGGCCAAATGAACACCTCCTGCAAAATAAGTGAATGAATGCCACGAAGTTTCGTCTTAATCTATAATTTCCTCAACAGTGTGATAAGAGTTTTTTATTCTCTGTACGCCGTTGATTTTCTCAAACAAGAATTTAAAGGAATGTATGTAATTTCTTAGGACTCACACCTAAAAAATGAGTGGTGAAGCGTTTAGTGATTGTTGTCCCCAATACATCGCGACATAATAAGTTTCATTTTAATCGTTGGTTATGCTGAGATCACTTTGAATTTTTCCAAAGAGAATTTGTAATTTAAAATTGAATCTTAAATATGGATGCAGGGAAGAGTCATATTGGTCTATTTAATGTAGTTCTTTCCTTAATTCTCATGCAACACGTGATAAGAGAACCTTCTTATGCACCTTTGAAGCAGTGTGCAAATGGAGACTGCCGTATGCACAACTTAGATTAGATTACTTACAGTGTGGAAACAGGCCCTTCGGCCCAACAAGTCCACAACGACCCTCCGAATCGCAACCCACCCATACCCCGACATTTACCCCTTACCTAACACTACGGGCAATTTAGCATGGCCAATTCACCTGACCCGCACATCTTTGGACTGTGGGAGGAAACCGGAGCACCTGGAGGAAACCCACGCAGACACGTGGAGAACGTGCAAACACCACACGGTCAGTCGCCTGAGTCGGGAATTGAACCCGGGTCTCAGGCGCTGTGAGGCAGCAGTGCTAACCACTGTGCCACCGTGCCGCCCAAATTCAGCAGAGTCGGCAAGATCTTACAAAAAACGAAAATGAGGCAGTTAGATACCAAACATAATTTTCTGATTTAAATTCTTGTCAGTATTGAAGTATTTCGTTTCTACATGCCCGACATCACTAAAACTTATCTTTATATTTCACACCTAAACTTGATGCAATAGGACATATGAGATCATGCAACATGATTATCCAGAAATTTGGATAAAGTTCTTGTCAGTGTTGAATTATTTCGTTTCTACATGTCCGACATCACTAAAACTTATCAGTATATTTCACACCTGAACTTGATGTACTAGGACATATGAGATCATGCGACATGATTATCCAGAAATTTGGATAAAATTCTTGTCAGTGTTGAATTATTTCATTTCTACATCTCCGACGTCACTAAAACTTATCAGTATATTTTACACCTGAACTTGATGCAATAGAACATATGAAATCATGCGACATGGTTATCACAACATTTGGATAGCACCTGGAAACAACGTATGAGCAAAACCCAGAAAACCTGCACACGAATCGCCTCCAGTTTTCACTTTGCCAGAGAATTTAGAGAAGGACGGAAAATTTACGACCAACACTTTTCTTGCAAGAATTGATTTATTTCAATCCTTGTTTACTATATTTATTTTCTTCTCTTTTCCTTTTCATGTACATCAGTGAAGACTTGGTCACACTTTTCAGCTGTTCTCTGAACTTTCTATTTGTCGTTGAATAAATACACGGGTTGTGAACACAACAACTTCAGGAATGCTCCAGTTTCAGTGGCAAGATAATCAGAAATTACTCGCCGTATATCTGCAACATGGGAAGCTAATCACCACCCAATCATAATTCTAAAAACATTCTCCCCATGTACTTTTTGAGCATGTAAGTACTTCATTTAGCCACACGTATGCAAATATTGGAAAATACCATACTTCTTAATAAGAAAAAATCGTGTATCACATGCTGCGTGATTGCTACTTAGCTAAGGTAGTGCTGGTAAGGAAAATCAGCTCCTTTATTTTCTGTGTGGGAATGTGGTTTTAATTTTTGAAGTTGAAATTTTTCATTGCACAAATCGATCACAACAGTTCTACAGATTGGGAAGAACTTAGAATAATCAGATTCACGAGGGAATAGAAAGTAGTTCGCAAACTATTAAAATTGAAGCTATGGTTAAAACCTTCTATTAAGGCATTAATAACAGGGGGTTCTCAATGTCAAACCACATTCCATCACAGTCAACATGATTTTAGACGGATAAATCGAGTTTGAACTATTTGCTGGAGTGTATGTTGAAACGTGTCAAGCAAGGGTGATAGAGGCATCCTGTAGATGTATTTTCAGTGAACTTCCAGACGGCACTTCATAAGATGCCTCCCAAAAGATGATTATACAATACAGGCGCCCCCAGGTTTAGGGGGCAAAATAAATGCTTGGAGCGAGGATTGGCTAGCCAATAAATGCCATATTGTGGAGGTGTCAGTTTTAGATTGGCTTGGACAATTATATAAAAAAAATCACACAACTCCAGGTTATACCCAATGGGCTTTTGTGAAAACATAAACTTTTGGACCGCTGCATTTTCCTCAGGCGTTAATTAGGGAAGAAGATCAGAGACTCTGAATTTATAAGTAAAAGATGAAAGGGTCCTGCAACTTTTGCGCATGAATTGAGTACACCTAACATGGCTCCTAATCATTTAATCATTTAGAATGGTGGGGTAGGTCTTGATACAGTAGTATGCTTATTTCTCACAATTTACGTAAAATCACTGTCTGGAGATAACTTCAGGTATTATCTATGTAAAGGAGGTGACCTCTTCTATCAGACAATACACTTTAGGCGTAAGTTCTTGTTTGGAGTCTGCTGCGTCTTCATTTGGAGTCAGACTGGCTCTATTTCCACAGTAGGAGCTTATAAAATGTCACATTATCTGTTGGTCTATATACCGTGTGGTTTTGAACGAAATATAATCTATCCGGAAATACAAATTTGCAAATGCATATTCACACAAAATATTAAAATGCATGTATTTGTGTTCGTGTAACAGAGTGTGAGCGTGAGTTTGTGTGTGTGAGGGGTGGGGGGAGAGTCAGAGTGTGTGCATCTGCATGGAGACACAGAGAGATACAGCACATCCGACTCCCCACACGCTCTCACTCCATTGATTCAGAGCTTCCCATCTCTGCGTCTTGCTTCACTTTCAGTTAATGTTGCATTCCCAAATGCTGTAACTGCAGGTCCCATGCTACGTCTAGAATCGAGTTTTAAAAATCCTCAGGTCCCAATGATTGTCTGAGGTAGACCATAGCACGACCACCAGCAAAATATCCTCATCACATATACTAACTTTTCAATTTAAAAAAGTGAGTCAGAAGCCCCTAAGCTTCATGTTAGATGCCTGGTCCTGTGCAATAATTATCGGGGCCTTCATCGTGTCACTGACCGCACCATCAGCAGAGAGGAACAAAAAATGTGGTTCAATGGACTGGCAAAGAACAAGTTTCAAAGATGTGAGTCAAATACCATGACCTGGGAAAGATACAGAGCGACACAGTGATTTAAGAAAAGGTAGACACAGACAACGCATTAACTGAGAATAAGTTGTGGAAATATGGCAGAAACAAATGTCGCTTTGGAAGGTTCAAATGAAAAGAGTGAAGAAACTTACAAAAGGCATTGCCACTTCAACTGATATGGGACTTGAGATTAGGTTTACGACAGTGTGGTGCAGGTCCTTCGGCCTAACAGGTCACGCCGACCCTATGAAGAGGAATCCGCCTCTCTGTGACTAATACACCTAACACTACGGGCAATTTAACATGGCCAATTCAACTGGTCTGCATATGTTTGTGACAGTGGGAGGAAACCGGAGCAAACCACGCAGACACGAGGTGAATGTGCAAACTCCACAGAGAGAGTTACATAAGGCTGAAATCGAACCTGGCACCCTTGTGCGATGAGCTAGCAGCGTTCACCTCTTACCACAGCGTTAATCACGGGGCATCCAATTCGAAATCTGCCTAACAGCAACAGCCCAGGCAGTACAATCTGGGACGACATAACAGACAAGTACAAAGAGCTTTGTAGACAGTACCGGTGTATTGTCCAGCAAAACTATCTATTAGCCCAACTTTGGCAGTATTGCAAATATTTGTCAATATATTGCTGCGATACTTGGACAATATATCTGTTTAACACGGGAAGATTTGCAGCCCACACTGCGAGTGACAGCAAATGGGGCTCCCATGAATTTATTTCCGTATATGCCTATACCAGCTCCTGGTGTTCAATGTGTGCATGCATGTCTGAGGCGGTGATGGATGTGAAAGTCGTTGTCTGACAGAGTACACCCATGGAGGAAACAATTTTAAAAATGAACACATGACAGAAGCTTGGGGAATGGACAAGAGAGATACTGATGGAGAGAAATGATGTGATGGTTGTGAATATTAAAATAAAATATTAAAGTACCGATTGCAGTAACAATACAGAAAACTGCGGACAGGAATGATAGATGGATCAGATTTGGATGTGAGTTCAGATATGAGCCATGGAGTGTCGTCTCAGAGTTGCTTCTGCAGATTTGATGCTGGGATTGTCAGCAGTAGATTATTGACAACAGTAAGACTGTATTTCTTAGCTCAAGTTTCCAGTACCAATGGACTGACTCAGTGAAATATATTATGGAGTTGTTACGAATGTCAATTATGAATAGTTAGATATGGCCGCAAGAATCAGTTTATGGCCAAAGCAATCACTCCAGCTACACTTTGTCTGTTTCAGCCTCAGATATTGGCCCAAAATGGGATAGAGTGAGAGGAAGGAAATGGAGTTTGTAACCATAAGAGAAGACAGTGACTCCATGCACCCAATATTCCAATATCAATGGCAGTGACTCAATGAGTCGTGTTCACTGAAATTCAATATGTCACATAGAGATGCACAAAGGACACGGCTCGAAGGAAATAGGGAGAGAATGCATGATCAGGTTTACTGATGTAGTTAGTAGTGGTTTATGGATGGTATATCTGGATTCAGACGCTCAACAGGTACAATAGCAGCAGCAAGGAGCGTAGAGTAAATGAAGAGAATAGAACTGTGTTCATAAACTATGCATGTAATTAAAATCTAAAAAGTCAGATTTACCAGGGGCAACCACGATGGCCAGGATTGGATATATTGAATAATGTGAAGAAATTATCTAATCCGCGTCGATAATGGCAAATATTTATAATATGTAGAAAGAACCCAAATATTCCAGGAGAAATCCTTGCCCATTGTTGTAACATTCCAGTGTAACGTTCTCAGATTTTGATCCATTCTTTCAACATTCCAGTATAATGCAGTCAGATTCTGATCTGTCCTCCCCCATGTCTGGAGCTGATGATTGCTACTAGTGCTTCCTTAGCTCCCACTCAACCTTTGGTATAACACAGTGAATGAAACCCATTTTTCATTAAAGGTTGTAAACCCTCCACTGGGATATTAGAATCCATGGAGAGTGATATTAATCACAGTCACTGTCCAAACAGGTTCAGTTAACCACTTCCTTACATCTTTTTTTCATGTCACAATAAAAGTTAACATTTACTCGGGGAGTATGAATGGAATGAATGAGGGTTTTGAAGTGTGGACCATAAATCTTTCAGTCTTTTAAATCATTTCTTGGAAGTGGGAGCAGAGCCATGCCAGAGGTGCGTATATATTCCATCCAGTTTTACAAAAGACCAGCTGGAAAAGATGACTGGTGGGGAAATTAATAGATATCATAAATCAGGGTAACAGTTTTTGTGGCCCATTGACTTTCAAACGTCGTAAGTGTAGGGATTTAGAGATGTTTTAGAGCACCGGTTGTGCTTGCACAGAACAGGGTGCAGCAATCTACTCCATTTTTCAATGACAGAGTGGGAGGCCATTCAACCTCCTGTTACAGGAGTTCGTGAACCTGTAATGCAGTAACTATTAGTTCCAAAAGAAATATGGAGAAGAATTGCCCTGAGAAATAATAAAGTTCTAAATTGGGAACGGCCAATTCTAATCGTTTTGAGCAAGCACATTAAAAAAACAGCTTCGAAGAGACTATTCCCAGAAAAGTAGGATGCCTTCAGAAATGAAATTACAGAGTCTAGCAACAGGATATTCCTGTTCATGTGGAGGGCAGGTTTGGCAGGTGTAAAGTATGCTGGACGGTTGTAAGTTGTGGCTCTGGTCAAGAAACAGAAGGACGCATATGATAGGTTTGGACAGCAATTGGTTGTGTTAAGGTTGGCGAAAACGATTAATTTGAAGTACAACGGGATCTTAATCAGATTGGCTGAGGAGCAAAGAGTCACAGATGGAGTTTGTTTAAGACAATGGTAAGATTTAACATTTTGTGAAGACAAATCTGGCCAGCACATACTTGTAGGATCCTGGGAAAAGTTGCGAAAAAACAGAGTTGAAAATATACTTCACAGAATCCCTGCAATGTGGAAAAAAGGCCATATGGTCCATCGTGACAACACTGGCTCCTCAAAGAGCATCCCACCAGATACACGGGTAACCTAACCCTATACCTCTGCATTCCCACAGCTAGCCAGCACATAATTGGATTCTGCAATCCAATTTACCATGGCCAATCCACCAGACCAGTGGGACTTTCCTCTGTGGAGTATAACACAGAGCACATGGAAGGAATAGACGCAGACACGGGGGCAATGTTAAAACTCATAATAGGCAGCCATCCCTGAGTGGAAACAAACCCCGTCTGAGGCACAGCGATAACCCCTGAGCCACTGTGGCATTCCAATAACCAGATGAGAGTAACTCTATATTCCCACTTTCTCTGGGTCTGTCACATCTGTTCAGTGGGGTTCTTCTGAGATGACTTCTTCTGTTCCCCGATGATTCATACCTAAACCCAAAACTCTGATGAATAGGACTTTCAGCCATGTCTGACGTCTCCTGTGCTCATGCAATCACCACTGTCCTTCCTTTCTAGACCACGTTGTCCATTAATATTTTCCGAACAATACTTCTTTATCGAAAACAAATGAAATTCAGGCACTGGGGCTCGGAAATAAAAAAATGTTCTGATGAAGTTCCACCTTAGATTTCTTCTCAGAAGTGCTACCACTCCTGTTGAGTTTCATCAGCAATTTCTGGAATATCTAATTTCCAGCTTATCACATTCACACAATTGTGACTGCAGTATTGCCTTCGATATACAACTCCCAACATACGTGCTTCTCCTTGTTGTTTCTAAACTTGAGCCAAAAGTGTTTGTGTAAGCTGTGTGCCGTGAGTTGTGCTTAAATTAACGATAGATTTGGCGAGGTGTTTCCTGAGACCGTTCGTGATGTTAAGATCATCTCGCTGCCTCTTGTTTATTCTTCTCAAAAGGGATGGCAAGATTCTCGCTGGGTCTCCCTTTATGCTGCCAAAGCGGTGAAGAACAAAAATCTCTACTCAATAGTTACCTCCCGGTGACTGAGACTGCTGTAACTGAGGAGGGAGTGGGGGGGGTGGGGTGCTATTTGTGATCAGGTAAGCATGGTCTGCTATCATGGCCTCCACTCCTCATCCAGCTGGAACAGGAATCCTCCTTGTGAGAACCCCCGCCCAGAAAGAGCTCCATGCCCATGTTCACGTTATGTGTTTGGGAAGGGCAGCAATTTCCCCCTGCCTGTCACGTGCAGAGTCAATATCAGGGGCTGTGCAGGGTAGCTCTGAGCAGACTTTGCTTATCACAGCGCACTTTGTTCCTGGGATGCTGATTAATTCCAGCATCTCAGCTAAGTGGCTCTAGGAATGACGAGGAATAAGAATTCGGAGAAACATAACCTTTTTTCACAGCGTGAGGGCTCGGATACCTGTTAAAGTGAGGAGTTGGTGAGACCCACTCAGGCTCACGGTGGAAATTTCTCCCAAAACTCAACTAAACTGGCACTTTGCATATACTTTTTTAAAAAAAGGAACAACAGAACCCGAAGCAGGAATAGGCCATCTGGGTATTTGGATTCAGTAAGATCAGGACTGACGATTTCATGGACTCAACTCCACTTACCAGCCCTCTCATCAGAATCCTTGATTCCTTACCCAGACAAAAAAAATCATCTTTCTTTACCGTTAAAACATTCAAAGAAGTAATATCAATTGCTTCACTCGGCAGGGAATTCCACAAGCCAACAATCCTTTGGGTGAAGAGGTTTCTCCTCAACTCAGTCATAAATCAACTCTCCACCATTTTCAGATTATGCCCCCTCGTTCTAAATTCACCCAGCAATGGAAAGAACCTCCATCTTCGATTTCACATTTTCCACTTTGTTAATTTAATATATGTCTACAAAATTCCCTTCCCACAATTATTCTAATTTCCCCTGAAACTCATCAATCCACATCACCAACCAACCATTCAGCGAACTGAAGGGAAAACATGAAACTGTTTTTGGACAGAAACCACCAAAACCAAAGAACAATACAATCTTTTTTTTAAAAAAAGAAAACGTTCAGATCTGGCCTACAGTAATGCTTATGCATTTATGATTGAGTAGTATATTTGACAGCCGACCTGAACAATGTGCAGTGCATTTTCTGATCCAGTTATTTCTTTTAAACAGAATCAGTCATTGCCAAGTGTTATAAACTATCTGGTTAAGAGTCTGGTCCCTGCACACACTGACCTTCCACTGGAACTACTGTCGCATCCTGATTTAGAATATGTTTATGACAGGAAGCTGTAATTTAGATGTCTTATTATTTTCAATCTTTTGAATGTGGCTGAATATATGATTAACTGAGCGTGACAAAACTCACTCAGTTTCTACCTCTTTATCATTTCTGAGCGATGATACCATATTCCAGTGTAAGCCTCCAACAAGACCTACTTTTCTGTCACCGGCAGATCCACCCGACTCTAGTGGACAGGACCTTTAGCTGTGGCTGTCCCACTCTCGCGTTTCTGTCCTCATTCCTTCTCCTATTTCCAAAAACAATGGTACAGACCCACTTCAAAGTTTACGAGAAGATTTGTAGCTCGGGTGCTCGTTGTTGTGGTTCTGCTCGCTGAGCTGGGAATTTGTGTTGCAGACATTTCGTCCCCAAAGCTCTGTAGTCCTGTTCCATCGAGTCATGAATGATGATGGACGATAAAAAAAGTCACTGAAGGAGATGGCTCCATTCAAAATAACGGAACAGGGCGAGACATAAATGTAAAACCTCGGATGTTGTATCTGTACCACCTTCAGCCAGATGTGTTGTGTCTGTTATCCATCTGAGACTCGTCATGATGCTTGCAGTATCATAGATGCCCGTCTTCAATCAATTACATTCACTGCACGTCAGATGCAAGATATATATATGTCAGTAGATACGGCAAAGGCCTGACACCACTTCTGCAATCGGACTGAAGACATGTGCTACACAACAAGCCTTGTCTCTGGGGAAGCTGTTACATTCCAGTTGTAACTCTGACATCTGCCTGGTGATGCGGAAAAATACTCAACTGTGTCCACTTCATTAACAGAAGAATCATTACAATCTAACCAATTACCACACAACGAGTCTCATCAAATTAGACGAAGATATTTTTTGGCAGAGCCGTGAAGCAGCACAGAAATATAATGTTCAGTTTGGATTTCGAATGGTCCCAATGTAAAGATGGTGCGTTTGTCAACAAATCGCTGGACTACTCATCCACACCAGGTTAATTATATGGCAGCTGGTGGAAATTAAAAGCAATTAATGAAATATCGAGTTCTGAAATCTGGTTACTGTAATAGTGATGTTGAAGGCAATGTTGATGAAATGCACCAAATTTCTTCCCCAATGTACTGTCCGGAAACAAATCTCCTGCGCTTTCCTGGTCTGCCTGAAGACTAACTCCAGACACGCTGAACTTGATAAAACCGCAGATGGTCTATGAAGCAACCAAACAGGATCCTCAATTGTCATGTCTTTCATTATAAAAGTGGATTGAGCACGTTGTACCAGCCGCGATATTGGGAAACGTAACGGGATGCACATTCCTGTAAAAACAGCATAGGCTGTCTTCTTGAAACCTGTGCTAGCACACTTGTAGTGCTGGATATCTTCAGCAATATCTGCTTTTAACCACAGAACTCTCCTGAGGCATTGACAGGGCGTCACGTGTATCTTGATGATACAGTGTTCGCTCTGCAAATCTGAGCCAGGTTGTTGGAAAACCTTCGAATTGTGGATGCTCAAGGTGAAACTCATACACTGATACATCAATTGTAAAGGTGCGAACAAGATTCTGCAGTACGCTCACATGATTGAAAACACACAAATATGTAAAATGTAGGACATAGAACATTACAGCGCAGTAGAGGCCCTTCGACTCTTGACGTTACTCTGACCTATGAAGAAAAAATATATTCCTATAAGGGTGAAGCGAAAGGCTGATAGGAATAGGGAATGCTGGATGACTAAAGAATTTGAGAGTTTGATTGAGAAAAAGAAGAAAGCAAGAGAGATCGAATGATTCCTTAGTAGAGTATAAAGCAAGTGGGAGTATTAATATAAGGGAAATCAGGAGGGCAAAATGCGCTCATGATATAGTTTTGGCAAATAAAATTAAGGAGAATAAAAAAGGGTTTTTGTAAATACATCAACAACAAAAGGGTAACTTGGGAGAAAATAGGGCCCGCCAGAGATCAGCAAGGCAGCCTTTGTATGGATCCTCAGAAAATGGTGGAGATACTAAGTGATTATTTTGAATCAGCATTTTCTTCGGAAAAGGATATGGAAGATATAGCCTGTAAGGAAATAGATGGTGACATATGGTAAAATGTGTAGATTACAGAGGAGGAAGTGCCGGATGTCTTGAAACGGGGAAAGATGGATAAGTTCCCAGGACCTGATCAGGTGTACCCGAGATTTCTATAGGAAGCTAGAGAAGAGACTGCCGGGCCTCTTACTGAGATATTTGTATCATCGATTGACACAGGTGAGGTGCCGGAAGACTGGAGGTTGTCAAACGTGGTGACATTCTTTTAGAATGGTGGTAAGGACAAGCCAGGGAATTATAGACCAGTGAGCATGACCCGGATGGTGGACAAATTGTTGGAGGGAATCCATAGGGGCAGGATGCACAGGCATTTGGAAAGGCAAGGACTGAATTGGAAGAGTCGGCATGGCTTTGTTCGTGGGAAATCATGTCACTCAATATTGATTGCGTTTTGAAGTAAAAAAGAGGATTGATGAGGGCAGAGCGGTAGATGCGATCTATATGGACTTCGGTAAGGCACGCCATGGGAGAACTAGCCGTTTGGACACAGAACTGGCCCAAAAGTGGAAGACAGAGGGTGGTATTGGAGGGTTGCGTTTCAGACTGGAGGCCTGTAACCAGTCGAGTGCCACAAGGATCCGTGCAGAGTTATCTGCTTTTAGTCATTTACATAAATGATTTGGAGGTGAGCATAAGAGGTACAGTAAGTAAGCTTGCAGATGGCAACAAAATTGGAGGTATAGTGGAGGCGAAGAGGGCTCCCTCAGATTATAACTGTATCTTGACCAAATGTGCCAATTAGCTGAGATGGGGCAGATGGAGATTAATTCAGATAAATGTGAGGTGCTGCATTTTGAAAAGCAAATCTTAGCAGGAATAATACACTGAATGAAAGGTCCTAGGAGTGCTGCTGGACAAAGAGACCTTTTCGTGCAGGTTCATAGCTCCTTGAACGTGGAGTCGCAGTTATTTAGGATAGTGAAGAAGGCTGTTAAATTTATTCGTCCGATTATTGAGTACAGGAGTTGGGAGGTCACGTTGCGGCTAAACAGGACATTGATTAGGCCATTGCTTGAATATTCCTTATAATTCTGGTCTCCTTCCTATCGGAAGGATATTGTGAAATTTGAAAGGGTTCGGAAAAGAGTATGAGGATGTTGTCAGGGTTGGTGGATTTGAGCTACAGGGAGAGGCTGAAATGGCTGAGGTTGTTTTCCCTGGAGCGTCAGAGGCTGAGGGATGACCTTATAGAGGTTTGCAAAATTATGAGGTGCATGGACAGGATAAATAGACAAAGCCTTTTCCCTGATGTCGTTGAGTCCAGAAGTAGAGTGCATAGGTATAGTGTGAGAGGAGAAAGATATGAAATAGACCTACGGGCAATGCTTTCACACAGAGGGTGGTACGTGCATGGAATGAGCTGCCAGAGGAAGTGGTGTAGGCTTGTACATGTGCAACATTCAAGAGGTATTTGGATGGTTATATGAACAGGAAGGGTTTAGAGGGATATGGGCCAGGTGCTGGCAGGTGGGACTAGTTTGGGCTGGGATATCTGATCAGCATGGACGAGTTGGAAAGAATTGTCTGCCTGAACTACTGTGCTTTCCCAGCACCTGTCTAATCAAAACTCTCATTCCCAGCATTTGCAGTCATTGTTTTTACCTGGTCTGTTCCCATGCTGAACATCTCTATCTCTAGAACTGAATGTATCTGAGGTTTTTCTTCCTTCATTTTACTGCAATGCATTACACCCCTTCGCTCTTGTAAATTCCTCATAACCTCTAACTGCCGCTCCAACTGATCCTTGTGATGCGATAGAATTCGCAACAATACAAAAGTACTGCAGAAGCAATCCTCAGTAACATGGAAACACTTTCTCTTGTCCCACATTCGATAGGATGATAAATTATGCTACTCGGAGCCACATTTGCACCTTAACAATCTACAGACACAGAAAATAGCTGAATCTTAGTGCTCAAACAAATACTGCTCCAGGTTTACGTCGTCCAGGTCATCTGTGATTAAAAATTTAATCAAGAGGCTGTTCTCAATAAAACATATACTCAAAAAGAACACACTACTCACTATTGTAAATTAACCACAAAATGTTTACATTATAAACTATGTACTTAAATGCTTTCGTAATTTGAGTTTTCCCACATAGGTTCTTCCAAGGTCAGCGGTGAACTTCCTTGTGTCAAAATTGCTTTTAGACTCACTCCAATCTCCATTATTATGTGAACACAAAATAAAAAGGTAGCAGCTCTGCAAATTCACACTGTGTTGTCAGCAGTGGATGGTTCATTCTCATTTGATTTACTGGCTAGATTTTACCTGTCTTTGTCTTTCTTTCTCCCCAATGTTTAAAAAAATGCAACAACTTATGGAAAAGCAATTGCTGCTCCTGGAATTCGCAAATATCAAGTCTAACTTCTAAAATATATTTACAAAAAGGGCAGTTCTTACCGCCACAATTCTTCCAGTCTCTATCTCAAATTACACAAAATCCTTCCAAATGCAAATATTAGCAAAATGGTCAATCTTTATGCAGTTTCTGTATAGTAGACAACATCGAAATTGGACAATTGGATTTTCAGCAGCAATCAAAGACGTTAGTTTTGGTTTGATACATTTTAATTAGAGGAGATTCCTGAAGTGATGAAATGAAAAGGGTGAGTGATAATATAGAGCTGGTTGCTGTCAGTGGAAGTGTGAGAGCTAACAACACTTTTCGATTATTCTCTCAGTAGCAACACATAAATGATCAATAAGACCAACCTGAGTTTGATCTTTAGGGACATGAGGTACACATCGAGCAAAGAGAGGCCACAAACACAAAGAGAAGATGGTGGAAAGGCTAACCTGGTCTGACAGCATCTATGAAGAGAAACCACAGTTCAAGTCAAACATCCAGTATTGCTTATTGGTTTTGCAACTCGTCAATTTCCTTTCATTTGAAACATGGCAGACAACGTACTTTATGTTTACACGTGGATTTTTTTTATTTTAAATTAATTTAAATTTTGCCTCTGAGTTCAATGCAATTCAAGGTTTTTAAAATAAGTCCTTACTATTGCCTATCGTATAGTGCAATTTCCTAATTCTCCACGCTGTTTCTTTCAGTCCTCCATTTCCCTTCCATTTTGTGTGACATTTTAGACTTTACTGATTTGCTGCAACTTGAAATACACAATTTGTCCCTATTTTCTCATCTATGGATTTCGACTCGACCGGGGTGGGGGTGGGCGAGGGGCCCATTTACCCTTCTTTTATTCTCAGGATGTCTGTTCTGGTCACCTTTTCCAAATCAGACCCTAATACTGACATCGTAATGTTTCCTGCATATTACTGAGTGTCCATTCACCATAAAACATTCATCAAATCGAAACAAATGATTCTATTTCCACATTAAAGCAGGGCATGTTCCTTATTTACTTACATAAATAATCTCATTTTAACTTCTAAAATGCATTTACTGTCCGAGAAATTCATACTTGAACATTGGAAATGTGGCCACTTTACGTTCTCGTGACAGCTCAGCACAGTGAATGCGGGAATGCTAAATCACAGATGCTCTTAAAGAAGTGCAGCAGGTCTGGCCGCATCTGTGGAGACAAAAACTAAGTTCACGTTTCGAGTACAATGCGATTTCTCTTCATTAGAAATACTGAATGATTTCCTCATTTTATATGCCATTAATAGAGTCGGAGGTTGAACTAGAAAACAAAACAAAACAACAGAAAAATGATAAAGTGATCGTTGATGCTGGTGAAAGAGAAAAAATGTGAAGTGCATCCAAATGAAGTTATGAAAGGCAGTATGGGTAACCATTCGTAAGAACAAAGTAGCAAGATATACAGAGAACAGTCGCAAATGTTTCATGTAGAGACAACAGACAGATGTGGTCAGTTTCTGAATTCATTTAAATTCGATATTGAGATGTCCAGGTTGTGAATAGTGAAAGCAAAAAATCAATATGTTGTTCGTCAAGCGTGTGTTGTATTCGCTTCTTACATTGTAACATACATAAATGTGCCGAATAGCATCCCTCTCCACTGTGATATTTTTGTGATTCTCCGAATCGCACGAGTCATTTTCCAAGAAACATACTATGAGGCTGAGCTTCGATAACATTTTTGGAAGGTTACAACTCTGAGTTTCGATATGCCCTCAACACATGTCAATGTTCTATACAGTAAAATAGTACTGTTACTGCAAATTGCAGTAAACTCTGTGGGTTGTGAATACAACATGCCCACATCTGTTGAAATATAAATTCCATAATCTGCAATAATAATATGACTAAAAGATTGTGTAAGTTGTGTGTATGACCAGCTGGCGCTGAAAATGAAGGCTGAAGCAGATTGCTTCGGTAATGCATCATGTTCATTTTTCAGCCAGCATATACACCTACCTAAGGATGCCAACAGCATGTGTCAACTGTAAATACACGCACACTAGCAAATAATCTCAAGGCCATTTAGTTCTTATATTGCCTGAAGCATCAGACGTGGTCTTTTAGATGAGAAATGTTGGTCCAGAATACCATTTAATACCATAGAATCCCTGCAGCGTGGAAACAAGGCCTTCGGCTAGACAAGTCCACAAAATGTATTTGCACAACACTCTATATTTACTCCACCCTATTCATCCCTGAACACCTATGGGAAATTTAGCATGGCCAATTCGTCATACTGCACATCATTGCGAGGAAAGCAGAGCACCGTGGGATGGTATGGTGGCTCAATGGTTAGCACTGCTGCCTCACAGCGCCAGGGGCTCCAGTTCAGTTCCAGCCTCTAGAGACTGTCTGTATGGAGTTTGCACGTTCTCTCCTTGCCTGCGTGGGTTTCCTCCGGGTGCTCTTGTTTCCCCCCATAATCCAAAGATTTGTAGGCCAGATGGATTGGCCATATGATAGATGCATTAGTCAGAGGGAAATGGGGATGGGTGGGTTAATGTTCGGTGATCGGTGTCAACTTGTTGGGCTGAATGGCCTGTTTCCAAACTGTCGAGAAACTAATCTAAATTCCCACAGGAAACCTAAGCAGACATAGGGAAAATATGCAAGCTCCACGCAGGCAGTAACCCAACGCTGGAATCGAAATCAGTTCCGCAGCACTATGAGGCTGCAGTGCTAACCACTGAGGCACTGTGCCCCCTTGGTAAATGCTGAGAACATCATAATACAAAATAAACAAAGTCAAGACGCAACACGAACTAAATGAGCTCAATTCTCACCAGCGTCTACATACACAACGCATTCAATAGAAATTGATAATTGATATGCGGTTTTTTACATATGCAATCGTCCGTACTTCCAACACTGGAATAAGAATCATATTACATAATCAGTAACAGAAAAGAAAACGTGTATATCACAATAGTGCTAATGTCATGAATTAAATTTCGGAATCAGTTGATTCCTTCTTCAATTTTGTATGATGCAAACGAGAAAAAAAAGAACATTGACTCTCCACTCACATGGCCATTAGTTTACTTGTTCATCTGAGTAAATTCAGTAGCATTAGCTTGTGCTCTGTTTCTTATTTCAATTTTCTGAATGTTTGGTAACGTAGTGTACTTTACTTACGCATATCATTTATTAATATAAGTCATAAGTATGATCTTCAGCCTTACCGTTATTGCCTGAATCCAACAATGGCTCATTCTAATCAGTGTTGTATAAAGAATTGCAGATTCTTAAATTCAATTGCATGGAGTTTGTGTAAAGCAAGAATAACTGAACGTTCTCCCACCTCTGCATGCTGAAGAATTTGCAAATAAATAATCTGTTCCAAACCTGCATGTGAGCACATGAAGTGAAAAACATCATGTCTCCTCTTATCCAAAAAAATGCACAATTTATTCGATGTAAAAGGACACGAGGTTGTGAACAATAGACGTCCGTGCAAGCAATGACTGGAGTGAAAACTCCCCATGAATATTGCAACTTAATTGGTTATTTTCCCACAAATGTTCAGCGATTTCAACATGAGTTGCTTCTTTCAAGCGATACATTTCCTGAGTTCATGGAATTGTCCTCCAATAATTGCAGTATGACAGCATTTATTCAATACTCACATCATAAATACCTTCATGGACTTCTTATTAAATCAAGTTGAAGAAAGATAAAATAACTATTAACATCAGTATAAGACACCACTCTTCAGGTAAGGCTAAGAGTGCGAGTTTTCAACACCAGCTCACATCTGCGAATCATTTGCGTTGATTTGCTCCGCACATTTCTTTACAAAAATAGTTATGCAACATAAAAAATGCTTTTAAATGAGATACTTATCTACGATTGCTTGGGCCATATATTTGCACTTCAATATCATTTCAAACTCTGAAAGTAGGTTCATTGCGAAACTGAGAGGTTCTGACTGTGAATTTGTAAAACACTGTTTATATTTACCGTAACTACTACCATTGTGCAGTTATAATTCCACTATTCTCTGGCAGTTACACCTTTTCATTTGTCCTGGTAACACATTTGATCATTGCCCATTTTTTCTGTAGTGTATTCGTTTCATCACAACATTCACCTCACTGTTTGCTCTCACTATTTCTTTTGCCTCAGTTTCTGTGGTGTGTTCCTCGTTCTGAATCTATAGTAGTTTCCAATCCATATCTTGGATTTTCCATGTCACAGAACCTTTGGTCCAATAGGAACACTATTAACACCATGTAGCTCCCCAAAGTAGTTCCAGTCCTGATGTGGAGATCGTGACTTGTTCTTTCACTATTGCCAAGTGTCAAACCGTGGAAAATGCATTCCTCAGGGCACTTTGTCTCTATCTCCAGCAAACGGATTGCAACGGTTCGAGAAGTCTCCTCACGAACATTTCATTAACGGCAGTTTGAAAAGGATATTAAATATATGTTAGCCAGATTAACCACGAATGTATTAGAAAAAAGACTGGCAAAGCGAAGCCATTTTAGAAACATTTGCAAAAAGATTTGCTGCATTTATGAAGCATTTCCAGTATCCACGGCCTTTTGCTTTCACATTCAAGAAGTCAAAAATATTGGACCTTGACAAATCTGAACGTTCTGCGTTTCTGCCATCTGGATTTTCCTGTATTATGAATGTGCATTGAAACACTAGTTTCAATGACCACTGTACAAATCTGAGAAGTCTGCCTTAAAAAAAACAAATCATTGCTTTGATTATTTTCCTGTCTTTGATGTTCCACCTTGGTGTCCAGATTAACAATTTTAAGCTGAAGAGCCAACGATTTGAAAACGCGAATTGTATTTGATTTATCCCTGAATAATAATATCATCCATGAGCGTCAATTTATAAATTTTACGTCCACCATCTTAAGAACATATCTGATATGTACTAATTACTCAATTTTTCTAATGAGTTAAGTTTTCATTAACAAATCTTCAATGCACAAATTCTCTTGCCGCAGTGGGTTCATTTCAAAATACTGATGATAAAATGCGATCCGTATTATTACTGCTTTTAATAATATCAGATCCAGATTTACGTGTTCGTACTGATGCACAACATTGGAAACGAAATGCTCGAGGCTTAAAAAAAGCCCACCCACCGTCTTTGAACTCAGTTCCCAAATTACTTAACGCGTGACAGTAAATATTAAATGAAGCATGCCTTCCCTCAGAACATTGAACTCTTAATTCATGAAGTGCTCCAATTTACTCATTAAGCTGTTCTCTCATATGGAGAAAAAAACAACACCACATAGAACGTCTCCTTTACTAACTGCAAATTTGATGATTCCAGTCTAACACAGAATTGTGACGATTCATTCTCCAACTAAGAAGTAACGGAACTTAGAGTAACAAAAACTTATTTAAGACTTATTTAGGGCTCTATTGTGGAGAATATTTTCTGTGGTTTAATAGATGCATGTCGTATCAGAAGTCTCATGCTTAAATAGGGTGTTCACGGATATCTTTTGTTTAAAGCCCGATGAGAATCAGTATCTTATTTTGCAAATGTAATGTGAGGAAGAGTCACGACTTCAATTCTTGTTTCATTGCATTGAGAAACTCAAGGTGTTCTTTGATCTTCACTGATCCAAGCAATTCACATTTCCCTTTTCGATCATGCATTTTGGGGATGGGAGATGAGTTACTCGCCACAGAAGCCCGAGAACCTAATGTATTCTGATAGCTCGAGCATTGATATGACAATGAGATCTTCAAACTCTTGATAACGTTAACTAATGCGCGAGCACAGTTATGATGCTTCTTGGTACAGAGGCAATATGAGATTGTTCCTTCTAACACAGCGAGTATTTATAATCTGGAATTCACGGGGAAGAATATGTTGATTCAGCGGGTACTGTTGATGTATGAAAGAGGTCATTGGATGATTATTTCAATAGAAATAATATTCTACGAGGAACAGAAATTGCACTAAGACATGATGACCACTCAGGGAGGTGGTGCAGACATTATAGTCAAAAGGTCAAATCTCTGAAATAAAACTCCGTGATTTACAATTCTTAAGTTTGATAAATTATGGCTGCCTCATCATCTGTTGGCAAGTGTTGTTGTTCAAATGAATGAATTGGGTAAATCTGCAGAATTTATGTCTGACCCTTATTTTGTAGGATTACAGAGTGCTCCCTATAATAACTGAATAATGACATGTAATAAATATAAGCAAGCATTAAGTAACACACAGTGTATTCCTCGTTTCCACGGCTGCATGGTGATTCCTCTGGTACACACATCTGTACTCAGCTGAGCAGGTCTAATCTTTTCACCGTAACTGAGTAAAAATGATCGAATAGTTCACTCGCAGGACCTGCAGTCCATAAAGTCTTTTCAGATAATTAGTGCTGCTGGCCTAAAGTGCCTCAGTAATAAGCTGGTACCACTGTCCATTGCCAAGATTCTCCTCATTTGAACAGTTTGATTCGTGTTCCAAGCACACACACGCTCGCGCACACACACACACACACACACACACACACACACACACACACACACACACACAAAGACAGAGATATGAACAGAGACTTGGAGAAGTGTTACGATTTGGGATTGACAGAATTGAAGGGATCGCATAATAAAGAATGAAGAATTGGTGCATTAAAAATCAACCGATATGAATAAGAACAAAAACGCTGCAGTATTTCTTTTGAATGATGTAGTTTGCTATTTTCTGAACAATATAACAGGAGACAGGAAATTATATACATGGCTGTGTAAATGAGATAGTGACTGATTATTCTCTTCTTGTCATTCAGGTGTGACCGCATTCTTGAGTTGCTGTCTGAATTTGGACTGAGTCGCCAGGTAAATAAACGTGGAATTATGCTGCAGTCTATCATGAGATCCGGGTGTGAAATATTATATCAGTGAAATTGAATCTTGGAACTCAATTGTGCAATGTTCTCATTTAGCTACTTCTGAGTGAATTGAAACATTGCTGAAACAGAAAATCGCACCGCATTCTTGAGTTGCTGTCTGAATTTGGACTGAGTCGCCAGGTAAATAAACGTATTCATGCAGCAATTTAAGTTTCTCAACATAAACCCAACTCTTTGAAATAGGAATTCGGAATTGTTGTAATCCCTGGCATTTGCTCCTGTAAAGCTGTAATAGAGGAAATCGATAACATGCACGAACCACAGAAGAATGAAGCTGCCCGATATAGTGAAAAGTAAAACCACAGACTGCCTCCTGCTTTCCATCTCTGGGTCACCGCAAGTCTGTGTGGTACTGTGTCCTCTTAGTCCCTTGCGGACTCTACTACTTACTAAAATGTATTTCACTGTCAGAGCATTGAGCAATAAAATGAATGCGAATGGGAGCAATGGAGTCATAATATTATCAAACCAATCAAAAATCATCCATCCAATTTCATTGTAGTAGCTTGGCTTGATGTAACAGAACCATGGGATATTGTTAATTAACTTCCCAGGTTCTTGAGTGAAGTAGTAGGTGACATCTTTCAAAAAGAGCACAATCGAGGTTGTTGCTAGAACCACATGAGCAATTTTCTCAGTGCAATATTTTGGTTTTAATTTCTGACAACAAATGGCTACACATCGATCGAGAGTGAAAGTAACCGTGAACCAGACAGAACATTCAGTGGTGACACGTCGCAAGACATTGATAACACTACAGACAGGAGTAATGAAAATGAAAGATCCAGGGAAGTAGTAATAAATGATCCGCCATAGTGTGACCTCGGTGATAATAAATTGCAGATCCGCTGTTGCCATGGCCACCAAGTAGTAAGTGGTGCACTTGGAGAGACCGCACTTTCCCTTGGATAAGATCGCAATAGCGACTATGTTAACTGTGAATGAGAAACTGGATTCATAATTTCCAAATACTGTTCACAAATTCACTGGACAGTTAAACAAGATTTCTGCAAGACTAGAGGTATATGTGGGCTTGGTTAATTTCCTTTAGAATACCATCTCCACTCTGACTTGAACACACCTAATACTCGACAAATTCTGAGCTTAAAACTTCATAACACGGTCTGCAGATGTTCACTTTTTGAAAGCAGTTATAATCTGAAAACATTGAATTAATCTGGATCTCCGATTCCCGTTTTATGCAGCTTTAATTCTGCCTCGCCATGTTTTACCCTAAAGTAAGGAGCTCACTTATTACGCAAAGGAGACAATTGTTTGGTGGCATGATAATTCATAGTGCAACACCCAGGCCCTCAAATTATTCATACATCAAATGTATGGAGGTCACGAGTTTGTTAACCACATTATCCCAGTGTTTCTCTGTCAATAAACAGTTAACAATCGTCTTTTTTTAGTCGATCACTATGAAAGAACAGCAACAAGGCATTTATCTTGAGATGGACAAAAAAAAACGACTGACAAGTCTCTCCATTTTCAACATAATACTGTTTTGTACATTGGATAGTATGTAGTTTCTCAAACAATTATTTTGAAAAATTGCTATCAAATTCCCGTTGGCAAAGCAAACTGCATATAACTCTGCAATGGCAATTACTCTCAAAATAACATCAAAATTAGGATCACTAAGCTACACTTAGTGCACTTCATCAGAGAACAATGCTTCCATTTGCATAGTTTACTGATATCCACTATCATAGTTCAGTTTAGAATTAATATTAATTCAAAATTGCACTGACAGGAGCTCCAAATTGTACTTTACCTCAGAGACTTTCCTGATGTTATTAACTGTAGTGAAGATATCAATTTCATAACTTCGAAAACCCACGTCTAAGCTGATGTTTCGTTCACACGAGGAAATCAATGTAACTTCCAATGTCATTGAAGTCATTTGGCTGAACGGAACTATATCACTGAATTAGTCTCTGCATATGCGTGACCTTACATTAGATATCAACATAAGCATCCACAGAATGAAAATGGATATCACCACGCACCAAAAGATTGATACAAATTCAGTTTTGCAATAACAAAATGAAAAAAAAAGTAACCTACCAGGGACACCAACAACAGCAATTGTATTATAGTATATTTTTAACACATTGTCAATTGGATAATACATTCTCTCTGAAGTGAGCTTTGCCTTCGTTCTACACGCAATTGGACTGTGTTCGTGCTTTGCTGGAACTCGAGTGGGATGCTAATGATGCAAAATATTTAATTTTATTGACACAAGTAAACATGTTATGGAAGACAGTTAATTCCCCACTGTCATAGAACGTGTTTTATTGAAGGTCACGTGCACATTTCTGATTACGAAAAATATAATACACATTAATTTATTGTACTGCAAGTAAAGCTACAAGTTCCAAGTACACTCAAAAAGGCAATTGACTTCTTTCACTTGATTCTTCTCAGTTAGCAACCACGTACAAATAATCAGCTGAACGTATCGACAAAATCAACAAAAGCAAAAACAAAAGTTGCAGGAAATCGTCAGCACGCCTGGCACATCTCTCAAGAGAAAGCAATATTCATATTTCGGGTCCGATGACCCTTCTTCAGAACACAGGGCAGCTGGGAAAATGACAGTGAACATGTAGAATGTAGTGTGCAGGAGGGGGTAACGAGTAAATTGTAGATGGGGTCAGAGTCGAAAGAGAGAGAAGAACGACTGGACAGATAGAGTAGTTGACAGCGATCTGGTGAGAGGGTGAACAGATGACAATTGGGACAGTTAGTGGCTTACAATAGATAGTGGTTAACGAAGTGCTGATGAAGGGCTTTTGCACCAAAAGTCGATTTCCCTCCTCGTCTGACGTTGCCTGACAAACTGTGCTTTTCCAGCACCATGCTTTCGACTACATTTGCAATAGCTAAATGTTGATAACAGGAAGAGTTGCTGCCTTTGCTGTCCGTGACATTAAATAGGTCTCCCACAAATTTCGTGCCTTTGCGTCTCCTTTGGACAAGTAGAAGGGGAAGTGTTGTCTGTGTGTTTCTATGTGTATGTATGATTGTTTTGGGGAATGCGTGTTTGAAAATTGTTGTTTAAGAAAGAACACACATGGATGACATCTGTTTAAATATGAACATTTTGCATTAGGTTGGGTAAACAATAGGGACAGAAATTGAAGGACATTTCACTGACAGATGTGATAACGTGCTGGAGATGTTAAAATAAAGACATTGCCAGACCCAAGAAGCTTTTCATCAGGAAACTCGAATATTCGATCCTCCTGGTGCTCGGATGCTATCTGACTGGCTGTATTTTTCCAGTACCACATTCTCAACTCTTATCTCCGGCATGTGCAGTTTTCATTTTTTCCCTATCCCCAGGGTAGCCCGATAAATTAGCAAAGGTGTGCAATTTTGTCAAACTGGGCTGGTATTCCATTTAACTGAATGCAAACTAACAAGGCCTATACATTTTTCCATGGTGGGTTGTCGTTTTGTAGCATTTTATGGTAGCTGGGTTGGTTTCGTCAGGGCGATTTAAAACGTGATGGAAAAAAACGGTTCAGCTGTTCTGGCGATATATTCATTCAATGCTGTCATTCTTGCAATTTGACCATGTAAGTTCTCACTCCTCCAGTCAGTCCCACTATGTTTCTACAACATGGTCTTCGCTAATTAATTGGCTGCCTCGATCTTCAATGAGAATCTTTCTGATCTTTTCCATCTTTCCCTGGGTTTGGTTATTGATCAGTAGTGTCTCAAGTGCTGGTATTTCACTCTCAAAAGCAAAAAAATTGCTTGCGTCGGTTCGTTGTTCAAATCCTTGTGAGCCTCATGGGGTGCTCCTTGTTAGACGGTGGGTTCCAGTAGGTTTGACTTTTCTTTCAAACATGGCCTCTCTCTGTCCACTTAACGACTGTGTTTGTCCCTCTCAGCTGACGGTGTGTTCAGCAGCACAATGACGAATCTCAAGTATTATTATGAAGGACCTGGCAACTAAATTGTGCAAGGATGTTGTCACATGTAAAAAAATATTTTTAACCGATCCCTTTTTTATGAATAGACGTTATAAATGTCGAGTTGCTGAACTGGCTACTGAAAATGGATTCAGTAAATACCTTGTAAGTCCTTATGGTTTGGTTTAAAATGGTGGTAACAATGGAAGGGGAATTGTCAGCACTCACAGACTCAGCTTAATTTTTCTTCTGCATCACTTATAATAGTCAGAAGCTGTTTGGGGCGAAGGAAGGGTTGGAAGCTTCAGTTTCATGTAGTGTCCTCTTGGTTTGGAGATTTGTATATTCAAATCTGCTTTTGAATGTGAATTTTTGATTCTGGAATGTTAAAATAATGGAACCGTTCATGCGTAGAAGATGCTGCATCTGTTACTGTATTTCATTTTATATTATTTATGCTATATTAAGTTCCTATTCCCTTTGTTTTTATTTTAACTAATAATCATGGGCGTCACGGTGGTACAGAGGTTAGCACTGCTGCCTCACAGTGCCTGAGACACAGGTTAAATTCCTGCTTCAAGTGACTGACTGAGTGGAATTAGCACTCTCCCCGTGTCTGCGTGGGTTTCCTCTGGGTGCTCTGGTTTCCTCCCACAGTCCAAAGATGTGCAGGTTAGGTGAATTGGCCATGTTAAATTGCACGTAGTTTTAGCTGAAGGGTTAAATGTAGGTGAATGGGTCTGGGTGGGTTGCGCTTCGGCAGGTCGGTGTGGACTTGTTGGGCCGAAGGGCCTGTTTCTGCGCTGTAAGTAATCTAATCTGCTCATGCTTAAATCGGCTCCATCTGCCTTTGTTGAATAGTTTGAGAAATCGCATCTGACCTGAACACATACTACACCTCCATCTTTCAAGAAGAAAACGTTAGTGCCGAGCTAACTTTTGAAACCATTTTGAGGATGCTGGCCTTACAACTAATATTTGCAGATGAGGGGCTTTTGACTGATTCCAGTTCTTGAAATGTTTGCAGATGTGTTGGAAATGGTTTGCTGGGACATGTGCTGTGATCTGCCTCAGACGATATTTGTTACCTGTGGAATTGGTGACTAACTCTGAAAGGATAATGGCCTCTGTAGTTGTACCACCATGGTCTGCAACATGAGCAACAGAGGGTGAAGCTCTAAAACCATGTGGAATGTGATCTGCCATAACCACTGGGATTTTCCAAGACATTTTCGCAAGTTATTCTGAACGCAGGAACAGAGTGTGAAGGACGTTGATTGAATAGTGCACAATTGTTCTGGTAAGTCCTGCACGGTCTCTCCTTTTCAGGAGCATACGTCTTCCCATTCTTCCTGAAAAACATATACAGCTTATATAAGATATGAAATTTCCACCGACCAAACTATGGTACATTGAATTTATCTGTTTATATCTATTCACACTCTCTCCGTAGGCTCTTGTTAATCTAATATCCTGCTTATCTCAGTGTCATCATCAAACGGCGATGCAATGCATTTATCCCGCTCCTTAAGATCATTGATATGGGTTATTGTGGATCCCGAGCTACTCAATATCAGTTTGCAGTGGATACATTTAGTAAAACTGATTAAGACTGATTTAACGTAAGTGTATGCTTCCTGTTTGATGCCCAGTTGCAGTTGTGCACAATACTCCAGTTGCAGGCCCCAAAAATGTCTTCCATGTTTGCAACAATACTTCTATATTTTTATACTATATGCATTGAGAAATTGCACTTGCCTTTTTTATTACCTGCTGTACCTGTATGTAAAATTTCAGTGACACCCAGATTCCTCTGCACCCGAGTAGTCTGATGTTTCTCTCCATCTAGATCATATGTTGCCTTTATATTTTGCTGATCAAAATGGATGACAACACACTTATTAACATGAAATTTCACTTCCAAATGTTGGCCCATTCACCAAAATTGTTTATAACCATTTTACATTTCCTGTATCATCTTTGCAAACTACTGCTCCCCTCCATTTTAGTGCCATTTGAAAAGTTGTCTGCAATTCTTTTCTAACTGTAAGTGATAATGAAGATTACAAATAGTTGGGGCCTGAGGACTGGACTCTGTCGCAACCCACAAGTTGCTAATCAGAAAACGATCCATCTATTTCATCTCGTTGTATCTTGCTGGTTCACCAATCCTTGATAGAAACTGATACATTTGTCTAAAGACCACACGCTCTTAATTTGCGAATTAGTCTAAGAGCGTCATGTTACTCAATGTTTTCTGAAGTGCAGAAAATTTATATCTCCAGGCCCCCATTATCCATCTTATGTAATGTCAAACTTTAATGAACTTGAGTAAAACATTCAACCACTAGTTATTTTCATAAAACCATACTGCTCTAATGGATTGTGGTTATACTTCGCAATACCCCTGTCATTAATTCCTCCATCACAGATTATCAAAGTGCCTTTGAAACTAATAGTTTGCTCATTAATTGCAATGCAGAGTGAAGATGGCAATTCTATGCTCTTTATTTTCTGTAAGCTCTACGATATATTTCAGTTCCTGTGTAATGGGCCAAAACAGTGGAACACAAATGTCCTGATTGCTGTGTAACAGATATGAATGTCCGAAAGGACTCGTTGTGTTCCTGGTTGACAAAGTGATGGGGCTGAAAGTTCTCCTGATATTCGTCCAATATACCTTCGTGGCATGAGTTTGCTGCACCTGTTCCTGAGTAAGAGACTCAAGGTCTGTTCGTCCTCTTCCGGTTGACGTGTCAGAGGCTTGAGGGCTTACGGAATTTTCCTTTCCTTCCTAATAGTTTGAGGGGCTGAATGGTTTTCTCACATTCCTCCGTAACACATTCATGATGTTGACTGCACTACTCCTATCACTGTAATCAGGCTTAAGGATCTAGATAGCCTCATGCTGTTCCGGCATAATATTGTCAAAGGCTTTAGCACAATGCTGATGCCCCTGTGTAGCGGGCTGGAGAAGCAGAACGAATTTCTTCATTTCCGGTGTAATTGGCTTCTGTTGCTGACTCATTTTGGTGTACCAGGAAAGAAGAAGATCATCTTTTATCCTATAATATCCAGTGGGTATTGGATCAACCTCAACAAATTTTCCAAATAGGTTAACACTCCCCATTGTAGGAATCACTTGACGGAACCATCTCTGAGTTTCTCCTAATTAAACATTGACGTTTCGTCAGTAAGGAGACTAAATCTGTACTCACTTCTCCAGTTGTGGTCTCGTCAAAATCTTGTACAGCGGTGGCAACACATTTCCAGTCTACTGTAAGGTACCCCTTCAATTTAGAGTAATCAATCAGCTATCTGGTGGAATGCACAACACTATCGAAAGATCATTGTCTTTTGCTACTCCAACATCATAATGGGAAATCCATTGACAGTGGCACAATGACAATAGAGGAGTACAAATACGATGTGTTGAGATGGTCCTAACGATGCCATCGTCATCACTCAATATCTCGTCTGAACTTACCATAAATCCCCAGTTGCTGATAAGTTGGATCTCAAGATGCTGTTACCGTCAGGGAAGAAAAGGGTGGACCGTTATTTTGATAAAACATGGCTACAGCAGCGGTACCAGTGGGCTGTGGAGAAGCTAATGACGTTTCACTTTACAGAAATGTGATGGAGGTGGAACAGAGAACTATAGAGCAGTGAGTTTCAGATCAGTGTTAGCAAATCTATTGGTTGAAAATACAGAAGATGAACTTCATCTCCATTTAGAGAGCCAGTGTTTGATCATGTACAGTTGGCATCATTTTTTTTCAGCGGGAAGTCATGCCTAATTAATTTTATTGCTTTGTTAGAGAAAGTACTTCATATGCATTATCAGCAAAGCCTTTGAAAACGGCCCTCATGGAAAACTGATAAAGAAAGTAAAATCTCGTGGTATGAAGTGTAATTTTGCAAATTACATCCGAAATTGTCGCAGTCGCAGGACACAGAGGATGGTGGTACAATTCTGTACAGCTGCAGACCAGTGTCTCTGGTTTACGAAGGAGATCAGTGCTGTGATACATATTGTTTGTGGTATACAAAAATGATGTAGACGCGAAAGTGGGCGGGTTTGGCGGAGCGTGACAAATAAGTTTGTACTGGACAGAACGATGGCTGAGTTCTTAACCGTGAGGAGGAAGGACTTACGTTAAATGAAGACACAGATCAAATTGCCAGATGGGCAGATGAATTGCAGAAACAATGAAATCTTGACAAATATGTGTTGATGCACTTTGGAAGAATGGCCAGGAGAGGGGAGTACAGAATACACCAGGAAACTCAGAGGGCGATTCATCATAGAACTCTGAATATGCCTGTTTAGGCCAGTGGATTGTTAAGAAGGCATAGAGGGCTGTAGGCATAAGCACAGCCTTTAGTCATCGAGGAACAGATTATAAGAGCTGTACAGGAATATGGTTACACCACACATTGAATATTTTGTGCAGTTCTAGGCGCCACTTTACAGGATCGGTGTGACTGTACTGGAAGGGGTGCAGAGAAACTAAACTAGGATGTTTGGTGATAGAATATATCCGCAATGAAGAGAAGGTCTATAAGTTCAGGTTCTTTGCTCAAGAGCAGAGAAGTTTGAGGGTGACGTTATTCTGCAATATAAGATTATGAACGGCATGGGGAGGGTGAATTGACAGCAGCTGTTCCATTTAGTCAAATGTTCAAGGACAAGGGAACACACTTTTAAAATGAAGTGTTCAAGGTTGAGAGAATATACGGGCATTAATTACCTCGCAGTGCATGAAGGTCTCGGATGGGCTTCCTGACAAGGTAGTTCTCACAGGTTACTTCATAAGTGTTAAAAGATTATTGGACGAGTACTTGATGTGTCATAACATTTACGGCTCCGGGCCTCGTGTAGGAAAATAGGACTAATGTAGACCGTGCTGCATTTCTGACTGTCAGGATATATACTTCTTTGACTGTATCAGTGTGGAGTTCAATAATTGGGCAGCGTAAGACAGGAATTGGTGAGTTTATGAAAAGTATGTTAACAAGAGTTATATAAGTTAACTGCATTAGCTTCTAAAATGTATAGGTTAAACCCATGCATTAGCTTCTAAAATGTATGGTTTAAACCCACCCGACGATGAAAACAGTCGACACAGCACCGCTGAACAGAGATCCTGTAAATGAGCTGCCTTGTTGACACTGCTGCCATCTTTATCACGGATTGTTCATGTGGATGTCAGTATCAGCTCTGCATGATTGCAGACATTGATCGTGCGCTTTACAGGTAGTGGGAAAATAATGGTACACTGTTATGCATTTGACCAAACGGCCTCATGATCGTTTATAAAAGTAGCCTCGGCCCTACCTTCGGATTTATGAAGACAATTGAGCAGTTGCTAAATATGCAGAGCAAATGCTCCATCTAGTCCACATTTAGCAAAACACTCATTTATTTATTTTAAATTTATTTAAAAGAGGTAAAAACAATGACTTGCAGACGCTGGAAACCAGATTCTGGATTAGTGCTGCTGGAAGAGCACAACAATTCATGCAGCAGCCAAGGAGCAGCGAAATCGAGTTTCGGGTAAAAGCCCTTCATCAGGAATAAAGACAGAGAGCCTGAAGCGAGGAGAGATAAGCTAGGGGAGGGTAGGATTTGGGGGAAAGTAGCATAGAGTACATTGGTTGAGTGGGGGAGAGGGTGAAGGTGATAGGTCAGGAGGAGAGGATAGATGGAAAAGCAGATAGGCATGTAGGACGTTTCGGGTAAAAGCCCTTCATCAGGAATAAAGACAGGGAGCCTGAAGCGTGGAGAAATAAGCTAGGGGAGGGTAGGATTTGGGGGGAAGTAGCATAGAGTACAATGGTTGAGTGAGGGAGAGGGTGAAGGTGATAGGTCAGGTGGAGTGGATAGATGGAAAAGGAGATAGGCATGTAGGACAAGTCTCATCAAGTCATGGGGACAGCGCTGAGCTGGAAGTTTGGAACTAAGGTGAGGTGGGGGAAGGGGAAACAATGAAACTGTTGAAGTCCACATCGACGCCATGGGGATGAAGTGTTCCGAGGCGGAAGATGAGGCGTTCTTCTTCCAGGCGTCTGCTGGTGAGGGAGCGGCGGGGAACGAGGCTCAGGACCTCCATGTCCTCGGCAGAGTCGGAGGGGGAGTCGAAATGTTGCGCCACGTGGCGGTGTGGTTGATTGGTACGGGTGTCCCGGAAATGTTCCCCAAAGCGCTCTGCTAGGAGGCGCCCAGTCTCCCCAATGAAGAGGAGACCGCATCGGGAGCAACGGATACAATAAATGATATTAATGGATGTGCAGGTAAAACTTTGGTGGATGTGCAAGGCATTTTAGGGCCTTGGATAGAGGTAAGGGAGGAGGTGTGGGCGCAGGTTTTACAGTTCCTGCGGTGGCAGGGGAATGTGCCAGGATGGGAGGGTGGGTTGTAGTGGGGGGGTGGACCTGGCCAGGTGTAATTGTGGAAGATCAACTGTTCTACGAAGCCAACAAAGAGACGGGTAAACCTTGGGCCCATACGTGTGCCATGGCTACCCCTTTGGTCTGGAGGAAGTGGGAGGATTCGAAGGAGAAATTGTTAAGGGTAAGGACCAGTTGAGCGAAACGACTGAGAGTGTCATTGGAAGGATACTGTTGGGGACGTCTGGAGAGGGAAAAACGGAGGGCTTGGAGATCCTGGTCATGGCAGGTGGAGGTGTAGAGGAATTGGGTATCCATGGTGAAGATGAGTCGTTGGGGGCTGGGGAAACAAAAGTCTTGGACGAGGTGGAGTGCGTGGATGATGTCTTGAACATATGTGGGGAGTTCCTGGTCTGGGGGATATCAGACAGTTTAGAGGTAGATAGAGATGAGTTCTGTGGGGCAGTAGCATACTGAGACAATGGGTCGGCAGGTTGGCCACGCTTTTGGATCTTGGAAGGAGGTAGAACTGGGCACTGCGTGGTTCCCAGACTATGAGTTTGGAAGCTGTGTGTGGGAGATGTCCTGAGGTGAAGAGGTTCTTTATGGTCTGGGAGATGATGGTTTGGTGATGGGGGGGTGGAGTCATGGTCGAGGGGGCAGGAGGAAGAGGTGTCCTCGAGGTGGCATTTGGCTTCAGTGGTGTAGACGTCAGTGTGCCAGACCACCACTGCGCCCCCTTTATCACCTTGCTTGATGGTGAGGTTGGGCTTGGAGCAACGGGATTGGACGGCTGTGCGTTGTGACGATGAGAGCTTTGAGTGGGGGTAGGGGGTAGACAGGTTGAGGCAGTTAATGTCCTGGCTGCAGTTGGAAATGAAGAGTTCGAGGGCAGGTAATAGGCGAGCGGGGGTGTCCAGGTGGATGCAGTGTGTTGGAGGTGGGTAAAGGGGTCCTCGGAAGGTGGGCGGGAATCCTGATTGTGAAAGTAAGCTCGGAGGCGGAGGTGACGGAAGAATTGTTTGACGTCACGGCGTGTATGAAATTAATTGATGCGTGGACGGAGGGGAATGAAGATGAGTCCTTTGTTGAGGATTGATCCTTCATCCTTAGTGAGGGGGAGGTCTGGGGGGATGTTGAAAACTCGGCAGGGCTGGGAGCTGGGATCTGATGTGGGCGTGGAGCTGAGAGTGGGGGCGGAACCTGCAACTGGAGTTGGTATGGTGGTGGGGTGAATGGGATGGAGTCATGAGCAGGGGTAGTGTTCCCCTCAGGGTTCTGGGGGGTGGGGATAGTGACAGTGGGGGGCGTGTCAGCAGAATGCAGGTGAGTGGCGCAGGTGGGGGCGGAAGTGCTGCTGACTACCGCAGTAACACTGACAGAAGTCACTCAGCATGTGGCATCAGCGATGATGTGAGGGGCGGAAGTGATGTCACGTGTGATGCATGAAGAATAGTGAGGGGCAAGGCAGGCATCCTTGCAAGAGGATTCGCAGTAGGGTTAAAATCAACGAGGTAAAAATAATGACTGCAGATGCTGGAAACCAGATTCTGGATTAGTGATGCTGGAAGAGCACAGCAATTCAGGCAGCATCCAAGGAGCAGCGAAATCGACGTGTCGGGCAAAAGACCTTCATCAGGAATAAAGACAGATAACCTGAAGCGTGGAGAGATAATGTTGAGGAGGGTCGGGGTGGGGAGAAAGTAGCATAGATTACAATGGTTGAGTGGGGGAGGGGATGAAGGTGATAGATCAGGGAGGAGAGGGTGAAGTGGATAGGTGGAAAATGAGGTCGGCAGTTCGGACAAATCCAGACAAGTCATGAGGACAGTGCTGAAGTTTGGGACACTGTGGTGAAAATGCAACCAACGAAATTCGAATTTCAAATAGCAACTCGTTTGTATAATCTTACTATGTAATTAATGCTGCAACTATCACCAATTAATTACTTCAACATAGAAATATCACTAAGACACTATCTTTGTCACAAAAGAAAAAAGAAATCAGGAACAGATTCCCACATGCATTATCCACTCAATGAGAAAAGAATATCAAGAAAAATCCAGACATAGAAGCTGCCAGGAGACAGTCACTGCAGCTTCCAAATCTGTGGAGACCGCAAAAGCTTCGGATGCTGTAGTTAATTTAAAAAAAAAACTATAGAAATTCTTATCTGCGAGTTGTGTCTTTATTCATTCAGATCATTGGAAATGAACCGAAACCCTCCGAAGCTGTAGAGTCAATGGTCTTAAGTAACCAGACCTTCAGTCTCGTATAATTTCTCTAAGAGGAAATGAGAACAAAATAACTTATTACAGTGACAGAATTCTCACCCCACCCCCAATTTCAAAACTCTCCAGCACTACACACGATGGCTGCATTTTTAAAAACATTTCGTCTTACTCTGTTAGGGCATTGCAACACATTTATATTACTTTCATTCAAAGCATACAAACATTCACTACTGCAATCTTGTTCAGTCCATTGTTTATCCCTGCCATCGAACACGTTTGTCTTTCTTCATCAGAGTCACAAAAACGCCGTTTATAATTGTATGCTTTCTTAGCCTGTCAACTTGCAATTAGAACTGCTGGAACAATAAGATACATTTAGCTAATCTGGGAATTGTTTCGGATACATTTCTCGGAATATAAATTTTGATAAGTTGTAACGGCAGCAACAAGCTCAAATTTTCCTTCGGAATCATGGAAAATTTCCATCAATGATCATTCAGCTTTCTGGAAAAATACCCAATAGATCTTTGTACCTTTATGCTATCTTTGTGCAAGATGAAAGCATCAGCATCCGCTTACCTTGCATCGATATTCACCTTAAATAGCGTAATGTAATTCGGTGTGATTAACACTGGGGCAGTGGTTCACACTGAGGCATTGATTAACATAGCTTTCTGGCTGTCGAATGCCTTCTGACAGTACATTGTCCTTTTTAAATTTTGTGAGCTTCTTTCAAGACATAGTCAGTGGAATACTACCAAATTTCAATATAAAATTTCAAAATAAACACTCGATTTTCCGAATCGGATTAGTGTCCTCCGCATCGTTGGCATGTGAAATTTCACAATAACCTTTCCTTTCACCTCCCGTGGGGGCATTTGAACATGTCCAAATGCGTGTATCTGGAATGTGAACCGAGATTTTGTGACTCATTCTTAGCCAGTTTTATTCGAAAACTTGACCCAATAATTAGATCAAACAATTCCGAAAAATACTGCAAAAAGGTCCTTCCGTTTATGATTAAAAGGCACCAGGTCATCCATATATTCCACACAATTGGGTAATCCAGAAATTACTTTATTGGTTAGTATTTAAAATGCGTCTAGCCCATGCTTCGAACGAAAGGGCAGGAGTTTAAATTTATACAGCACATGCAAAATCACAAAACCAAAATTGATTTCACTCTTTTATGTAAAGATTCCTGGCAGAAAGCTCTGCAAATGTATAACGTAGAAATGTAAGTTGCTTGTCTAATTTTCTCAGTAAAGTTTTCCAAACGTGGAAAAACACATGAATCAGAAATTCTGACTGCCCAAACTTTGCAATAGACCACATATAATCACTGATATTCGGCTCAATTATCATGGCTGAGTCCCAGCCACTGCCAGTTGTGTTGCAATTGTGATGTGGTTCATATGATTTGGAACTGCGCCAAACTTGGAGGATTATTCAGTAAGAATGTTCTGTAATTTGTACAGCTATCCCAATATCTCTTTCCTGCATATCTCGCCTATTAATATCATTAACTCTGTCAGGTAATTTAAATTTTACTCTGAAAAATAGCTCAATATTTTAACTTTTTTTTTCGAGGACTTTCTCATTGTCTAACTTATTTTGAGGATGATCCAATTCAGAATCATCTGAACTCGAGAATTCACTTTGTGTTGTTTGCAATCAAATATATTTTGAGCAGATTCACATGACACACTCTATGAGATTTCTTCCTATTTGGCATTCTTAACAAATATTTAACATCACACGATTACCTTTCGACTTGATAAAGCATGCCAATCATTGCTTTTAAAGGCTCGTCTGTCTCTGGACGGATCACTAACACGTTATGGTCATTCACAAAATTGCAGACCACCTTTCTGCTTGCCGGTGTAATCTTGTGACCTCATTTCTGGCCTCACTGCTCTCAGAATCCTGCACATTGGAACTGCAATGAACTGAAATGAGAACATCCATGATGGATTAATTAATAAGTGAATTTGATTGATTGATGAATTTGGGTAAAGGGATATTTCAGTACATTCTTCACCTGCTGTCTGAATCACGGCATAAATTGCGGCGTTTGTGCAGCAACTGAGGATCTGTAACATGAAGCCCAATTCCTGTACAAACCAATCCAGATACACAGAGGTATTCACAATCCGCCACAACCGATACCATATATAAAACACCATCACCGTTGACCATAACAGGATGAAATTGCCCGAGATTACAAACAGTAAAATGATGGTTTTTTTCTATTTCTCATTTCTTTGCCAGAGTGCACGTCCTCGTTAGTGTGAATTCGTAGTCTCCTGTGGGCTCTGCTGGTAACTAAATGTGTCTGACAGTGAAGACATTGAGCAGCAGAATCACGAGGAATGGGAGATCCGAGTTTAAAAAATAGTGCAGGAGCTCGATTGCGGCCCAGAAACGAGAGAATGTAAAAGTAATTTTTGCCTCACAAAACCAGGGGACATTCCGCAGCCGATACTGAGCTGTGAGCAGAAAATACCAGAAAATTTTCTTTAAACAGCTCAGCGCAGTCACTTCTCCCAGAACGACAACCACCGTTTTCTCACTGCAATATTTACTTTTTAGCTTCTGACAACAAATGGCCACGAATCAATCGAAGGTAAAAGTGACGGTGAACCAGACAGAACAGTCAGTGGCTGCATAAAGCAGGATAGCGTGGATATTACACACGGGAATGGAGTAAAGGAAATAAAACTTATTCCGATAAACAATGGGAATGTGTCTCAATACCAAGTCGAGGAAAATGACCAGTAGATCCGCCGCTGCCATGGCCCCCAGATAACGCCTGATACATGAAGACAATCCACAATCTTTATAAAACAGGATGTAGATCGTCACTACGTTAACTGTGAGGGAGGAAAAAAAAATAAACATATTACACGTTTGCCTGAAGGCAAAGTGATCAATTTGATTGTGAAACCAAACGTGTCACTATTCAGATATTTATTAATGTAATTAAGCTAAAATAATAAATGGGAAGGTGTATGGCAAATACAAAAATGTGTCATGTATCACAAGAAATCCTCCCTCCTCACACACACACAGACATCCATAAGAACAGATGTTTTCTCAAACATTCCCACACGCTCAATAACTGGGGAGCAGACACAGGTCCTTTTTGCCAGTTCAGAATACGAATGTTGAAAACGTTGCTGTCCTGAAGGGTTGTCTCTCAAATCTTTCAAAACAAACGGAGGTTGGAAATTTCTGTCGTTTGGTCAAATTGTGGTCGATTCTCTTTCGTGACGAAATTTAAATGCAGGGAAAACGTATTCACCACTTTAACTGCCTGAAAGGACTTCGGAACAGAGTCAACGTCTCACTGGAACGGGATATGTTCCCTCGGGATATTATCTATTCATCAATTTCCGGGCCTCGGGCCTTTCACGAGTAATGTCAGGGATAGAATGTGCAGCGGAATATCGGGTTCAGAATGTTACATAAAATTACAGTTTCGAATATTCTAGGGAATGTCGGGTACAGAACGTTTCGAGGAGTATCAGTTACAGGGTGTTCTGGAGAATGTCAGTTGCAAAATGGCCCAGTGAATGTCAGGTATTAAATGTTCCGGGGAATGTCAGTTAGAGAATATTTCGTGAAATTTCGGTGGTTGAACCTTCCGGGAAATTCGGCTGTAGATTGTGATGGAGACATAAAAGCCCACATCATAAAGTCCCTTCTGACCATTAAGTTTGGTGAGACCCACTCAGCCTCACGGTGAGAATTTTTCCCAAACTCAACTCAACTGGCAGCTTGTACACAAAATGAATAAGATAAAGTTAATAGCTTAAAAATTGATGTAATATCTTTTTAATGAAAATGCAGATGCCATCCCTTATTCAGCCATTTCCACCACTTCCTTTCAGGTCTGTCTAACCCTTCTCATTGTAAGGTTTTCTGGATATTCAATTCCCAATATCGGTCACGCTGTGGTCTTGACTGTCTAATACCATTAAATGATATCCATTTCACTCAGTTCATGCACTGATTTTCTCAGTTTATTTTGAGAATACAATACACATTCAGCGTAGCTTTTATTCAGCTTTTTACCCATTATTCCCTGTTCCATCGTCAACTTTATTCCTCTTATTTACCGATCAGGAACCAATCTAACACCGTCGTACTCACAGAATCAGGCCTGATGGATAATGCATCATGAAGTCCCATGACCTTCCCTATGTATATCCTGTCTCACCAGCACCACAGTCTCACCAGTGATGGGGGCACCGTGACACCGTTGGGAAAGGGGTTTCCCTGGAATTACCGATCATTGATTGAAGAACCCGGGAAATCTCATGGTAACGGTTCAGATAGGGTTCAGGAAATCTCCAGCTGATGCACATCTGCTGCCTTCCACACCACCCCTCGACGTTGAAAACAAATCGGAGGCAGGACATAGGCTTATAAGGTGACAGGACGCTCTCTGGGGGTGAGACTGCAATGTTGATGAGCAATAGTACGTCCACAGTCCCACCACTGACTGACCAGGAAGACGTTTCAAAGTAAAAGCAGCCAGACTGTGGAAAGTGATGGGGGAACCAGCAAGAGGGAACATTCTCACCAAACTACTTGTCACAGATATAATTGTTCCGAGCAATGTCAGGAGGAGCACCCAGAACACAGGCTAGGTGGAGGGAAAGTCTAAGCCCCATATTGAAGATAACTCCCATGGTGTTCACCTGCTGTGAAGTACTCAATACTCCTAAAGGACCGAGGAAATGGCATCAATGAGGCACCGTGAGCTATCAGCAGTTGCATCATCAATGGCCTTTCCTCAAACAGAAAGTCATAAGTGGGCTTTTCATTGATAGTTTCAAAATGTTCAGCACCATTCACAAATATGCCGACACTGAAGCAGGATATTCAGCTCATCAACTGTGTAAACAAAGACAGAATGAAGCTATTCAGTCATTCGACGCTGTTACACAGAAGCTAGGTCAGATCTTAAAATCTCTCATGCCTGTCACACAGGAAAAAGATGTGAGCACTCAGCCCTTTGAAGCTGCTGCATTGCCATATGTGGAGCACTGGTTACTCATCCGGGAGCAGGGATAAAACATGGATTAAACAGTCTTTCTGAGGTTAATGCAAATTGCATACTGTAGTAACATAATGACCAGTCCTGGGCCTTCAATCATTTGCAGCCAATATCAATGTTTTCAATAAATGGAACAAATGTATTCTCTAAGATAACCAGGAAGTTGCAAAGAGGACGTAGAGAATCTCTAACTGGAGAAGCACTGGATAACAATTTGGCAGCTGAAAAATAACACGAGTAACCGTGAAACTGTACATTTTCCATGCAAAATACAAGGTTGGATGTAACACAAACGCAGAGAGGTTGCAGGTCATAGTGCGAGAATGTGTACTGCAGTATTCACTCTGACCCGAGCAGAGTTAGGAAGTCTTGCTCGATCTCCAAGATGGCCTGCTCCCTGATGTTGCCAGTAGCTCCATTGTTGTCAGTACACATCGGATACTTTGATGTTGTTGGTTGGCGGTAGCGAGTGATAAAGGGAAGTGTATTTTGGGCAGTGTACCAAGGTGACAGCATTTATACGAGAGGCCACCCTTTCTTAATCCGTGGAGACCCGAATTCGATTAGAATGGCTGACTGCTTCTGAACGAAAACGCTATGGCTGCTGCCAGGACAGTGAGTATTCACCAATGGACATGGACATACTGCAAAATTAATGCAGTGAGAGACGAATGGTACAATCACAAGAACGAGAACGAAAGACGTTGCCAGTTCAGCTGACATGGTCAGGTGTATAACATTCTTAGTCAACCACAGAGAACCATTCACCCAGAGGGGATTGATGTTCACCACAGAGCCCTGCGTAGACCAAGTTCTGTTCAGTTGAACCCAAGCAAGTGTGGAAAACTGTGCAGACAACAGAAGTGCATTGATCTATAAACCCGAACTCGATATCTGTGCAGCACAGGGACCTATGTGGACCACACCAAACCTTTAATCGATTAATCCGACTCAATATCTGTGCAGCCTGGACACTGGGCTCATTTCGGACTGAAGACTGGGCCCCATGAGACATGAAGACTGGGCAAATGAACAGTGTGATCAGATGACTAGGCCTAGTGCGACCTTGAAAATGGGCTCAGGGCAGGATCCAGACTGGGTCCAGTGTGGTCAAGAGACTGGGTCCTGTACGATCTGGAGACTGGGACAAGCGTTGCCTGGAGACTAGGTCCGATGCAGTTTGGAGTCTGGGCTCGCTGCAGTTTGTTGGCCGTGTCCAGTGCAGTCTGGAGACTGCGATTGATGTGGTCTGTAGACTCGGCCCGCTGTGCTCTGGGCATTGGTTCTGGAGTGCTCTGAAGACTCAGCCTGTTGCAGTTTGGAGACTGGGTCTCGTACAGCCTGGAGACAAGGCCTGCAGCGGTCTGGAGAATCAGCTGTTCCCAGTTTCCAGATTACAACTGACCCAGTCTCGCGACTGCACAGGTCCCAGTCTCCAGATCGCACCGGGCCCAGTCTCCAGACTGCAACAAAGAGTTTCCAGATTACACCAATCCCAGTCTCCACGCTGCACCGAACCGACCACAGTGGAACGAGCCTTAAGACTGCATTGAGCTCAGTCTTCAGACTACCAGGCTTGTGACTGGGAATGGCATGGTCTGAGACTGAGCCCCGTGCAGCCTGAACGCTCGGTGTACTGTAGTCTGGCGAATCGGTTCAGTGCAGCATGAATACTGGGATTGGAGTGGTCTGATGACTGTCTGGTTTGGGCTGGAGACTGGGTCCGTTGCGGTCTGGAGATTGGGCCTCATGTGTCCTGGAGACTATGTCCTTAGTGGTCTGAAGGCTCAGCCAGTTGAGGCCTGGAGACTGGGCCTGGTCCGATCTGGAGACTGGGATCTGTGCAGTCTCGAGATTGGGCCAGGTGCGGTGTGCAGACTGTGTCCGATGCGTTCTGGAGTCTGGGTCTGATGTGGTCTGGAGACTGGGCCCAGTGCAGTGTTCACCCTGTGACAGATGCTGTCTGCAGACTGGGCCTGGTATGGTCTGTAGAGTGGGCCTAGTGTACTCTGAATACTGGGACTCAACCTAGTGCAATCTGTAGACTGGACCCAGTATTGTCTGGATACTGGGTCTGGTGTAGGGTGGAGTCTGGGTGCAGTGCAATCTGGAGACTGGACCCGGTGTACCTCGTGATTGGGTCTTGTTTGGTCTGCAGACAGGCCTTGGCGTGATCTGTAGCCACGGCCCAGTTTGTTTTAGGGACTCGGCCATTTGCATTCTGGCAACAGGGTCCGTTGCAGTCTGGAGAGTTAGCCTACTGTAGTTTGGAGACTCGGTGCTGGAACAGATTATCGTGGAGAGACAGTAAACTATGTCTTATATTTTCACTTTTATTCTTCTGCTTGACTTTGATTTATTATTATTTCAATTTTGTAACACTTACCTTAGAATCTGTACTTCGGCATCTGTTAAATAAGATGTCGTCATAAGCGAGGTCATTGCAAAATATCACTGCGTTCATTAGAGTGCACGTGCCATGAGGCCAATTCATTTCAAGTGTGGGAAACTCACTGTTTTTGATGATTTTCCAAACAAAGCTGCTGTTTGTGCAGTGGAATCAGCTGGCCTACCTCGTGATGTATTACATCACTTTTAACACAGGAGTGAGAAGCAGATGGAACGAGAGTGGGGGAGTGTGGAGGGAAAGTTTGATTCCTATTTTAATGGATTCACTCCTAAAACAACAGAAACCCAAATAGCACGAGATGCAGATGCAGAGATACACACTTTAAGACTGCAAAGCACACCCACAACGAAAGAGGTGAACACACACACACACACACATAAAAGCAGGCACTTTCCCCCTCACGCCTGATTTACCTTTCAGTAAGATCATGGCTGATCTGATCTCGGCCTCAAGTTTATTTCCTATTGGGAGATAAGGAAATGCACTTAACTTAGCTGTTCGAGTAAAAGAACATTTGAACCAGTGGCTGGAATTCTCTTAGTTTAAACATACTTCTGGAAATGGAAATGTCTGGTCCACAAATTAACGATATAAATTGTGGCTAGGCATATTTAATTAGCTATGAAATTTCAGCAGATGATTTGGGAAAGCTGTCTACAGGGAGAGGGATGTCATGAAAGTGGGAATATTTGAAATGCGAGATAATGAGAGTTCAGGAACATTATGTTCTTGCTCATGTGAAGGGCAATGCTAGCAGGAGAAGGGAACAGGACATGATAAGGAATCGTGAGGTCCTCGCCAAATAAAATTATGAACCGCTGGGATCAAATGAATCTTCTGAGCATACGGGGTGTAGGAGTACACTTACGAGGATAATCAAGATGTCAAAAAATGGACATGCAGTTATTTTGGCTGATAAGATTAAAGATAATCTGAAGAGCGTTTAAATGTATATTATGTGCAAAAGAGAAACTAGAGAGAGGTTTGAGCCCCTTAAAAATCAAAGCACCATCTATTTTTGAGCCCCTTAAAAATCAAAGAACCACAGAAGAATTGATTTACGGAGACTATTATCCAATGTACTCACATGAGGACAGTGAAAAGTTTACACGTCCCCACATGTGAAACAATCTTACATGCAAACGTAACCCATTTGAATATCTCAAATCTCCCGGCCCAGAATCTAAATGCAAAGAAAAAAATGAAGATTATAAATTTAAAATTTAAAAAATGCAGACCTTCCTATAAAAATGAAAAGAAAACAGAGGAATACAGTTAACAGTTCATCAATGTGTTTCTTCAGCCCCTGGCCGCGCTGGGTTCACACTCCTCACGAGGTTCGACCTCCCTCATTCTGCTGCCTTCCAGCCTGTTCCTGCTCGATGGGTGAGATCGCACAAGAATATAGTTTGTGAGTATTTACCGTCGAGGAAGAAATGCAAAAGAGGACACTCAGGGAAACAAAAAAAGTGATGTTTTGAAACGAGGCCACGTTAAAGAAGAGGCAGTGCTGGAGGTCTTAAATGCATAACCATAGATAAATAAGCAGGACCTGTTCAAGTGTATCCCAGGTAATTGTGGAAAGTGGGGAAGAAATTGCAGGGCCTTGAGCTGAGATATTAGTATTATTCCCCAGAGTTCTGAGGAAGGATCAGTGATTCCAAAACATTAACACTGACTTCTCTGCATAGATGCTGTTAAACCTACTAAGCTTGCCCATCACCTTCTGTCTTTGTTTCTGAGTTACCAAACCTTCAGTTCTTTGAATACATTATTTATATCATTGATAGCAAATGGTGAGGTGCGAGAGGAACTGGGGGCATCTAGTGTTGCGACTTTAGTTTTAAAAAGTCTGCAAGAAAAAGTCAGAGTACGACAGATTGTGAGTCATGTCAGGGCTGTGGAATTATTTGGAGGAGATTCGGAGAGACAGGATTTACATGCATTTAGAAAGGCAAGGACTGATTAGGGATAGTCAGCGTGTTTTTTTTTCTGTGGGAAAACGTGTCTCAGAAACTACATTGCAATGTTTGACGAGGGGACCCAGAAGATAGATGAAGGTAAAACAGCATATGTTGCTTATGTGGACATTAATGAGGCTCAACAGAATTCCTGATGGTTGACTGTTTAATAAGGTTAAATTACAGAGGGTCAAGGACAGCGAGCCAGCTTGACAATAGGAGATAGAGCGTACTGGGGGAGATTTGTTGTTCCGACCGGTGGCCGGTGTCCAGAAGTGTGCCAAAAGGATTAGGCTGCTGCTGTTTATTGATTTTGTAAATGATTTGGATCAGAATGTAGAAACCATTGAGGAAGTAAATTCGTAGGCGAAACCAAAATTTGCTTTATTGTGTACAGTGAAAAAGGCTATTTATGAGAACAATGAGATCCTGAGCAACTGAGCCATTGGGCCCAGGATTGGCAGATGGAGCTTCATGCACACAAGGCGTTTTGTTGCATTTTGCTCGAAAAATCAGGGTAGAATTTATGCTGTTAACGGTAGGGCACTGGGGAGTGTCACCAAACAGAAAAAAAACAGGTGTGCAGGTGCCTTGGTCCGTGAAATTATTGATGCTGGTAGACAGGCCAATGAAGAGGTTTTCGGCACGCTTGCCTTTTTGTACATCTTGATATGGCAGTACAAAGGAATGGTAAGATCACACTTGAAGTACTGAGTGCGTTTCTTGTCTCCCTGTTGTAAGAAGGATATTGTTAGCTGGAACAAGGACAGAAATATTTAAAACGACGTAACAGAGACCGGAGGTTTGGAGATAGATGGGTAGGCTGGGAGTTTGTTCCATTTGTGTAAAAGGCTGAGGGGTGACGTTATAGAATCATGAGGGGCATGGAGGGGAAGAATAGACAAGATTATTTCCTTAGGTTTGGGTGTCAAAAACCAGACAGCTAAGGTTGAATGTGTGAGGGAAGAGATTTAACACTGATGTGAAGGGCAGCTTTTTTTCTGACAAAGGGTGGGGTTTATATGTGAGAAGCTGTCAGAGGAAGTATCGAGGCGAGTATAATTACAACGATTAAAAGAAAATTTGATGGGTTCATGAATAGGGAAGGGTTAGAGGTGTTTGTGCCAAAAGATGAAGACTACAACTCATTCACTTTAGGAAATCTGGTGAGCATGGACGAGTTGATCCGAAGGGGCTGTTTGCATATTGCATGACTCTAAAGGTCTATGGTTCTATATCTCCACATACATCACTAATTCTTCATTACTCTCAATTCAGTTTCAAGTCAACAATCCTCTATACAGACTTTCAATGATCTAGCTCTCCGAACTTAATTAAATAGATAATTCCTGACGTAACATGGTCCTGGAGACCACAGCAGCAGCAGAAGTACAATTATGTTCAAGCACAATCCACAATCTGTTGCCCGAACTTACATCTCAGTCTACCATCACAATCAAGCAGATCTATGATACGGTGACAAGTGTGCGTGAACATGTCAGTGTCAGAATCATGTGCACCTAAACCTAATTACAACGTGTTAAATTTACCGCATTTGACTGCTTACATTCCAAAATGCAGGGCTAACGTTTGTTACAGAGAGCGAAATGATGCCAAGAGCAACAGACCAACAGTCCTGCCAACTTTAATTGGTGATGGACTGTTGAATAACTCACATGAGGCGTGGGGTCCACAAATATCCGCAACATACAGAGATACCAGCCATGTGCATCTGTGCAAAATTCAAGGAAGTAGTCTCTGCATCATCCGCAAACAAAAGTGCTGATTCGACTATCCAAATCACACTTGTCACGATACCCACAGGATCACATATGCCAGGCATCAATCAATTCGATTTGCTGCACTTGACATGAAGAAACAGCTGAACGCAGTAGGCATGGCAAAGGCAATGGGCCCCAATACCATTCCTGAAATTGAATTCAAGACTTGTGCTGCAGAACAAGACGTGTCCCTGAGGAAGGTGTTTCATTTCAGCTTTGAAATCTGAAATCTGCCTGGCATTGCAGAAAATAACTAAACTATGTTCAGTCCCAAGGAGGACAACAACGTGACCATTTAGCATGCCCACAGTCCCATCACAATTGACACATGAGTCGGTTTCGTTTTGTCCGAGCTGTTCAGCAGCACAGAAATAAGCTGATCAATGTGATTTCTGATAGGTCCCAAGGGAGAATTTGTTGTTATGGAAATATCACTAGATTTCTAATCCAGACAAGGTTAACACCCTGGCGGTTGGTGAATGTTAAACATAATTAATAAAATCTCGCAATCTAAAACCTGGTGTCAATAATAGGGACCATGAAGTCACCGTCGATTGTATGAACTAATTTGCTTCACCAATGTTCTTTCAGGAAGTGAATTTCCCGTATTTTCCTGGTTGGCCTAAAAGTGACTCAAGACACACAAACATGTGATAAACTATTCAATCACCTCTGAAACGGCCAAGCAAGGCACTCAATTGTCTCAAACTACTCCAATGTCTTAAAGAATAAAGCTGGAGACAACACCTGGCACCAGCATTGAAATCAGAAAAGGAAATGTAAAATACATTGGACTCTGCAGATGCCTCCTGCCTACCATCTGACAGCCTGTGACAACACTTACAGGACCTACCCACCGACTGCACACAAATATCGAGAAAGAGTAGGCCATTCATCACATTTACCTTCCCCATTCTACTTCATGGCTGAACATCTCTTCAATGCAAACAATGTACACATCCCTTAATGTGATTGACCTTGAGAAAATATAAAATAGGAAATGAAATTGATCCTTCGAATTTTCTACCCGATCCAATATAATGATGGCTGAACCGCTAACTCCACACCATATTCCAGCTCTCTCCCTATCCATTCAGTATCTAGAAAACCTTATTTATATTCAGTGCCTTTGCTTCCACAGCCTTATGTGGAAGAGAGTTCCACAGGTTCACCAGCCTGCTGTGCCTAATTCAGCAACCAGTGCTGAATTTCCTTTTTTCTCTGGTAGAACAGAGGGACACATCACGCTAAATTGTAGGGTCAGCAGTTTCAACTGAGAATCCAACAAGTTTAATAACTGTATAGATAATGGTCAGAAATAAATTCGACTGCACAAGAAGACAACATATCGCTACATTCTCAAAAGCCATTAATTCTGGCAGAGTCAGGCCATAACTGATTTTCAAAGAAAAGGTCCTACATTGTGAAGCAATTCATGATTGCAACATGACGAAAATGCTTCTCGATGTAGCAGACCATGAAATCCATGGTCTGACTCGTATGTATGATTGCTTTTCATCCTAAACAATTGTCTAGTATTTGGTCAGTCCTTATTTCTCAGAAACACATATATGGCCAGAGGTCAAACATTGCTAAATGCATGTAGTCGACAGAAATAAAACATCGTGATCACAATACCAATGCAGCAAATTAATCAGCAAACATAGCAACAAGAGTGTGTTCCACAACCAGTGCTGAATTTCTTTTTTTCTCTGGTAGAACAGAGGGACACATCAGCAGTTGTGTGGTCCTATGGTCAGCAGTTTCATATTAGAATTCAAAAAGTTTAATAACTGTATAAATAATTGTCAAACATAAATTAGAAGAGAGCTTACATTAGATTATTTAGAGTGTGGAAACAGGCCCTTCAGCCCAACAAGTCCACACCGACCCGCAATCCACCCATACCCTACATTTACCCCTTACCTAGCATTATGTGCAATTTAGCATGGCCAATTCACCTGACCCGCACATCCTTGGACTGTGGGAGGAAATCGGCGCACCCGGAGAAAACCCACGCAGACACGGGGAGAACGTGCAAATTCCACACAGTCAGTCGCCTGAGTCAGGAATTGAACCCGGGTCTCAGGCGCTGTGAGCCAGCAGTGCTAACCACTGTGCCACCGTGCCGCCTAGCTGCTTTTATTCTGGTTGCACTGTGAAAGCAGATCAGCCGATGGTCTATGCTAGAGACAAGCAGCTTTCATGTTCTTAGAAAACTGCCAAACTCAGCAATCAAAAACATGCCAAATGAACAGGTGTCGGTAAGTGGCAAGTAACGAGTGCAAACATCTACATGTAACCGAAACTGCAATAAATAAAGTTATAGACGAATTGATTCACAAATTTGAAACAAACATCCAAATTTTTATCTCAGTGAACATCATATAGATTGAGAAAAGAACAAATTACATTTTATCCGTTTGAGAAATCTTATGGATGTTTACCTAAGTCGTTCAAATTTTTTAAAAAGCAAATGTGTCACAAAATAGTCACCAGGGCAGCATATAATGCTTATGATTTGCACGGAAAATTTAGCAACAAAAACAATGGAATTCATAAACGTTTAAACAATCAGTAAGTTTTTCCTCAATATGATTCAGTCAACCAAATCCCAGGCGGCTGTAGGTCTGAGAGAGAAAAACATCCCCATGAAGTTTCTCCTCTGGGGAGATATGTTGCCTTTCTGTCATCGATGTTAAGTACCTCATGAAACACTTTATGCAATCCAGAACTTTGATTCATTTGACAACTTTTGGTAAACTAGTTAAAAATCTAAACAGATGGCATGGGCTGCTTAAAAAATACAACAGATAGTTTCGTCTGTAGCTTTTTAAAATTAGGAAGTTATTTCTGCATCTCAAAGAGGGGATGTCTTCAAATACATTCTTAGAATTAGATTTATGACTATGTAAAATCGTCATGGATTAGATATCACATTCCTGGAAACGGGGGCAGGTGGACAATATCTCAGATAAGCAAAATAAAGCTGTATTTCACGAGAAAATACAAGTATAATTGGGATACAACATATCTATCATTATTTGTAATTATAGTCGTCCTATTCCTACCAATTATCGGCTGCTTTCTCACTGAATAGAGGTAACTACTGGTGGTTTAACCTGAGAGGCACTATTCCTCAGAAGAGCGGACAATGATAACTAAAAGATCATGGCCAAGCGCTCCAATATCTTCTCCCTATCTTTCCAGGGACCCCTCAGAAAAATCTCATCCAGCCGAGGAGACTTGCCTTATTTCACGCCTTCTAGAATTTGTAACACCTCCTCCTTACAGACCTCGAAAATTTCTAGTACAATATCCCGTATCACATTCTTCTCTTCTACCGTATTATCCTATTCCTGACTGAAAAAAGGTGAGAAATATTCGTTTAGCACCTCTCCGATTTCGACAGCGCCCACGCACAACTTCCCACATCTGTGTTTGATTGGCCATATTCCTTTTCTTGTCATCCTTTCATTACTCACATATTTATAGATAGCTTTCGGTTTCTGCTTCATTATAATTGCTAAAGATTGCTCATGTCCTCTCCATGTTCTTTTAACTCGCTCTTTAAATCCTTCCTAGCTAATCTGTCACTCTCTAATGCTTCATCTGAACCATCTCTTCTCAAACTCCCATAAGCCTCCTTCTTCCGATAAACAAGTGATGCAATTTTTTATTATACCACTGCTCCTTTACCTTTTCAATTCCTACCTGCTTGACAGGGACAGACCTATCAAGGACACGCAATATCAGTTGCTTAAACCAGCTTCACATTTCGATTACCCAGTCCCCTGCATTTTGCTACCCCATACTTATGCGTGCTGAATCGTGCCTAATGGCATTATAATTGATTAGATTCGATTACTTACAGTGGGAAAACAGGCCGTTCGGGCCAGCAAGTCCACACCGAACCTCCAAAGAGCAACTCACCCAGGTCCATACCCCTCCATTTCCAAGTTCACCTAACACTACAGGCAATTAAGCATGGCCAATTCACATAACCTGCACATTTTGGGACTTTGGGAGGAAACCGGAGCACCCGGAGGAAACCCACGCAGGCAAGGGGAGAATGTGCAAACTCCACACAGACACTTGCTAGAGTCAGCAATTGAATCGGGGTCTCTGACGCTGTGCCACCCTTCCCTCATATATAATTCTTGCCCTGTGGCATCTACCTATCCTTCCCATCACTAAACTAAATGCAACTGAATTATGATCACTCTCTCCAAAGTGCTAACCTACCACCAAATCAAACACCTGGCCTGGTCCATGACCAAGCACCAGATCTAGTATGGCCTATCCTCTTGTCGGCCCTTCGACATACTGTGTCAGGAAACTGTCCTGCATACATTGGACAAAAACTGATCCATCCGACATACCAGAGTGATGGCATTTCAATTCAATGCTGGAGAGTTATTTTCCCCACAATGACTACTCATTCCATTCTCTGTGGAGGCACTTAAAAAACCGCCCAGCAGTGTGACCCTTATTGCCCTGTTTCTAGCTTCAGGCCATACCACCTCAGTCGTCGAGGCCTCATCAAATGTTCTTTCAGCCACCGTTATTCTGTCATCACCGACAAAGCCAGACCTCTCTTTGTTTTACAGCCAACCCTGTCGTTAATGAAAGATCTAAATTCTGTAAACTGAAAGAGCCATTCCTGATACTGCTCTATCCATGCCTCTGGAATAACCATGGCATCGAAGCACCTTGTATCTATCCATGCTGCAAGCTCACTTACCTTATTTCGGCTATTTCTGGCGTTGAAAGAAAACACACTTCAATCCAGCTTTCTGTCTGCCAGCACATTCCACTGACTGTGAAATCCTGTCCTTTCCCTCCCTATTCACATCCTCCTGTGCACTGGAATGACACAGCAGGTTCCCATCCCCCTGCTGAGTTAGTTTAAACCCACCCGACGATGAAAACAGTCGACTCAGCACCGCTGAACAGAGATCCTGTAAATGAACTGCCTTGTTGACACTGCTGCCATATTTATCACGGATTGTTCATGTGGATGTCAGTATCAGCTCAGCATAATTGCAGACATTGATCGTGTGCTTTACAGGTAGTGGGAAAGTAATGATACACTGCTCTGCATTCGACCAACGGCCTCATGATCGTTTATGAAAGTAACCTCGGCCCTACCTTCGGATTTTTAAAGACAATTGAGCATTTGCTAAAGATGCAGAGCAAATGCTCCATCTAGCCCACATTTAGCAAAACACTCATTTATTTATTATAATTTTATTTAAAAGAGGTAAAAACAATGACTGCAGACGCTGGAAAACAGATTCTGGATTAGTGCTGCTGGAAGAGCACAGCAATTCATGCAGCAGCCAAGGAGCAGCGAAATCGACGTTTCAGGCAAAAGCCCTTCATCAGGAATAAAGACAGAGAGCCTGAAGCATGGAGAGATAAGCTAGAGGAGGGTAGGGTTTGGGCGAAAGTAGCATAGAGTACAGTGGTTGAGTGCGGGAGGGGATGAAGGTGATAGGTCAGGGATGAGAGGGTGGAGTGGATAGATGGAAAAGGAAATCGGCATGTAGGACAGTCTGGACAAGTCATGGGGACAGCGCTGAGCTGGACGTTTGGAACTGAGGTGAGGTGGGGGAAGGAGAAATGATGAAACTGTTGTAGTCCACATTAATGCCATGGTCGATGAAGTGTTCTGAGGCGGAAGATGAGGCGTTCTTCTTCCAGGCGTCTGCTGGTGAGGGAGCGGCGGGGAACGAGGGTCAGGACCTCCATGTCCTCGGCAGAGTCGGAGGGAGAATCGAAATGTTGGTCCACGGTGCGGTGTGGTTGTTTGGTGCGGGTGTCCCGGAGATGTCCCCTACAGTGCTCTGCTAGGAGGCGCCCAGTCTCCCTAATGAAGAGGAGACCGCATAGGGAGCAACGGATACAATAAATGATATTAATGGATGTGCAGGTAAAACTTTCATGGATGTGGAAGGCTCTTTTAGGGCCTTGGATAGAGGTAATGGAGAAGGTGTGGCCAGGTTTTACAGTTCCTGCGGTGGCAGGGGAATGTGCCAGGATGAGAGGGTGGGTTATAGGGGTTGCGTGGACCTGACCAGGTGTAATTGTGGAAGATCAACTGTTCTACGCATCCAACAAAGAGACGGGTTTACCTGGGGACCACACGTGTGCCATGGCTACGCCTTTGGTCTGGAGGAAGTGGGAGGATTCGAAGGAGAAATTGTTAAGGGTGAAGACCAGTTGAGCGAAACGAATGAGAGTGTCGTTGGACAACTTTTTCTCTCAGTGGATTTTGCATGTGCAGAATGAGCTGCCAGAGGATCTTGCAAAAGCGGGTACAATTACAACATTTAAATGACATCTGAATGGGTACATGAATAAAATAAGTTGTGAGAGTTTTTATAGGGTCAAATTTAGGCAAATGGGACTGGATTAATACAACCGAATCCAATTTGAAGTTTACTGCTTTGAAAACGATGAACCAATGAGATGATAGATTTTGGGGTGTATAAAAAGCAGGCACTATGGATAGTGAGCCAGAAAATAACACTTTCTGCCGTTGAAAGACTGCTATCCAAAACACGCTATCTAAAAGGTACGTTTCGTTCTCATATGAAACATCTGTGAACCAGAAGACTGAATACAACCCAGGGAAATCCACATAGGAGGATCAACACCACTGGCTGGTTTTAGAAATCGATTTGCAGTGAATTTAGTACTGACTATATCAGATTAGTGAATTGGCATAGAGTGGGAGTAGCTAAATCTTTAAGACAAAGGTGGTTTGAAGTTGTAAACAGTTGTTATTTAAAGGACTTAATCAATAAAATTGTTATTTTTCTTTCAATAGCGAATTTTGGGGTAGTTCTCAAATTCGATTCGGTTGTGTTATATTGGGTCATACTTTAAACTGATTGGTTGAATTTGAACTGCTGTGAAAACAACGCGGTATCTTATATTACAGCTTAAATGTTACATCTTCTAATTGTTCAGTACACATTGTCCCTCAGTCAGTCACATGTCAGTTGCTTGCCAACTTTTCAACTTCCACTGTCTCTGAAAGGTACAGTACACATCTTCAAAGTCATAACACCATACATTGTCTAAACTGGGCCACCAAATTCTCTAAACCTCCTAAATGCCCACAGCAGATTAAAACGCAACTTCCAGGAAACAATCCCCAGCATTTCTCGTAACTTTTCAGTAACATAATTAAGTTAAATGCCACACGAGTCCATGTTAGAATTCTGTTCTGAATCAATAACAGTTGAAGGGATTCTTCGTATTACTGAGCACATGATCAGCAGAGAGTGATTAACACAGAAGTGCAGTGGACAGACACAGAACAGGTTACAAAGATGTGTCTCAAAACTGATGAAACCCCACAGTCATACTGAAACAGAGTACGAGGTGCGGTGAGCTTTTTCATCTGCTTGCATTAACTAACTTTGGTTACCCCCATGTCGTAACAATTACGACTGTAGGTACAACATCTGGTTGCGCAACACGACCAACAAATGGAGCAGAGGCTGCAGAGAGCGGAATGATAGAGTCACAATCAGATCAGCCATGGTCTTATTGAATGGTGGGAGAGGATTTATTGGACTATTCGAGTACCTTATTCATGTATTTCTGTTTGTAACAAGTGCATTTTTTTTTCTTTTCAAGTGTCACATGCTGGTGGGGAGGGATTCACCTCCTCCTGCTACTGGATAAAACGATCCTGGGAGCAAACTAGCCTCCAGAATTTCTTGTCCCAGTCTCGAGAATTTGAATGACTGTGTACTTGAGTCCCAGGTTTGTCAGAACAGACGTTCTCCTTCTGCTCCTGAGTAACGGGCTCCAACAGCTGTGTGCTCTCCTGCTGCGCCTGTGGAGTGGAATTGAGGAACTAAAAATCCTCTTCACATTCCTTACAGCTTATGCTGACTGAAAACGTTTCTCCTACTTCTGTAAATCAGCACCAAAATTTAAATGATGTGTTTATCTCTTTTCTCTTTCTCTCAGAAATTGAGCAAACAAGCTGGCTGCTTGTGATTTGTACAAGAGATTTGAAAAGATGAGTTTGTAAGAGGCTCAACAGGCTGAATGGCCGCCTTCTTTGTCCTGTCACAGACTCGAGAGGCCGACTGGTCTCTTCCTGTACCTCTGAAACAGTCTCGAGAGGCTGACTGGTCTCCTCTTGTCCCTCTGTAACAGACCTGAGACATTAAATCATGCAGCAAACCGTGGATAATGAGCAGCACTAAACTGCATCTGATGGACGTGCCTCCTTTCTCACTTGCAGAAATACAAACAACACAATATATTCCATGTGTCATCTCAATAACACCTCCTATAACTGCAGTAACACTTCTCTGCGTTTTGAATGATTCCTTTAGCAAAATGCGTCAACATACCATCTATCCGCCACTTGAAATTATATAATGCTAACATGGGCTGAATAGCCTCCTGTTGTCCCTCTGGAACGAGCATAAGGTAATGCGGGGACCTGTTCCTGAGCAACAGTCTCCTATACTCTGAATGATGTTGCAAGGTTATGAAAGGATTTGATAACAGGCACTTAAAACTAGGAGCAGCATTGCACAAACTCAATGAACATGAAATGTTGTTACCGAGCTTTATGGCTTCCATAATTTTCCCCACCAGACATTTTGTGCAGTTATTCAGTTCTTTTAACTCTATCCCCTTTTATAAACAAGGCGGAACAGATGCAAACCTGCAGTGTTCTGACAATTGAAAGGAATAAAAGATTAAAAAGATGGGAAGATTTATGGTCCAACCCTTAGAAAATTGTTGTGGTTCTGTTCGCCGAGCTGGAAGTTTTTGCTGCAAACGTTTCGTTCCCTGGCTAGGGAACATCATCAGTGCTATTGGAGCCTCCTGTGAAGCGCTGCTTTGATGTTTCTCGGCGAACAGAACCACAACAACGGACACCCGAGCTACAAATCTTCAACCAGACTTTAAACCCTTAGAAAATCTCAACGATTCCATTCAGGTCGATTAAACGTTCCATTTTCTACTATTGTTATAAAACGATGTAAGGAAGAGGTTAACTGAAACTATTCCATCGGTGACTGCGATTGGTGTCAGTCTTCATGGATTCTAATTATCCCAGCACAGGATTTCCATCTTTTACTGATAAATAGTCTCCATTAAAAATGTTAGCCCATAGTATGAGGAGAAGTATCACCATCAGCACGAACAGGGATCTGTAAGTCCGAAGAGAGGTCGAGGACAGTTCAGAAACTGAGCACATTAGAATAGATTGACCAGCAATGGAGAAGAATCTGAGAAAAAAATAGACTAAAATTATCCAACAATTGATCAGAGTTTATCAGATTACGTTTGGATATTTTCTACATCTTTCTGGTGCCCATAACAATATCGGATCCAATGTGCAGTTTGCATTATTCAATATTTGTATTATCCCACCTGGCTATTGTTGGGGTCCCTGGTAACTATCCAGTTATTACTTGCATTGACTATGCGTGACTGTATTACCATTCTTTTCATTTGTTCTTACCTCCGAATATACACTCTACAAACCACTATGAACAACAACAATGAACTTGTTCATTCTTACTCTTATTTAGTTCACTGGTAATGTGCCTTGTGGGTTGATCTACTTAGTTTCAGCTATGAATCACGATTTATTGGATCATTGTATCAATTTAAATATTGAAAGTACGGAGGTTTTCTGTTCTGGTTACAAACCACAGATCTTTCCTCTGACTCCATACCATCCCTGGCCAATACCTGAGGCTGAAACAGACGGGTCACAACCGTGGTGATCAATTTGGCCAATGAGATGATTCTTGACAAGAACATTCTTAAGTGTAACTACTAACCCGTCCAGAATATATTTCACTGGCCTATCCCATCTGCTATTTCAACCTTGATGTAAAAATTACAATCTCAATTATTGCAAAAGTCTGTTGATGACTCACCCTACTTCAAACTTGCAGAAATACATCTGAGTCGACACTCCATTTCTCGTATCTGAACTCACGCAAAAATCCCGTTGTTCCTGTGCGGACTGATTTGTATTGCTGTTGGGAATGGCAATGTCGTTGCTTTAATATTCATGAGCATGTCGTCACCTCTGTCTATGGCACGGTCTTCAGTCTCTCTGTGTTGGTCACCCAAACTCCTGCTACTTGTTCACATGTATACTGATTTCTTCCATGTGAGTTATTTGTCAAGCAACGGTTTTCATAACTACTCCCACCAACAATTGCACACACAAATACATATAATCTATACGGTTCTGCTGGTGCATTGGAGAGATTGAGACATATATTTATGGGAGCCCATGACTGTCACTCACAGCATGGATTGCAAATCTTCCTATGCAAGGCATTTCTCTAGTGCAAGTCACAATATACTGGCAAAAATTTTCAATGCTCTCCCTGCTGGGCAGAGAATCCAGTTTATGGAGTAGTCCACAAGCATAGTCTGCAGAGCTGTCCATTCTGGTTTAAACCTTCTCCCAGTTTATGGTCTCTGGACAGGTTCTCTGAGGCAGATTACGAAATTGACCTAATGGAACATTTAACTGATCTGGCAGTGCTTTTATTCAACGTTCTTATTCTTATGATTGGACCCACCATTATCTGACTTCTCCAGTTACTCACCCTCCACGATAAGTATTCATAATTTCATAACATGTTATTGGCTAATTAATTATTTTTTTCTGTATCTTTCTCAAGCTTAGATTTTTGGTTCCCTCGTGTATTGTGTGCTGGCATCGTGAAGCTCAGAAGCAATGAAATGGTGGGTGTTGGGCTGTTGGTCACATGCTGGTCCATGTGGTGTTCTATGTTGTGTGTGTGTTTGGGGGTGGGGGGGGGGAGGGTGGCGGTGTTAGTCAGCAGCTTAGAATCATGTTTTTGAAACTTGCTCAGTGCCTTTCCACTGAACACCTGTGTTTATCTCAACTGGTCTTGCGGTCAGGAACTCGAGGAAACCCATCGAATATTGTTGTGAAGTGCCAGTCAACCAACTTGTAGCTGAGGGACTTCTGACTGATCCCTGCTATTGAAAAGTTAGTGGAGGAGCTCGGGATTGTTTGCTGGATGTTACGATTTGAGCTCCCTCCAACCTTCAGCGAGACATGAGGAATTGGTGATACAACTCTGGATCTAGTGTGGAGACTGGGGAAAAAAATATGAGTCTGCAACGTGAATATAAAATGGAGCCGAGGCTGCAGAGAGGGGAAACCCTGAATCGTTGGAGTGAGCATGTGCGAGAACGGAATTGGGCATATCTGTCTATATCTTAGCCTGGAACTGCACACTCTCTCACTTTCCCCCTTACATACTCTGATGCACAGTCTCCCTCTCTCACATTCGCACACACGCACTGGCCTCTATCATACACATGCACGCACACTCACAATCTCTCTCTCCCACACACACTCACAAACGCACTTGCAATGTCCTTCTTCCTGACGCTTTAGGGTTTGGGCTAGAATTGTCAGAGCTGTCCCACAGACTGCTTAAGCTACAATGTGACATAATGAAGCCTCACGTTGTCAGATCAAACACTGACACGTAAACGTCCTGCTGACTCCCCTCCCTCAGTCTCATGGTGTAAGAGCAATACATCTCCTAACTCAGCAGTAAGCTGTGTGAGGTGATTCAAATCGTTACCAACAGCAGCAGAAATAGTACTCCAGCACAATTGTCACTGTCACAGCCTTGTATATGCTTCACGTTACTCTGACCATCAAGCCAGAGCATAAACCCTTGTTTTATGGGGAATACCGGAGGGACCACCAGGAGCAGCGCCAGGTTAGCCTCAAACTGAGGTCAAGTTAACAAACAGGATCACTTACCAAACAGCATAAGCAGCAAATGATAGAGAGATCGAACCAACAAATAAGACTGAATCTCTGCAGTCCTGCCACATGCAGTCAGGTTGAATTGTAATCAGACAACTCACTGGAGGAGATGGCTCCACACGCATTGGCTCCATTGATGATGAAAGTGCCCAGAACAAAGGAATAAATAGGGCTGAAACATTCACAACAATGTTCTGACAGAAATGTTGGTGGAATGATCTATGTTAGTCTCCTCCAGATGGCAGTCCTTAGCAATTTCGATTCATTTTGTGTGATATCAACAAGGGGGTGAAGAGACTAGATAATGCAAAAGCTGTGGATCTTGATAACATTTCAATCAAGCTCTTCCCGCTGTGTTACAGCACCGGCACCAACCTGACAATGTGGGAATCTATCGGGGTGTGTCCTGTACACGCACAGGCAAAACATCAGACAATCAACCATTAGACCACATTGGTCTAATCCCTCTCACGAATAAAGTAATGAAAGATACTATCTCCATTGTTATCAAGCAGCACTTCCTGAGTACGAACCTGCTCACTACAGTTCAGTTTGGGAACTGCCAGGGCCACTCATCCCGTGACCTCTTTGAAGCTATGGTTTAAAGATGAAAATCAAGAAAGCACACAACTCGAAGTGAGCCACCTTTGACTGCACTAACATCACCCTTACTGCACTTGACCAAGTGTGGTATCAAGGATTTAGCAAAACTGATATCAAATGGGAATTGGAGAAATCTTTGACTGATTAAAGTTATAGCTGGTACAAAAAAAGGATTGTTGGGGTTGGTTGAGAACAGCTATCTCAGCTCCTAGACAGATCTGCACCAGTTCCCGGTATTTCCGGATAAGCCTGTAGATCAGAATTGTAAAGGTAATGCACCATATACCGACGGGATGATTGGGAGTCTCTCTCGTTCGACAGAGACGACTGATTCTAGTTTAACTGTAAAGTCATTATGCCCCAAGTCAGATGGGAGGTTGAATAGGACAGTCCCTTATTGTCACTTCAGCCAGTACGGAAACTGAACTCATACCGTTGGCATTAACCTGCAATAATACCTTGCCGTCCAAATGATTGAGCTAACCAAGTCTGCGCACAGCTCCTCAGGGTAGATATTTCAATATTCATCTGTTAAGATATTATGTTACATACATCTTGAGTATATAGAATTGGAAGCACATTTTCATGCTCAGAGAGACATTATCAGTGACATATAATAGTGTTCTGTGTCCTAGCCCAACAATCATTAGCCGCTCCATAAATGACTATTCCTCCAGTATCAAGTCACAGTAGGGTTGTAAGCCAATGATTGGACAATGTTCAACACTATTTGTGATTACAGAGATATGCAAAACATGCAGGCTTGTGCTTAGAAATAAAAACTAACACTTGGAAATACATACGTGTCAGGAAACGATCAGCTCTAACAATACATAATTGAACCCTCACCCTAAAAATTCAGTGTTGTCATCATCATCACTGTTAACCAGAACTGGAGTTACCATATAAATTCTTTACCCATTCCTGCAAGGGCGTATGCTCAAGCTTCGACTGTCCTGTGCCTCAGAAGCTGCCTGACCTACTGTGCTTTTCCAGTACCACACTTGCAGGCACATATAAATTAATTTGCTACGTGAATATGTCAGAGAGCAATCTTGTAGAAATAACTTACCTCCTGATTTCCAAACGTCTGCTCATTATTTACAAGAGGCAAGTTGAATGTGTGTGTGATAAATTACCCCCATTTTTCTGATTGAGTGCACCTACACTTCTCATCCACTGACACTCATTAGTAGTAACGTCTGTCACCTCACGGTGCTCTGCAGTATTTTACCAAGGCTACTTACAAAGCCCCGTTGAAACCACGACCATCAAGAAGGACAAGAACAGCAGTTAATTAGGAACTGCACGATGTTCACATTCCGTTCCAAGCCACCGACTATCCTGATTTGGAAATATATTCCTTCAGTGTTACTGTTTCATTTCCCTCCCTAATGGCATTGTAAGTCTGTCAACAGCACATACATTGAAGCATTTCAATGTGGCAGCACATGACCACTTTCTCAATAACATCACAGGATGGGCAATTATTACTGCCCTTAACACTTTCCATGAATAGTTTAGAATGTAAAGTACTGTCTAAACATGCTCGATGCTGAAGCTTCTGATTTGGGAGAACAGGCTGGTTGGGTCCAGTTAGTACCTTGCTTGTTTTGAACAGTTGAAGGTATATGCTTTTCGATGAAAAATCCATAACTCTTTCCGAGACATGGCCTGTTATGTGGTATGACACAGATACTGACTGTCACACAGCACTTCACTGAACTATGAGATGACAGAAACAATTGGAAATGTACTCATGTCTGACTGCAAAATGTTTAGACATACAGTGATATTGTTCCATAAAAGTACTATGTGTGAATATTAGCACTCAATATTAATACATGGGAAAATAACTGTGTAGTTTCGAAATCCTTGCACTTCATATTAATGATTAGTTCTTGGGTGTGGTAACGAGACTCATCATTTAAAAACCCCTTCCTATGATTTGTTGGTGTTTTCATCATATTATATCATAAACGTGGACTTAATAAATCACTGAATTTTATGATTTTTGTCAATCGGAAAGTTGTGATTTTCCAAGGAACATCAGTCGAGACTTTGCTGTTAATGGTCAGAACAATGTTGAAATCATTTTCATAGACATTTCCAGCTCAAGTCACACACAAGGACTTTGGATTGGGATCATGCCGGTCTGAAGGGAGCTGCAAAATTCTGTTTGGACACTGATGTTGTAGAGCTGACATATACTGGATAAGGTTTTTGAACAGTATCACGTAAGATACGAGGTGCTGCAGATATCCATTGCATTCACAACACCTTCATTCACGATTGAGTCCAGTGTTCAGAATTACAGGCTTCAGGGCCACACTAGAAGACATGAACTTGCAAGACATGCATGTTGACAGGTGACTTTTACAAATGTTGAACTGCATTTGCACCAGCATCCAGTTCTGTGTTAATACATCCACAGTCTGCCCCAGACATTTCTCAATTGTTCCAGTATTTCTCTGACTGGTATGTTGCGAAGAAATTGTGTGAATAACCTGTCCAGCTCCAGCTAGAAAGCTGTCTGGGCAGAGTTTGGAGATGGCCAGTGTTTTGTATGTAATGGTCAGGCCCAGTAGTACCGCGTCTGAATTCCAGTATTTTTCAAAGTCATTTTCAACAGCTTTGTTGACTACACGATGATGTGTTCACTGATCTGAACACCAATAAGCTGTTTACTAATGTCACTGAGTTGTGTAATAGTTCGCTTTGTACACTGGTAATTTAATTATTTCCACTTCAGTAATTTTTAACTGAAATATAATGTTGTTTGGTTTATATTAAAATATGTAAGAAATAAAAGAATATTACTTCTTTGTTGAATATATGTAATATATTCTGTTATATACTTCCCACAGACTAATCAAGGGACAGACAGACACTGTAACCTCTCTGGTAGGTTCTGGCCGACTGACAAGACATACAGCCAGGCAGAACGGGGCAGTCCCTTGGGATTTAGTCAATATAGTGCTCAGCATTAATGCTGCATCCTGTGGCAGCTCAACTGCTCTGCTTTGCGGCAGGTTATGAGGAAATCAATAAAAAGAGACGCGTACAATTGACCACATCATCACCAATTCGTCTGCTGAAGATTCATCATTCAATGTAATATATTGGTAAGAACAGCCACTGCACATTCCTTGTGGCGAGAAAGAGTCATCCTCATAGTTTGTAAACCCTTCCCCTATGTTATGCCACAACCTGCGTGCTGAATGGGACAGACGTCAAACATTTCGAAAAACTAATAATGAGGCGTCATGAGGTGCAGTTGGCCATCGGCAGCAGAGCAGCAGAATCATATTCTATACAACTCATTCAGACTGCAACTTCATGACAAAAGATGTGCAGGTTATGTGCAGTGATCTTGCCACATGTCAACACATTATGCAGGGATTTGTCGGTTAGATGGATGAGCTGTGGGAAGTGTAAAGTTACAGGAGTAAAGAATAGGTGCATCTGGTGGAATGCTATTTGGAAGTTCAGCGTGAATTCGATGGGCCACATGGCATGTTACTACATTGCAGGATTTCTATAGTTTCTATTAAGGTAACACTTTCCGGGATCCAACAGATACGTGCTACAATGCCTTACCAAACTGTCTAAAATTCCATCTGTCACTCCTTGGTTCTTTGGCCATTCTAATTATGGTGCGATTTTACTCTGAGTAACCATTTTCACTGACAACTGCAGCATTAATTTCAGTGTTTTCTGAAAATTCATACTCATTCCTACTTCAGACACATCAATATCCTTTATGTGAATGAGAAGATCCATTGGATCCTTGAGGCGCAATGCTGGGCACAAACCTGTAGTCCGAAAAAAACAACCCTCCACAACCTCATACCTCTCTGACCTTTGTGCCAATTACCTCCTGCTCTCACTAGAGTCCATGTCATCTAACCATGCTAACCAATTTACCATGAAGAAACTTTTCGACTGCCTTACTGAAGTCCATACAACCAACCTGCACTGCAGTGCATTCGTTAATCATCTTCATCACTCCTTCAAAAAAACTCAGTCAATTAGTGAGACATGATTTCCACACACAAAGCCATTTTGACCGTCGCAAAATCATAATATCTCCAATTCAGGCTGCATAGACTCCACCTCCTGCTTCCACGAGGAGATTGAACAGTTCATCAACTTCACCAACACATTCCACCTCGTCCTCAAATTCATCTGAACCATCCCAAACACATCCGTCCCCTCGGTGTACTTCTCCATCTCCATCAACCGTGATTGACTCAACACCGACATCTTCCAAAACCCAATAATTTCCATAGCTACCTTGACTACACATCCTCTTACCCTGTCTTCTGTAAAAATGCTCTCCCTTATTCACATTTCCCCCACCTCCGCTGCAACTGCTCGCAAGAGCACCGGATACACAGCTAAACACACCAGATGGCTTCCTTCAGTAAACACCTCAATTTCCCCTCACACATTTTTGATTATGCCCTCCAAGTGGATCTCATTCACTTTCCCCACTTCCGTCGTCCAACCCACACTTCCAACCACAATAAGGACAGGTTGTTGCAACCTAACCTTGCAACCCACCTAACCAAGCTCCGTAAGCATTACATCATTCTCTGCCATTTCCACCACTGACGAACTTTCCCCACGACCAGAGATAGGTTTCGCTCCCCACTCAGATCCGGTTTCCATAAAGAAACTTCCCTCCGCGATTCCTTCGTCAAGTGCACGTCCCCACCAACCCACCATCCCTTCCAGGCACCTTTCCTTGCCACTTCAGAAATTGCAAAACCTGGGCTCACATCTCACCCCCGTCACCCCCGTACAAGGCCCTAAAAGAGTCTTAGACATCAATCAAAATTTCACCTGCACTTACTGTATTTGTGCTCCCGACCTCATCTCAACTTTATTGGGAAGAAAGGACATTTACTCATAGAATGCTTCAGAGAACATCTCCAGAACACCCGCACCAACCAACCCCACCATCCCGTGGCAGAAAAATTCAACTCTTTCCCCGCCCAGCCAAGGACATCAAGGTCCTGGGCATCCTGTATCTCTACTCCCTAACCACAAATCCGCTGGAACAAGATCATCTTATTTTCCTTCTCGGGACCCTGAAACACCATGTCATCAATGTGGATTTTACCAGTTTCCTCATTTACCCTTCCCCTACCATATCCCAGAACTAACCTTCAGCACCATCCTCATGACCTATTCCACCTGTCCATGTTCCTTCCCACCTATCTGCTCCACCCTCCCATCTGAGCTATTAGCATTACCCCTACTTCCAACCACCCCTCTCAGCTTCCAACACTCTCAACTACCTTCCACGAGTCCCACCCCTCGCATTTATCTCTCCACACCGTGAGCACCTAGCCACATTGGTGATGGAAGGTTTTTGCCAAAACCTGCTCCTCAAATACTGTCAGATTTACAGCACCACACTCTCGACTCATCTCCAGCATCTTCTGTCCTCACTATCGCCTATTCCCTAAATCTGGCCATGCCATTCCGGAGTATGCTAAATCCTATCCCTCGGAATCACTTCCAAAACGTCACATGCTACTGACATCAGACTTACCATTAAATAGATTTCTGGCTTTTCCACGCCAGCTTTGTGAAACCATGGCACAATATGAATCATCTGCCAGTCTTCCAGAATCAAATTGATGGCTGACCATGATACAACTACCTCTGCAAAGAAAGCACAATCACTTCCCCAGATTATCACAGAGTTCTCGGGTGCACATCATCTTATCCCAGGGATAGATCCATGATTATGTTTTGTTTAGACTCCCAGCTATTCCTCTTCTGTAATGTGGACACTCTTCAAGACATCACGATTTATTTTCCAAAGTTCTCTCGCTTCTATATTCTTCTGCACAGTAATTATCTTCTGCAAGGTATTCATTTTTTTCCCCATCCATCTCCTGTGTTTCGGCAAATGAATGGCCTTGCTGATCCTTAACGGACAATGTTGTCTTCGAAGTCACTCTTTGGACTTTAATTTATTTAGAACATATAACATAGAATAGTACAGCGCAAAACAGGCCCTTTGGTCCACGATGTTGTGCCGAGGTTTAATCCTAACGTAAAATGTAGTAACTTAACCTGCGCACCCCTCAACTCACTGCGATCCATGTGCGTGTCCAGCAGTCGCTTAAATTTCCCCATGTCTCTGCTTCCAACATCACAGCGGAAACGCATTCCGTGCATTCACAACTCTCTGTGTAAAGAGCAGACATCTGACGTCTTTTTTATACCTTCCTCCAAATTTTTCTAACTATGCCGTCTCGTGCCAGTCAATCCTGGCGAAAAGTCTCTGGTTATTGACTATATCTAATCGTCTCATTATTTTGTACAACTCGATCAGGTATCCTCTCTACCTCCTTCTCTGCAGAGAGAAAAGTCCGAGCTTGTTCATTCTTTCTTCATAAGGCAAGCATTCCAGTCCAGGCAGCGTTTTGGTTAACCTTCTTTGTGCCCTCTGTACAGCCTCCGTATATTTCCTATAGTAGGGCGACCAGAAGTGGACACAATATTCCAAATGTGATCTCACCAGGGACTTGTAGAGTTGCAGCAAAACCTCGCGAATCTTAAACTCGAGCCCCCGGTAATGAAAACCAAAACGTCACATGCTTTCTTAACAACCCTATCCACTGGGTGGCAACTTTGAGGGATCTATGTACTTGCACACCTCTGTTACTCTACACTGCCAAGAATCTTGTCTTTAATCCTATATTTTGCGTTCGAGGTCGACCTTTCCAAAATGATTCACGTCGCATGTATCCAGGTTTAACTCTATTTGCCATTTCTCAGCCCAGCTCTGCATCCTGTCTCTATCACGCTGAGGCCTGCAGTCGCCCTCTATACTATCGACGACACCTCCAATCTTTGCGTCATCTGCAAATTTACTGACCCACCCCTCAACCTCCTCATCCAAGTCATTTATAAAAACTACAAAGAGCAAAGGGACACCATCAACACTGTTCTCCAGGCAGAATACTTTACATCTCCAACCACTCTCCACCTTCAGTCAGCCAGCCAATTCGGAATCCATATAGCCAAGTCTCCCTGTATAGAATACTTCCTGACTTTATGAATGAGCCTACCACGGGGAAATCTATCAAATGCCTTGCTGAAGTCCATATAAACCACATCCACTGCACGACCGTCGTCGAGCTGTCTTGACAACTCCTCAAAAAACTTGATAAGTTTTACGAGGCATGACCTACCCCTCACAAAGCCATGCTAACTGCCTTTAACCACGCTATGTTTTGCCAAACATTAATAAATCCTATCCCTCATAATACATTCTAAAACTTTGCTGATCACAGATGTAAGACTGACTTGTCGGTAATTGCCAGGGGTTTTCCCTGTAACACTTCTTGAAAAGAGGAACAACATTCGCCTCTTTCCAATCCACCAGAACGATTCCTGTGGAGAGTGAAGAGGCAAATATCCTCGCCAGCGGGTTAGAAACCTCCTTTCTCTCTTCTCGGAGCAGAGGATAAATCTGGTCTGCCCCTGGCGCCAAATTAAAGAACAAAGAACAAAGAAAATTTACAGCCCAGGAACAGGTTCTTCGGATCTCTAAGCCTGAGCCGATCCAAATGTCCTGTCTAATCCCGTCGCCCAATTCCTAAGCATCTGTATCCCTCTACTCCCCACGTACACATACATTTATCCAGATGGATCTTCAATGAAGATCTTCTACCATACCTGCCTCTACTACCTCTGCTGGCAACACGTTCCAACACCCACCACCCGCTGTGTGAAGTACTTGCCGTGTGTATCCCCCTTAAAATTTCCACCTCTCACCTTGAAAGAGTGACCTCTAATTATTGAATCCTTCAGCCTAGGAGAAAGTTTGTCCCTATCCATCCTCTCCATACCCTTCATAATTTTATACACCTCAATGAGATCCACCCTCAATCTCCTTTTTGCTAATGATAATAAACCTAACCTTCTCAACCTTTTTTCATAGCTAGGACATTCCATACCAGACAACATCCTCGTAAACCTTCTCTGTACCCTCTCCAAAGCGTCCACATTCGTTTGGTAATGTGGCGACCAGAACTGTACACAGTATTCTAAATGCGGCAATCTTGTTCAATATTAACATGACTTCCCAGCTCTTATACTCAATACCCAGTCCAATGAAGGCAAGCATACTATATGCCTCCTTGACAATGCTATCCACCTGTGCAGCGACCTGCACTTCCAGATTTCTCTGTCCATCAATTTTCCCAAGCTCTTCCATTCATTGTTAATATTTTCCAAACTTTCTAACAAATCAACTTCATCAATCTTGATCTCGTCAAGACTGTATCCTAGCTCCTCTAAGTTTTCATTTACAATAAGTTCCCTTTCCTTGGTGAAAACCGAAGCATAAAACTCATTGACGGATTCCCCTATATGCTCACTGTCCACGTACTACTTCCCTACGCTATCCCTGATCGGCCCTAACTTCTCCGTGATCATTCTCTTATTGCTCACGTATGAGTAAAGTGCCTTTATGTTCTCCCGAATCCTTCTTGCCAAGCTTTTTTTTGTGCCCCCTCCTGACTCTCCTCAATCCGTTTCTGAGTTCCTTTCTAGCAAGCCTGTAATTCTCTAAAGCTGTGCTCAATCCTTGCTTCCTCCCACCCACACTGACTCAGTAGAGAAATCTTCCTTAACAACCTTCGTTTCTGTAGCTGTGATTAGAAATACTACAACCCCTCCTTTTTTACATCCTTCTTGTTCTTTTTAAAGTACTAAACCCTGAAACATGAAGCAGCCATGCCTGCCCCTGTGAAATCGAAGTCTCCGTTATGGCCACAATGTCATTGACCCATGTACTAAGGTCGTCACTCTTATTTCGGACACTCCTTGTATTAAAGCAGATGCACTTTAACCGATCCCCTTGTTTCATCAAGCGAGAAACCTTCCTGATAGATTCAATGCATCCTGTCGTTGTCCCGTCTGCAAATGACCCCGTTTCAGACATCTGGATCTGATTCCCACCCCCCGCCAAACTAGTTTAAACCCTCCCGTATCATACGAGCAAATCTCCCACCCAGGTCATTTTTTCCCCTCCAGTTCAGGTGCAACCTATCCTTCATGTATAGTTCCTCCCTTCCCCAGAAGGTATCCCAATGATCTCGGTATTTGAATCCCTCCCTCCTGCACCAGCCTCACAGCCACGTGTTAAATTGAATTCGCTGACTGTTCGTCATCTCACTATCTCGTGGCACTAGTTGCAAACCGGTAGCAAACCTCGAATCTCGAGATTCTCACTGAACCTGTCTGCCAAAGATATCTCATTGTTCCCATGTTGATCACCTGATTTCCCTCTTAATGTTATCCCACTGCTGTAGTACTCCTTGATGGATTCGGTCGATTCTTGCTATCTGTAGCTATGATATGCACCCTTCCATTTCTTGATCAGATTCAGGAACAGAAACAGACTGTTGCTAGACACTGTAATCTCATTAGTGAAGCCCTATCAGTTTCCTGTCACGAGATTTTCGCAAGCAGCTTTTCAAAGTGCGTGCGTAAAATGATCAATATTGTCATTATTCGGAAGAGAATATTAGCATCTGTATCAGGACTAATGTTCTCCATAAGTACCTTTGAACTATTAGTTCCTGCATAACAGGCTCAAGAAGCATCTGTCGCAATGTAACAGGCTCAAAGGAGTGTCCATCTGTGACAGGCCAGTGAGAATGGAGTGAATTGTTTTCTCCTGTTCATGACCAAAACTTTCAGTACTCTGAATGACGTTCCGAGGCAATGGAAGGATTTGACAACAGGACACTGAAAACTGGAAGTAGATGGCACAATATCAATGAACAATAAATATTGTTACCCAACTTCATCGTCTACAGAATATACCCCATGAAGCATCTTATGCAGCTGGTCTGCTATTTCCCCCCGACTCCTGTTGTACACAGGGTGAGACATATAGAACCCTACGTTAATCTGGTAATACTTCCACATACAGTAATGAAGAAAAAATAAAAACACTGAAAGTTTTAAGGTCCACCCTTCATCAACACTCATCCATTCATCCACACTAAGTCAATGTTGCTTTTTATTGTGATTTGAAAAGTGATGGAAGGAAGGTGTTAACTGAACTTGTTTGTTAAGTGACTGTCACTAATGTTAATCTCCATGGATGATAAAGATCCCATTGGAGGGTTTCCATATTCTAATGTTAAATGAGCTCTGTTCAATGTGTTATCCCATTATATGAGCAGGAGCATCACTGAGAGCGCTAACAGAGATCAGCAACTCCTTGGAGATGGGGAGGAGAGATCATGATCTGGGAGCATTTGACTGGAATATTCCATCAATGGGCAGAAGTTTATCCAATTATATTTTGTTTCTTTCAATATATTATGATTGGATATCATTACCACGGCGGATCGAATATGTACTTTGGATTATTCAACATTTTTATTACCCAATCCTGTCTATCATTGGTGTACCTGGTAAGTCCCACTGTTCATACATTAATTCTGTAACAAGTCTTGGTTGTAACGTTCTTTTCATTGACTCTCCACCACTTGCCACAATTCTTGTTCCTGCTGAGACTCAGAATCCAGACATTCTATTTGACTGCATCAGTGCACTTGTTAATTCACTATTTCTGTCTTTCCTTTTGACAGTGTCGCTCATGCGTCTCCATACCGACCTGCTCAAATTCAGCAGTGAACGACGATTGATTGCATCACTGCCCTTGTTATTTAAATGTTGGGAGCATGGAAATCACTGTTTTCTGTTCTGTAACAAACTCCATTTCCTTCCTCTGACTCCACCCTAACCCTGCCCAATATCTGAGGCTGAAAGAGACGAATCATAGCTGCGGTGAACCCTTTATCAATGCACTGATTCCTGACATCATAACCTGGCCATTCCTAACTGCTGATACATTCAGAGTATACTTCACTAACTCATCCCATCTGCTAATTGATCCTTGAGCTTTGCAACGTAGTCCGAATGATACCAAAAATCTGCTGCCTACACGCCAAGCTTTAAATGCGCAGAAGCAAATTTGATTCAAAAGTTTATGGTTCGTGTCCGAACTTACACCAAAATCGCATCCATCCACCATTCGTGTGCACACTAATCTATATTGTCATTGGGTCTGGCAGTGTATTTATTTAAATATTCTCAAGCAGGTCATTAAATATGTCCATGTAACGTCCCTCAGTCTTTCTCTGTCCATTCTCCAAACCCCTGCCAGATGTTCATATTGAACTTGATTTCCTCCTTGCCTTTTCTCTCTCAAGCAATGATTTTCACATCTGAAATGCCCCGGAAATGCACACACGTGCACAAACTATCTCCCTTGCCTTGTGCTGATGCATGGAGATATAGAAAAATAAATTTGTGGCATCACAGTTTACTGTCACTGTCTTCCCAAGCTCGGCAGTTACCCAGTGCAGTGCAGTAGCAAGAATGTGAGGGAGAGTCAGAATTGGACGTAATAAACCACTTCAGCTGATCCTACTTTTCAAAAAAATCATATTCTCAGGTACCAAGATCTACCTACTCCAGTTAATCTCAATCCAGTTGTTTCGTTCCTCTATGTTTTCACATGATGTTCTCCGTTCATCAAGTGCCTGCTTTTATATTTAATGTGTATCTTTCCCTGTCCTTGGTTTTTGGCTCGCTAGTATATCGAATGCTGGTATTGCGAAGCTCAGAAACAATGAAAGTGTGTGTCGGGCTGTTGTTTGTTTCCTGGTGTGTCAAAGTGGTACTCCATGTTGGTCTGTGCCTGACCAGTGAACACCTGTGTTTGTCCCCCTCAGCTGTTCGTGCGGTCAGGAGCACGAGTAAGCCCCTCTCATGTTTTTGCCAGGTATCTAACTTGTAGTTGAAGGAGTACTGACTGACTCATGTTATTGGAAAGTTAGTGGAGGTTCTGGGAATCGTTTGTGTTGTGAGCTGCCTCCGAGATTCAGGGAGACCTGAGGCTTCGGTAACCCAACTCTGGATGGAGTATGGGGACTGCAGTTACTGCATCTGGGTATGAAACATGAACAACAAATGAAGCACAGGCTGCAGAAAGTGGAATCGCTGAAACCACCGAGTGAGTGTGCGTGGTGGAAGAGGACCTGCCGTGTCTTTCTGTGTCTTAAACTGAACAGACATACACACACATGCACATACACCTGCAAACAGACACACAGATATACACACTCTCTCTCAATGCCCCCCTTGCACACACACACACATACACTCCCTCCTCCCCTCCCACACACTCATACATTCTCTTCCCTTCTAACACAGACACTCACCTCCATGCACACACTCTGCACATTCCCACACACTCTCCCCAACATACATGCACAGACATACCAACACACATGAGGGTTGAATTTCCATTTTCAGATTTGTATGTCGTAGTTCTGTTCGCCGAGCTGCGAGTTTTTGTTGCAAACGTTTCGTCCCCTTTCTAGGTGACATCTAGAAAGGGGACGAAACGTTTGCAACAAAAACTCCCAGCTCGGCGAACAGAACCACAACAACGAGCACCCGAGCTACAAATCTTCTCAAAAACTTTGATCAGATTTGTATTTATGGTTAGATTCTATCTGGTTCACGACCTATACAATTTGTAGACAATCAACAATGTGGCATTTTATAAACTCCGACGTTGGAAATAAAACAAGTCTGACTCCTGCTTAAGGCACAGCCAGATTCCAAACACCACCTCACACCTGAAATACTTGTCCGACCGGAGGAGTCACTTCCTTTTCATCGATAACACCTTAAGTTATTTCCAGGCAGAGACTTGAAATAAGTTGTAGAATTTGCATATTAATTAACGAAAATATGAACATCCATTGTAACTGATTAAAGATTTAAGAGGCATCTTTGGTGTCTTCAATTGGTTCGCATGAGTTGTACAGACCTTTGATCATTTCCTTCGAAATTAGCAGTGCTCTAAAAGCGCTTGCTTTCAGAAAAACCTGGTGAGCTTTCAGCTGGTATCGTGTGAGTTTGACATTGCCCAAAAGAGTTCAACATCAGTACCTTCATATCATTATTTTCGTAGGTTCGCCAATCCTCTCGCCAAGCAAATATTTTTTCCTCACCGCAGCTGGTCTTCTCTTGCTTGTTAATCTTCTATGTGGCACATTATGCAATGTTTCCGGAGTTACAGGTATAAAACAGCCATAGAACCGGCTTTATCCACATTGATTCGCACATTCTAAAAAAAAACTCAGGCAAATAATTTATAAAATCCTTCAAAACAAAATCACGTTGACTGTGATGGATCGTAGTTTGACTTTGAAAATCTCTTGTTGTCGATTCTAACAGATTTCCTTCAAATCCAATAGTTTCATCACGACTTTTCATTCTCTTCTGAAGCTAGTTATTCTTTGTTCTTCCCTTTCTATAACTCGTGCATTCCCTTTGAATTCCTGTAACAGGGACAAGGCTGAAAAAGTTCTGCTGTGATTGCTATGCAAGAGGCACGCATTATTGAATTGAATCATTCTGTTCCTGGTTTGCACACTCGATGGGCCTAATGTCCTTCTGGTACTCCTACCTTGCACTCACAATGGCTTCAATGTCGTGCTGCTTTTCCTGACCAAGCCATCCAAGTTCTGAATGTGCTTCGAGTGTTGCTGGAGAGAGTTTTTCACACGAATGCAATCTTACTGCTGAGATGCAACAGTGGGTAGTTCAGTGGTTAGCACTTCTGCCTCACAGCACCATGAATCAGGGTTCAATTCTAGCCTCCAGTGACTGCCTGTGTGGAATTAGAACCTTCTCTCCGTGTGTTCGCAGTTTCAGCAGGGCAATTCAGCTTCGCTCACAGTCCCAAGATGTGCAAGTTCGAATGCATTGGTCATGGAAAACAGATGTTTGCCGAGTTTGAGTGGAAGAGATGAGATGGGTTTGGGTGGATAATGTTCATAGAAGCGGTGCGGAGTTGATGGGTCAAATGGCCTACATCCACCCAGTAGGGATTCTATGATGCTATGATTTGTTGCAGAAATCAGGTGAGGACACAAGCTCTGAGTTAATTCCAATCTCCTTTCCTCAATGAGGAGTGTAAATCTGCACACACTACTCAAGATCGAACTAAGATCCTATAGAGCAGCGGTAACACTTCATCTGCCTGCTGTAAGGTTCGTACCCCGGTTAGAGCAGTTTCAGCTGCCCGGAGGAGTCCACAGCAACATCGCTATTCCCACCAGCATAATGGGAGAACTGCTGAAAATTTCACAATAACATTTGAGTAGAACAGGTAAGATGTGGCGAGATGATATCACTGTTGATGATTTGCCTCGCCAAACATCTTTCTTGAATCAACTCTTAATCTCTCCACTGCCCACGTCGCTCGGACTCCACTGAATTTGTAAAGGTGGAGATTAATATCAACAAGGAGAAGAAAGCATTGAGAGAAGTTATTTATCTACGTCAAAATTGGAAGAGAAACGTTGGGCATGATATAAAACAGGAAACTAAATATGCATGTTTGTGGGTACTGCATTGGGCAAATGCAATTCGAGTCACATCTAAACAATGTTAACCCAAGTGAATGTTAACACAGGAAAAAAGGATCTCATGAACATGTATGAGATGGAGTGCTTTCACGATACGTTGAGCACCGAACTAGAGATCACGCAGTTTTAGAATCGGTGCCATGTGATCAGAAAAGCTAAATGAAAACCATGGTGTATGGGAGCTTTTTACATAGTAATCTTCAGGTATTGATTTTGCATGACGTCTGAATACAACCCAATCATTTTTGTTTCATAATGAGTGTATGCCTGGATCATGCAAACCACGAAGGTTTGAGGAACAAATTTGGTTCAGTGAACTGGAGAAGTACATGAACATGATGTAACATATGGCAGGCAATGTATTTTATTTAAAGAAATACTGTGAAGTGTACAATATACATTTATACCTCCAAGAGGCAAACTGCAAAAAGGAATGATGACACAACGATCATCAAAACAGCAAGTTCGAAAATGCATTAGATTAAAGAAAATGGCTCAGGAAGATGCCAAATATTCGGATTCAGTGAAATTAGGGCCTAACAATGGCGATTAAGAGGCTGATAGCGAAATCGATAAGCAAAAAAGAATGCAAACTAAAAAGAAACATAAAATGTGAACAAGTGAATATCTGTCAATAATTGAAAGAAAAATAAAAGCAATGTCAAATCTGAAACTATGAATGTGAGGACAGGATAATTTATTGTAGAGAACTGAAAATGACAGGGAAAATAATCAGTTGCATTTTGTCTGTCTTCATGAAGGAAGACTTAGAAAATCTCCGAAAAGTACTGCGACCATGGGACGTGTGTAACTGAAGATTAAAATCATTCATGACAGTAACGAGGTAGTATTTGACAACACAGCTGCATTGAGCGTTCATAAGCCTGTTGGGCCAGATGTAAATTGGCTCAGTGGCAAGTATTGCTTCTTCACACCACCTGGGACCTGGGTTCAATTCCACCTCGGACGATTGGCTGTGTGGAATTTGCACATTCTCATCGTGTCAACTTGGGTTTCTTCTGGGCTCTCTGGATTCTTCCCACACCGTCAAAATGTGCAGGTTGGGTGACGTCGCCATGCTGAATTGCCCATGATTTTCAGGTGAGTGTAGGTCAGGTGCAATAGACCAATAGAAGGGAGCGGAATGGATCTGGGTGGGTTAATCTTCGAAGGGTCGCGTGGACCTGTTGGGCTAAAAGGCCAACACTGTAGGGATTCTAATTCTAAAACTTCACATCAAAATTTCAGTGATAGCAGCAAATGACATAATGGTTGCATTTAGGATCTGTGTATGATTCCTAAATCAGATTGGAAGAAAATAAACACTTTCAGACGCTTTTAGAATGGAAGACAAGGAAGATTGGAAAAGGACGGACCAGTTTCCTTGCAATTTACAGCTCGGAATCTGTTTGAAACTATTATTGAAAAATTGTGTACTGGACACTGAGAAAGTAACAGCGAACTTGAAGAGAAAGATTATGCATTTATGTCAGGGAAGACATAATTTGCAAATGTTTTTGCTTGAAGATATCGCTTGTTGACATAAAGAGTCGATAACTAATGGATGTGATATTGTTGGATAGTCAGGAAGTCTTTTCAAGAGTACACACGAGCAATTATCCGAAAAATATAAAGAAAAGGGTATTGGGACAAGTGCAGCAAATATTCGAAGGTAAATGTTTGGTTTTGACACTGGAAACATAAGTTGCTCTCTCTCCATGGATACTCTCTGACTCGGTGTCATCACGGCATTTGTTTTTTTTTGTACTCCAACGACAGTGGTTTGCTCCGACGAGAAGGAATGACATCCTGCACCAGTTACATAGAGTTGTTATTGAAATTGTACAGGAACATTGTGTACAGTTTTGGTGGCCTAATCTAAGTATAATATGCTGATCACATATCCTGAATGGTCATTCTACAGATTAATCTCTCAGATGGCAAGCTTCTCTGATGAGAAAACCTAGTCTGTGTTCTCTCATATTTCAAAGAATGACAGGCGATAACAGTGAAACTTAGAAAATTCACACAGAGGGGACTGACGAGTGGCATGAAGATGTGGGAGCAGGCAAGGTGAGTGCGAAAACCAAAATATTCTACAAGTACATCAAACAGAAAAGAATAACCCGGAGCAATTAGGACCCTTTAGAAATCAAGGGTCAATATATGTGTGGAGCTGGAGAATATTAATCACTTCTGTTGGGAGAATGGGGATGCAGGCACAGAATACGAAATGATGGAATGTGAAGCTCTTGAGTAGACTCATGTAAGATATGAGTGGGTTTGATGGTTTTCGAGGTTTTTAAATGCAACGAATCCCATGTCCGAATGAGTTGTATCTCAGGCTGCTGTGGGAGACAAAAAAGGAAAGACCCTCACCCAAAAATTTCAGTAAAATCTAGTCACAGTGAAGGTACCAGCAGACGCGAGAATATGCTTTATTGAAAGTGCTGTGAAGGTAGACCGTGGAACTATAAATCAGTGAGTATCAGATCAGTGTTAGGTAAACTGTTGTAGAAAATTAGAAAGCAGAACATTAATCGAAATTAGAGGAGCAAAGTTTGATCAGGGATAGTTAGCATGACGTTTTCGGTGGGAAGTTTTTTTTATATGGACGTCGTTTATATGGTTTAACAGCAAGACCTTTAGCAAAGCACCACATGTTAAAGCAAGTAAATTCTCATAGCATGAGTGTAAACTTGCTAAGTTACATCCACAATTGTCTTAATGGCAGGACACTGTTGGTAGAAGGCTGTTTGTGTGTCTGGAGACCAGAGACGCCTAGTATACCACAGGGATGAGTGCTGTGCCCCTTATTATTTGTCGTATTCACAAATGATAGAGATGTGAATGTGGAGCGGGATGGGGAGGACTGTGATAAGTAAGTTTAAACTTGACACAAAGATTGGCCGGGTGGTTGGCTGTGTTAAGAAGACGTGGAAGTGTGCTGTATGAGAGTGAAGGACGTAAAGAGGCACAC